>NW_027225598.1:0-300000 GCF_038994185.2 Dermacentor albipictus
CTTGCGTCTAACCCTAACCGCGTCCCCTAGTAGCTTTGCACTCTGTCCCCACGGTTCCGCTCAGTACGTGAACATGGCGGCACAGAAGCCCTCGTATGTGACGTCCGTGGAAAGTATGTATACTATAGCGCAGTACAGAAACCCCTACTACCGTTTCCTGCACAAATGAAGACCGCGCGAGGTCGCCATTCCTTGAGGTCGCAAGCAAAAACGGGTGCGTTCCACTACACTTCCAAACAAAAACCGGAACGCCGCTTGAATTTCCTGCTAGCTACGCAACAACGCAGCTCGGAGATCACACGCCCGGAGCGACGACCCCGTAAGCAAATAAAAGCAATTTTGCGTCCAAACTCACTTCGATAGGCCTCCGAATGAACCGAAGTTCTCCGTAGAAAGTAGCCCTTCCTCGTTGATGATGGCGACACAAAACCGTCGCGGTCCCTCCTTTGCTTGGTCGCTATTGGCCGGCGGAAGTTCGCGGGCCGCTTCAGATGACTTGGGGGCACGATGATGGGGAATTCTTAGCACTTGCGTACACCACCAGCCAGAGAAATTAGATATGCGCATGTATGTACGTTCTTCGTCTTCGTGATTTGATGAATGTACGTACGTTGAACAAAGAAGCGGGGAGAATTTGGCATGGACCGTTGGCTGCCTTCGCCTTCCTGAGCCTCCCATTGGCTCGCGTGGGCCGGCTCAGCCAATGGGAGAGGCGTATCGCGGACTCGTCGCCTCGCAATGCGCCGACTGGCGTTCGGCCTGCGCACCGTACTTGACCGTACAGACGCTGATTCAACGCCGCCGTGATCATGTGGGAATGGGAGGAGGGAAGCCGGTTCCGGTTTCGCTTTTACGCGCAGCTGTCACTCTGCTCTTGTCGTTTCAGAACAGCGCAGCAATGACTAAATGGGAGCGGAGCGAGCCACATCTTTCTCATTCTCCCGCACTCGTACTTCATTCAGTCAAAAAACTTTATTAGCGTCCTGAAGCCCGGTCTTTTCAGACCGAGGCGGGCCGCGTCCACGTCGGCACCGCCAGGCCGAGCCTTATGGCGTCATCGTGGACCCTCTGGACAGCCCGTAGCTGATCTTGATATGAAGAGCTTGTTATGAACTTGTGCCAGTAAAGCCATTTTTCATCGGGGTCGGCGAGAGTCGCGGGACAGCCCGCCAGCATGTGTCTGATGTCAATGATGCCATCGCACACGTTACATTCTGTCCTAATTTCTCTTTCTGGGTGAATTTTATTTATGAAATACGGAAATACTCGTAGCAACGAATGCATTTACGCAGGCGGTGCACAATAGAGCTAATTTCAGTTTCAGGACACCCGTGAGCGACACAAAACATGCGGCCGTCAAATGCCCCAGTCGACAGACGCACCTAAATGAAAGAAAGCAGGGAGCAGCAAAAGAGGAGGATATCGCAGTAGTACTACTCAAAATAGTACCATTCGTATTTCTAACTTCTTATAAGCTTAACAGCTTTAATAAGGAGATAGAAAATTGGAATTGCGTAGTGACGTTCCACCTATCGGATCATCCACTGAAACTACAAGTACGGCGTTCTTAGAACCGGCAGCAGAATATCTGTGTTTTATAAGTCTTTCGGGATTCAATCATTAATTCGTTTACAAAGTCGCTATGGGTGGTCATCGAATAAATAGCGAACAAGTGGCCGAGGCGACTGATCTGCATGAAAGGAAGCTGGCGCCTACGACAGCCCAATACCGTGACTCAGCCAAACAAAAAGCTGCAGGTTATCGTCAGGCGTGTATATAGTTCAGGCCTCCTCTATGGACATACTCATGAGTAAAAGTCATATATACGAAAACTACAGGCGATAATAATAACGGGCTCTTGCATTGTATCCGCATCTTCAAGAACTTATATTGCTTATACCCGCGCACCACGGACGCAAAAATAGTGTGATTGGTTGTTCAGTGCCTTAAAATGCAATTTAAAATTCAATGCATTTCATGCGCTTCCACTCAGGCATATTTAATGTCATTAAAGCTCGCGGTCACTTTCACAGCACAGTGTGTTCTCACAATTCTTTCGGCCGTGAAATGCGCGTCACTCCCAAGTTGGCAGCCACAGCCGCAAAGCATGCACATGCTAGCGATCGCAAAGAGTTCTGCAAAATTTACCTCTTATGGTGCTCTCAGTGGCATTTAATGTTCTATTGCTTACGATGACATTTTTTTTTTAAAGCGACCTTTACTGGCCGCGAACTTTCGATTTCGCCGTGACGGTGCTCCGAGGAGGCACATGATGTCACAACGCGCGCTTGGCCACGAGACGTTCATTCGATGGACCACCAGCCATTTTTGCGCAAACGCGAGTAAGAGCGGGCGTGAGAGAGAAAATCTGGGGGCCTTTGCTCCTTGAATTTGACTCTGCCAAGGCGCTACAGTGGAGGTTTCACGCGTTTGTCCCCTAGACATACCGGCATTGCGGAGCGCGGTCACCGCCCGCGCGGTGAGGCATTGGGCGCGGACGCCCCATCGCTGCCTGAACAGGTAAGGTTCTGACTGGTGTTGTATATGTCGCCGGTCGCTTTTTTTCGTCGCGACGCTAGATTGGATTTTTTACAAGCACTGCTCAGGAGAGCACCTGAGGCTATAATAAAGCAGGCGGCGCAGGATCTCCAAGTCACCCAAGGGGTATCGGGGGGAACAAAGCTGGAAGCAGGGCGGCACGTGGGTTGGGGCCGCGGAGGCCGAAGCGGGCCAGGGGGTGTTCGCATAAAAAAAGCGGCTGTCCGCGATAGTGCACAGCCGATCTTATACACCCCTGGCCACCAAATGAAGCTTCCAGGCCCACTGCCTCACCGCGCGGGCAGCCAGCGGCGGAACGTAAACAAAGTCGACCCTACTCCGCAAAGCCGGCATGTCTAGGGACAAACGCATACAACACAATGCTCAGAAACTCCCTGCGTAGTGTCTAGGCAGAGTCGCATATTCAAGGACCAAAAGCCCCTCTCTCAGGCTCGCTCTTACTCGCGCCTGCGCAGAAACGTCGAGCGCCGCGAGAAAGGCTGCACCCCGCTGTACCTACTAGCAATTGGATAAATGCCATCTGGTGGGTCCAAAGTAGCGACGTCAAGCAGTACAGGCGGATCGATGTCCACGAACGGACCTTATCGCCGGAGTTATACGTGGCGTCGGTAGGTCCGTGTAATGTGGGATCGTGACAAGCATAGCCGATTCAGCGTTTAGTAGTCCTGAACGTGGAGTAAAGTGCAAGCAAATCCATGCCTACCTGCTAATGCGGGAGCATCAGGGATCGATAGGGAGCAACAGCGGGACACGCGGGTGGTGATTTGCGTATCCGGCAGTCACTCCTAGTCTTAACATATTGCTTGAAGTCGCGAGCAAAGCCACACTAGTAGTACTTTAGGCGTATGCTTGTACGTGAAGCCTGAATAGCGAGAGGCGGGCCATTTTGTGATTGTCGTCAAGGGGCACGAATGGCACTTCAAGGAGGCAGGCTATCGCATTCGAATCAAAGCTCGCTTTGTATTTAAACAGTGTGTCCACCAACCGGGAAAACCGGGAATTCTCAGGGATTTTGAGTAGTCTCGAAAAACTGAGAGCATTTGTGCCTAAGGAAAATTAGCTGTAACTTTATTTAAATGGTCGAAGGTCGCGGTAATGATGGCTCGAGTAAGACAGGAATCGTAATGAATCGATGCCCTGTCGTCGGCTAATGGTGTTGGCAGAGTACATTCAATGACCGACTTTCCGGATGCCCGATATATATAGTTTGGACGGCGTCCCGGCACCGCCACGTACCCCATAGAGTGAATGTATCAGAGCGTCTGAAATTTCGGACGCAAGTACCCTTCGCCGTCCAATTTTCAAGACTTCTTGCCGTGACTGCAGGTCCGAAACGGCATTAATGAAAGCCGCCACCGCTGCCATTTTAATTACCTCGCCGCCTCGAACCGGCACTCTCGTACGCAGGTCAGCTGGCAGTCGTAGCCACCACTGCGGCAACGCTAGACCTAGCTGCGACGACGTTCGCTATTAAGCTTCTTGTCGTTGGGTACCATGTTTTTCATTTAAAGAATTCGCTGCTGTCAACAATGACACCGACTCCGCCTTTGTGGTCCTCGCGATTGGCTGAGAAGCTTGGAAAGCGCGGTGCATTGCATAATACCGGTACTCGAGAGTCAGCTTCGCCTATGTACAGAAATGTTACTTGGTGAAGCATACGCAAAAGTATTGCGGTGAAACATAACAAGCGTGGGAAAGGGGCTATTGCCACGGGACACAGTATGTATTCCTTAATTATACACGCGTGCACCCGGTATCACCTGTCACAGTACGATAACCGATATGCCTAATACGTGTACCGACAGGTGTTCAGAGCGTTTTCGAATGTGCCTGTGGTGGTTTAAGCCCTTAAGGGCAGTAACTGACGTGCATCTGTTTCTTTCCAACTGGCCGGTTTTTCGGACGTCTTCGCAGCCCCTAAGGAGTTCGGAAAATTGGACGCGGACTGTGCAACTGACCAAGATGCTTCAAGTGGTCCGTGGGGCGGGCGAGTTGCGGAAGGAGGACAAGAACAGAAAGGACCTACGCATTGAGGAATGAACGGGAAAGGAAGCGTGCTGCCGCCGTTTTGAAGGAGCTTAATTCAGCTCAAAAAACTGTTGGCTGATGCCGAGATGCAGACGTCCCCCCTCATCCAAACCAAATTAATCTCTTTGAAGCAGTGAAACGTAACGCTGAGGAGTCGTGCGCGAGCTGAGAGCATGTCAGGACAGTTTAGGTTGACTTACGAGCTGTTGAGAGAGAATCTCAATTGTGACAAAGTTAGGGCCTCATATTACTGAGCTTGCTATCAGTTGATATAGAAAGCTCATATTCGAAAATATTTGCTTCTGTATGCATCTCATTTTTATTCGTATTTGAGAATGTCCGACTTGATTTGCAATTTTTTTCGAATACATTTTGCTGTGCATTTTACTAACCACTCCCGTCTATTCTCTTTTTGAATAGCATAAACACTACGCCTTAGTATTCGAATTGGATTAAGTCATTTTTTTTTCATATGCTCACTAGAGAGTGAAAGCATCGGGCGACATGGTTTCAGCCCGTCTTGACATAAAACAATTTTGCATCAGTCAGGGAATTTCGCAAAGGCACTCAGGGAAAACCTGGAAAACTCAGGTACTTTAGAAATGTCAACTTGGTAGACACCCTGATAAAGGACGCTATGGCGGCGAAAAAAAAAAAGAAACGATGACAGTGAACGGACGAGCATCCAAGGAGGCTTCGATTTACGGCCCAGGGTGTCTAGTCTACCAACCGGGAAAACCAAAAATTCTCAGGGAATTTGAACAGTCTGGAAATACTCACGGAAAACTCAGGAAATTTGTGCTTTTATCAGGGAAAATTAGCAGTAACTTTATTGAAAGGGAACGAAAGTCGTGTTAATGCTGGCTACAGTAACAGAGGAATTGCAACGAATCGTCGTTGAGGCCGTGTCATCGGCACGAGGTATTGCCAGAGTAGTTAACGATCGATTTTCCAGACGCCCGATTTTTCGAACATGCCCGATAATTCGCAAGGCTTTGCGGCACCACCACGTACTCCGTATAGTCAATGTATATTGCCCTGCTGCAGGTCTGAAATGGCATTAATCAAAGCCACCACCGCCGCCATTTTGATTATCTCGCCGCCTTGAACCGGCACTCTCGCACGCAGATCCGCTGGCAGCCGTAGCCACCACCGCGGCAACGTTAGGCCCAGCTTCTTCTACGTTTGCTATTAAGCTTCTTTCCGTGTGGCGCTGGGTTTTTCATTGAAAGAATTCGCCGCTGTCAGCAATGGCACCGACTCCGCCTTTCCTCGCGCTTGGCTTCGAAGCTCGCAGAACACAGCGCGTTGCGCAATGCCAGTCTTCGAAAGTTAGCTTTGCCTAAGTACAACAGTGTTACGCGGCAAAGGTTAACAAGCGTGGGAAGGGGCAATTGTCACGGGACGCAGTAAGTATTCCTTAATTATACACGTGTGCGCCCCCGTCTCCAGTCACAGTACGAGCACCGATATGCCTAATAAGTGTACTGGCAGGCCTTAAGAGCTTTTCCGGACGTGCCAGTGGCACTTTTAGCCCTTAACGGCAGTTAAAGACATGCAACTTGCCTTGTCTCTTCTGTGTGTCTCATCAAAATGTTGCGCATTCCAACCTCCAAAGACATGCATTCATTTTTTTCGTACTGCCCGATTTTTCGGGTGTCTTTGCGGACTCTAGGGAGTCCGAAAAATCGAACGTTTACTGTACAACTGACCAAGAGGGTACCTAAAATGATCCATGAGGTGAACGCGTGGCAAAAGGAGGATGAGCACACAAAGGACCTACGCACGGAGGAATTAACGTGAAGGGAAGCGTGCCTCTTTGAAGGAGCTTGAGGTCAAAAAACAAAGTGTTGGCTGACGCCTAGATGCAGGTGTCCCTATTCAGACAAAAATAAACTCTTTAAAGCAGTGAAACCCAACACAGATGTGTACAGGCTGATAGTATGTCAGGACAGTTGAGGTTGACTTTCCAGCTGCTGAGAGAGAATCTTAGTAGTGACAAAGTTCAGGCCTCATAGTGACGAGCTTGCTACCAGTTAAAATAAATATCTCGTATTCAAAAATATTTACTAATGTATGCATCTCCTTTTCAATCGTATTTGAAAATGTGCAAGTCAATTCGGAATGGGTTTTACCATTTGTTTTCGCTGTGCTCATTGTTTTCTTTTTAAACAAAATAGATATTACTTCTTACTATTCAAAGTGGATTAGGTCATTTTTTTTGTTTCAACATGCCTACTAGAGAGTGACAGCATCGAGCAACATAGTGGTCAGCCAGGGTCTTGACATAAAACAAAGTTCTGGCTCATTCAGGGAATTTTGCTAAGGTGCTCGGGGAAAACCTGGAAAACTCGGGGAATTTGGAAATGTCAACTTGGTAGACACCCTGCGGCCCTCAATGTATTCGATGATTGGTCCTAGTGCAGACGCTGTGTCTGGCCTAGGTCTTGATGGAGCAAACGAATGCACCATTTTCATCGAGTGGCGACTCTTTAGGTGGAGCGTGCGACCGGCACTAAGTGGCAGCGTGCTTGCGTCCGGACATGATCACGGATGTCGTGTCGGATTCAAAGATGGATTTTCGGTAGTTTTACGATTGCGTCATTAGATAGTGAGTGGAGGTGAACCGGCTTGGGATGTCGAAAATAGTCGGTGACTACTAGTCATTAAGAGCCTCGGCTAAAGAAGATGGCTCGTGTTCACAAACCTGTTTTCATCGTATAACTGTTCATTAGAGCGGCTACCTTCCGATCGTAATGTTTAGCATTTTACTTACTGAAGTCAGCTGACCAATGGCAAACCGCGCTTACGAACGAAAATCTTTGCGAATTCCTCTCGAAACATTTAGCTATTCTGCGTCATGATCTGTATCGGATGTCGTTGACGTTAGGCCAGCATTCGTGTTCAAATTTCTACAGTTTATAATGGGGAGGTGTTGGCGATAAATTTCGCCATGTTGTCTTGACAGCACTGATAGCCGCCAACAATGCCAACCGAGTTGGCAAATGCTTACGTGTCGGCCATGACTTACGACCAAACCAGATCCTTCAAATAAAGATAATCTAAAACAGGTTGTACATAGTTACTTGTGGATATGTCTCGCTGCAAAGGATGCCACCAGACGGCATCTTTATTTTACTTTATTTGCGGTCTATTCAGCGGTCTATTTACGATCTACTCCACGTGTTGTTCACCGTTCCAAAGTCGATAAAATGTGGCTTGTCCTCCGTGCCCCGAACTTCTCGCGTTTTGATAGTCAAGTTTGGCCTGAAAAAGAAACGAAGCGCACTGTAACCACAAAGTACCGTCGAAACTTTAATGGCAGCAAAACGTAACGCTGCCGTAATATTGTAAGCCAAACCTAACGATGACAAAAATGACCTGTGCCCAAGTTGGGGGGAAGGGGGGGGGGCATAAGGGGGCGCTGTAAATCAAATTGGTGGAGTTTGTCCGAAAGCCCAATTTAGCTATGGCAGAGGCCGCGGTTTTTTAAAGCCGGTATTACTTGAATTGATCTGTGATGCTCTTCATACGGTAGACTGGGTGGTGGTTATACAGGGGGATCATCATAAGGTTAATAGAACCTTTGAAAATCGCCTGTTGAAGATAACACAATTCTAGTCCTTGAGCTGGATTATTCAGAGAGGCAGACATGCACGAAAAATCGACACATATTCAACTAATTAACAATTCCTTAATTATCTTCTGAATTCATTAATTTGGGGCACACATTGCAATCTACGAATTGTAGCCGGCGAACTTGCAAGACGTATACACTTGAATTTCTAGGTTGACGCACGATTATAAAACGTTATCGCTCTTTAGCGCCTATCCATCCTCGTCGAAACATTATCAACCGTGATCAACCGTACTCAGGCGGCGCCTGCGTATGGCACGGCCGCGCGGACCCTATCTTGAAAGCGATCTGCGATGGCGATAGAGTGAGCGGAGTGCTGATAGCTTCGTGCGCACCGTGTTCTCGCCGCTTAGTTCGCGTTGAAGCGAGAGGCAGCACAGAGGTCAATTCTCTCGCTGCTGCGGGCCTTATGTTGAAAGCGGTCGTCTTCCGTGACGGACGGACGGGTTTCCTCGTTGGGTAGGCACAGAAGTGCTTACCCAGTTAAAATTAATTCCGCATCTGTCTGCTACGGCGTCCCTCATGATCCACTGGGGAGTTTCGGAACTTTAAAGCTCGCAATTTATATTTGAAGTTACGTTGCAGAAGTTGTTCAAAGCAGCGAACAAAAAAAAAATGTCAGCGTAGATAGCCGAAGCTGAAGCCATAAAGATTTTCGTTTGTCCTTGATCGGCTGCCATCGATAAGAATATCTCTAACATCACGATTGGCTCACGCCAGCTGCCAACGTGTAGCATGCATCTTCGAAAACCGTGCGAAGAGCCCTTGCGCAACGCTATACATTGCTGTCGCTGCTTCGTGGTCGAGCAAAATTGCCTTTCTTTTGTGTGTGTGTGTGTGTGTGTGTGTGTGTGTGTGTGTGTGTGTGTGTGTGTGTGTGTGTGTGTGTGTGTGTTTGTGAGACGGAGACGCTACCACTCAGCAACGAGTTCGAAAGCTGAAAGCAGGGCAAAAGCGCCTCTAGTGAATGCGGTGTTGCCTTAGCAACGTGCCGTAGGAAGTTACACTGCGGTGTATATGGGTAATTATGAGCATGCAAATTACAGAAGTCGCAGTTACACGAGTAGCGAAGTACGTTTAATTCTGCTACATTTCTTCTGCGCTCTGCGCACACGCAGAGCCATCATGCGGCAAACACAGAAGACCCCCTCCTCGCAATCTACGGCGCTGCCCCCACACGTGGCGCCATGATCGCGTCCGCCTTCATGGCGCGTCGCGGCCCGGCTGTCCGTGCCAATCACGACGTTTGGCTCGCATAGATCGTTTTGAGTTAGCGGTGCGAACGGGGTGCGATAACGCTGTCGCGTTCCACTCTTGAAGGCGAAGCTTAAGCGTCCTCCTATTTTTTCTTTCGAAGAACCCGTATGGCTTTTCTTTGTAGCAATTTGCTACGTTTGGGTGGATGTCTGAATTCCCCTTTATTCTTTATAAGCACCATGTTTACAAATTTCTAACTCCACGCAAAATAAGATCCCATTTCTGTAAACTGCATGCATTACAGCATCTAAAGCGGATAAGATCTATAAATAAAGTTACAGCTTACGTGTATTTGCTAGAACGTTTACAAGGGCTTTGCAAAAAGTAATACCACATATTAGTGGTAGGTGTTTCACAGCGGTGTATAATACGTCAATTTTGGCTGCTTTAGATGCACTTTTAAATGCGGTTTACACAGTTGAGAAATTTTTTTATTGCTATGATTACGATTTCAAAAATGTGTATCGAAAGTAGCCGGCTAAAAAAAATTATTTGCTACTGTGACTACAGAATAACTCTTCCATTTTAAAATGCTGAAAGCCTCATAAAAGTCAATGCACGTGGTTGCTGAGAAAGAAAATAAAACGACGCCTCATCCGTTCCCCTGTATTTACACGCGAGTCCGCGAGCTAAAGCTTCTGGTTAACGTGTGCCCGCCGAGAGAATAGAGACTTTTAGCTTGTACGCTATTCCGGTAAACGGCAGCGGTTTGGGCGGATTACCGGATGGTCGAGGCGTAAACGTGAGCGGCCGGAGCGGTGAAGCCGCCTGGTGTTGTAGAGCTCAACCAGACAAACGCATAGCTAAAACTGCACTAACTCACCATATCCTGCTTCGCCACTCGTGCAAATTTTTGGCAGCGGCGTAATTGTGAACACGATTGCGCCACTGTGGAAAATTTACACCAGCAGCTAAGCAGAATGCAGTAATTAGCTCTGTGTTTGTGTGGTTGAGCTTTGCGCCACCAGTTGGCGCCACCAATCTGGCCGCTCACGTTTACGCCCCTGCTAAACCGGAAAACCGCCCGCACTTGCCCGAATACCGGACACGCTAAAGGTCTCTAATGCGAGCTACAGTGCATAGCGCCTGCATCAAAGGGCGAGGCCCACCGTGGGTCGTCGTCGGGCTCGTGGACGCATCTCCAGGCGCATGCCTTCTCCCTGGCGTCGCCCACGGTGCACGTGACCGAGAGGATCACGAAGACGACCAGGCCAGACACGCAGGCGGAGGTCGCGAAGCGCGCGACCCACGCCACTCGGGACCTGCGCAGACGGGACCTCCTCGCGCTCGCGCTCCTCCTCCTCCTCTTCATCGGTCGCGCCGCTGCTCCGGCGTGGCCGACGTCGAGGTGCCCCTCGTCCCCGCAAGACATCAGGGCCGTATTCTGTAGAGGTCGTCGACATCCTCGCCGCTCGGCTGCAGCGTCGAACGCGTTTCCTCGAATGTTATGCCGTAAGAAGCCAACAAACACTGACACCAAGGACAGCATAGGGGAAATTACTCGCGCTTAGTGAATGAAATAAAGAAACCATAAATTAATGGAAATGAACGGGGATGAAAAAAAAATGGCTGTGGCTTAGGTAAGGTCAAGCCCAGGATGCGAAGCATACTAGCCTTTAGTTTAGTTGTTGAACCACTGTTTAGCTTGGTGAACTGCTGTTGCTTGGCTATATTTGGTTCGGCTAGACGAAGAAACAACTCATGCGTTACTCTGCTTCGCCTTGGACGCCCCGCATTGGACGTGGTGAGCGTCGAGCAACGCAGCGTTCGGCGCGGCAACGAAATGTGCGCCTGAGCAAGCGACGCACGCCTGAGCCTTAGAAACAGCTCGTTTCTAAGGCAACACCGCATTCACTAGAGGCGCTTTTGTACCGCTTTGAAGCATCGTACGACCAACTGTGCGCTATGTAACAAGCCGGAGACCATTGAGCACGCTTTCATTGAGTGCTGGGATGCAATTTTTTATTGGGATGTCTTGCAAAGAACTCTTAAAAAGGAACTGCCGATAACAGCACAGGGTATACGTTTCCTGCCGGTAGACAGCCATCAGGGCTTTCCGTATGACATGATAATGCTCCTGGGCCTCCATAGTCTTTGGAAGACACGGATGGCGGTAACGCACGCCGATGTGAATGCGCGCCCAGTGCGAGAAAATTTTGTTGAAAGCATTATTTTCATACGTGAGATATATCGTGTACAGGCAGATCCGCCTGACTGGTTGGGTAATCTTGATGAATTAGTGAATTTCAAGAAATTTTAGCTTGTCACGTTGGTCCAAGTAGTCCAACGTGTTTTTATGTATGTCATTTTGTGAATAAAGAAAAAAAAACTCGTGGCTCAGTGGTAACGTCTCCGTCTCACACTCCGGAGACCCTGGTTCGATTCCCACCCAGCCCATCTTGCAAGAGTTGAGCCAAAGCCACTTCTCCTCTGTCGTGACGTCACGGTGTCACGTGGTATTCAAGGCGACACCGCCGCGCCTGAGGAGCTGGGTTGAGCTCTCGTAATATGCTTCGCATAAAAACAACTTGGCGCAGGTGGCGCTGGCTAACACTGCCAGTGTTCTGCTGGGAAGCAAATGCCCAAGAAAGTGGATGTTCAAACGGCGCCACGGTAGAGCATCGCACGCGAAGTGCGAAGGTTGTGGGATCGTTCCCCACCTCGCGGCAAGTTGTTTTTTCATTCCCTTTCATCTCCATTAATTTATCGTTTCTTTGTTTTATTTATTAAGGACAAGTGATTTCCCCTATGTTGTCGTTGGTGTCAGTGTTTGTTGGCTTCTTATGATACGACTAATAAAAATCGGGCCCCTCGGTTAACCGCCTTCCTTCTCGTTCCTCGAAAGTTGTTATACATGTGACTGCTGCTGCGGACTCTTGGTGATGGTGACGGCGATAACCGTGGGACGTAAAGCCACTGAAGGTCATTCGCTGAGAAAATAACATACAAGGGGGTCCTAAGTGTGCCGTAGTCATGCCAGGCGACTGCACTGCTAACCCACCGCGGTGGCTTTGTGGCCGTGTGCCGCTGCGCTGCTAAGCATGAGGCCGCGGGCGCGTGTGCTGTCGTGTTCTGGGCGCACTTTAGTGGACCGCGCGCGGTAGAAATTAATTCGAGAACCCTCAAAGCGGCGTGCTTCGTAACCAGATCGTGACTGTGGCAAAAAAAGAAAACAAAAAATAAAGAAAAAACAGATTTTAATTATTTAGAGACTCAACCAAGCAAGTTCATAGCTCTTTTCGTGTCAAAGCGGACCAGACGCGCTAAAATATAGCGAAATCCATGAAGTCACACTGACGTACGGGCTCTGAGGATCCGGCCCAAAAAGTGCGAAGGGCATTATTTGGCGTTCATTTTTGTCCTCTTGAACTAAATGCCTTTTTCTATTGCTAATCAAATAAAAGTCCAAAAGAGCACCTCACCAGCCTGAATTGACTTAGTCGCAGTTTAGAGCCTTCTCTTGCAAAACAATCCTTGACGTCATGGATGGGTGGTGCGGGGACCTTCAATGTGACGGCCTCACCAGTTTTTCTTCCTTACTGTCTTATGCCGAGTCTCGGCTGAACGTAAACGTGGCCTCTTTTGTACTCGGCAATGTATAAGCTCGAACCCATATCTAAGCAGACACGGGTTTTCGTACTATACGCCACCTCGAAACCAATCGAAATTAAAGTATAGAGGGACCTTAATCGAAATGCGTTCGCCGTGCCAGCTACAGTCAAATTCGCGACGCCGCGCTCAACGGCAGAGCACAACCGCCGTGGAACCACCTTGACAAGACGAAAGACTATGTCGGGGTAGTTGGTGTATATTCGTGTAAAACTGCGCAGTGCAACGTATCTTGCACCCGTACACAAATGCCCGAACGCAACGGATGCGAGGATGGTCGCCGCGGAAGCTTAACTGCCAAACCACCGGACGCGTAATGTGGAAGGTGTGGGTTCGGTTTCCTCCTGCGGCAAGTTGTCTTTTCGTGCACCTTCAATCTACCTTAAATTTGTTATTCGTTCATTTCAATGAAACATAGCAATTTAGTCTTCCACGCTTTGTTCTGGTGTCACTGTGTGTTCTTACATGTATCCTGTTTAACAAATAATTGAGCCCTCAGATCCTCTTATTCGTATCGCTCGTGGATCGACATATATGCTGACGCAAAGACAACAGGACATGCGCTCGTCCCCTTAGTTTCTGTGTCACCCTGTGTGCACACTGAATTTTCACTTGCGCACCCGGACAGCAATCACAAGCTAAGTGAAGCGCTATGAAAATGACTCGCGGTAGAAGAAAATATGTCGAATGCTTACTCTGAAGCAGCGACACCGAGGATGCGGTTAATCCAGCTGAACGTTACACCCGCTGTCTTACGGTACTAGAAGAGAAACGCCTTGATGGTGGTGATGATGACGGTGATGCTGATGGTTTACACGATATGGCGCATACCCACCACGAGTGTTGCTCTTCTCGGCCGAAAGTTGTGATAACGATGGCGATGATGACTTCAGAAAGTAAGGCACGCCTAGGGGCTTCCGCTAATACTAGTAACACCCGCTCGCTTACGGTACTAGAAGAGGAACGCTTTTATGGTGGTGATGGTGACGGTGATGATGATGATTTACACGATATGATTTTTCCTATCATTTCCTGCTCACTGCAATAGTAACATTGGAGAGCAGGAGCAAAACTAGACGTGTATGAACAAAAAATAAGCAGTCGTATTTGGCAACCCCGTCTAGTAAATAAAAGTGCAAGGTATTTTAAGCACCATGCGCTGTACCAAAGGAAGCTAAGGTGCTGAGAATCAGTGTGGTTTAATACGGCTAATTTGGCATATGTTCCTCATAAAGAAAATTTTCTCAATCTCGCAGCAGTAATGCATACGACGAAGGTCATAGAAACCTCACGAACGGGCCTTGAAGCGATACCGCCGCTATTGCGTTCGCTGACTCATTCAAACTAAAGTCCCGTATAGACTTGCACTGTTGCAAATGGGTCGCAAGCCCCAAGGGTAGCGTTGGCCTGGCGGCCTGGGGCACAACTGGAAGCATCTGAAGGTGCTGGCAAAGGATGAGTCAACTGCTAACAGAACAACTTGTTTATTCTAGCATCGCAAAAGAGCGGCCGGTCAGGTCGACCGAAGTGGAGAGACGGGAGACCACGCTACTCGACGGAAGAAATCGGAGCCTCTGTCTTGGCGTCCGGGGGCAGCTGCTTTTATACTCTCGGAGTCGAGGGCAAGAAGGAACGCCTGCATAGAGGCGCACGTGACGGCGGGGCCCGGACACGTTGAGACGAGTAGTGGCGCATCCGCCGGGCCGGCGCCGGTCAGACCTCCTCGCTTCACAGTTGGGGAGCTCCTCTCCCAGGCTGCAGCGCTTTGACAAGCGTGGGCACCAACATGCACACACACACACGAAGACACGTGGCATTGAAACATGCCTGGACGCGCTTGGCAGGAAGCGTTGCGGCAGCGCTGAACGGGCCAAAATGTCCGCCGCTTTGAACGAAGCTCCGGCGTCCGTTGCATCCGCGCCGGCTATACCGCGCGTCGTAGGTGAAACGTAACAGCACCGACATCAGACGGACACGACGTAAAATTCTCGCAAAATGTTAGAATAAGTTGGCACTGACAGAGCAGAATAAACAGAGATGGAGTCAGTCAGGATCACAGCTGAAGTAGCACCGTAGCTGAAGGCATCGGGAGTTTTCGGGAGTGACCACTCATTGTGGACTGTCCATTTCGGCCGTCGCTGATTGGTTGGAGCTGTATCAGTGAGGAGACTTGCTGGGGGCGCCTGTCTGCTTCCCACTGGTGCCCTAGCCCAGCCAATCAACACTCCAGCAGCAACCGAAATCACTTACATAATATCTCGCCCCCCTTCCCACACACACTTCAGTTCAATGAACGTCTTCACTCAAGAAAGTTTCTGTGGCAATCACTCTATTTATTCGGAGGTTCTAGAGGTAGTCTTCCAACAAGACCTCTATAGGCGTCTGGTGGGCAGGAGTTGAGCATTCTTAGGAAATATATGTTATTAGGCTCAAACCTTACTACAGGAGCCGGTGCATTTAGGAAAAATACATCACACATTTGTACTCCTAGTGGCTCCAACAGCCTCTTCGCAAAAATTACCTTGGCACAGTGTAAACGAAATCACTTAATATAAAGAAATGCAGCTGACGAATGAACACACCGCAAGAGCGTCTGTGGGAACAAGTATGTAGATGCACATAACTGTTTGGACAGTCACTAAATGAAACAGAGTTTGAAGAGAGGGCAAGTGTGTCTTAATACACATTCAGACAAGTTTATATATATATATATATATATATATATATATATATATATATATATATATATATATCGAACTGATTGCGTACATGCGTCCGTGTCTTGGCAGCCAGTGCCGTTCATTATCAAGGACATGCATTTACACTGTCGGGGCATGCACAGCGTTGCCAGCTTGCTACACGTTCTTTTTTTTCAGAAAAACAATACATTGTTATTGACAATTTGACAAGTAATGTACCACTCAGAAAGTCAATTGGTTTGACGAAATTGTTCATTGTAGTTCAGCCGGCAAGGTGGTCGTCTCTCCCTTCTCGACCTGCGCACCACGGGGCTGGGGCTGGTAGAGGGCAGCCTGCTCGTGCGGAGACTGCGGCTGCGCCCGCAGACTTGCTGGCGTCGCTTCCTCCCGTGTGCACGCTGGGCTGTTGGATTCGGGAGGCGAGCTCCAAGCAGTTTCCCTTCTTTCCGATGGCGTGTCCACAGACGTTGCACTGGTTTCTGATGGCGATCTCAGAGGTTGCGCTTCTCTCCGATGGCGAACCCATCGGGCATGTGTCTTGTTCGTTGAAAGGTTCCGCTGTTCGCCTAAGGTCTCGACGGTTTCTTCGAAGCAATCTTCCCACTTTTGTGAGATCCAAGTACGAGCGCGGGTACACAAGCTTAAGCACCTTGGCTTTGACGCGCCAGCTTCTATTAATCCTAATTCGAACAATATCACCTTCTAGAAGTGGTGATAGCCGCTGGCCTCTTTGCATGTTCTGTTTATGTTTGACGGGCTGCGACTCGGGAGAGAGTCGAAATTCAGGGAGTGGTGTACGAAGGTTTTGGAACCCGCCGTGGTTGCTCAGTGACTATTGTGTTGGGCTTCTGGGCATGAGATCGGAGGATCGAATCCCGGCCATGGCGGCAGCATTTAGATGGGGGAGAAATGCGAAAACACCCGTGTACTTAGATTTAGATGCACGTTAAAGAATCCCAGGTGGTCTAAATTTCCACAGTCCTCCACTACAGCGTGCCTCATAATCAGAAAGTGGGTTTGGCACGTAACACCCCATAATTTAAGGTTTCTGTGCATCAACAGCTCCGCTTGCGACTTGCCGTCTTCGAGTGGTGAAATTCTGTTGTTTAATAGTCCCAGCCAGAGGTCGCTCGCTGATCCCGCTTTCTTTAGTAATCGTTTGATGGCCTGAACTTCTTTCTCAGCAAGGCCATATGATCTAGGAAAGTTGGGGCTGGAAATAACATGTTCGGAGTATAATATCCGTGAAAAATTTCTTAATTATTTCGCGGTGAACTGAGATCCTCCGTCCGCACAGAGCAGTTTGGGTATGCCATATCGAGCCAAAATGAGGGATAACTTACTAACCACTGCTCTTGCAGTCGTTTCCTGAAGCTGCTCAAAGTTCGGAAAGTTTGAATACGAATCATATGCAGCAATATAATGTATTCCGGCATGTTCAAACAGGTCTGATCCTACTCGGTCCCATAGATGATTGGGCGTATCCCGTAGAAGCAGCGGTTCGTCGACTTCTTTGTAAACATGCATTTGACAGGAAGGGCACCGCTCAATCATAGCAGCTATAGCGTCATTCATTCGAGGCCAGTACATGAACTGTCACGCTCGTGCTTTGCATTTTCCATTTCCCAAGTGACCACGGTGTAGGCGCTACAACATTTCTTTACGCATTGAAGTGGGAATGACCACTTTTGTTCATTTAAGCAGTACGTCCATGACAACAGATAGCTCATTTGCGCATCTTTTAAGCTCAGCGTCGATGGGCTGAGAAGCTTCTAGGCTTCTTATAACCATCTGCAATTCACGGTCCGTAGCGATGGCATGAGTTAATTCTCCCATCGTTTTCGGACTTAATCGATCAAACAAAGTGCTTATAGCATGAATTTCAATGACTGCAGAAAAGTCTTCTGACGAATCTTGCCCCTGAATGCAAGAAAGAATGTCTGCTACTATGAGCTTCTTCCCAGAAATGTGCTGCAATTGATAGTTACATTTAACATACGCAAAAAAGTCTCTGCAGTCTTGGTGGTACATCGCCGATCCCATTTTTGTAGAAATGGCTATCAAGGGGCTGTGATCGGTTTCGATGATTATCTGTCTGCTAACGACAAGTTAGTTGAACTTTTTGCGCCCGAACACAATACTCAGGGCCTCCTCCTCTATCTGCGCGTACCAGCGTTGCGTGTCTGTTAACGTTTTGGACGCATAGCCTATTGGACTGCAGTCTTCGCCATGCCTGTGAAAAAGTGCAGCTCCTATAGCGAAGGACGACGCGTCGGTGGATAGCTTTGTAGGGAGTGAAGCATCATCTATGGTAAGGACAGAGGCTTGCGTG
Organism: Dermacentor albipictus; assembly: GCF_038994185.2. Taxonomy (NCBI): domain Eukaryota; kingdom Metazoa; phylum Arthropoda; class Arachnida; order Ixodida; family Ixodidae; genus Dermacentor; species Dermacentor albipictus. The sequence goes on from NW_027225598.1 coordinate 18,122, forward strand.
AGCATTTCGCGCAAGAGAACCCACTCTCTGTCGTGCGCTGCTGTCCATTCAAAGATGGCATCTTCTCGCAACAAGGTACGAAACGCTTTAGTTCGATTGGCCAGGTTTGGCAGATACTTAGAGAAGTAGTTCACAGCACCCAAGAGCCTTTGCATGTCTTTCCTGGTTAACGGCGTCGGGCAGTTCGTTATGCATTTCACTAGGTTCTCGTTCGGCTCAATTCCAGCAGCACTGATTTTATCAACCGTGAGGCCGATTTGTGACGTTGCAAGTGTGCACTTAACCCAGTTAAGCGTTAAACCAGGAGCGCGAGCAACGTTCAAAGTGTTATACAGCCTTTCGGTGTGCTCTTCCAACGTGGCTCCGCAGATAATGATGCCATCCACGTAAACACGTACGCCGGGCAAACTGTCAAATATTTCTGTCATAGTCCTCTGAAAGACTTCCGGCGCCGAAACTATCCCAAACGGTAATCGTAAGAACCGGTGACGTCCGAAAGGGGTGCCGAATAGGCATATTTTTGGAAGTCTCTGCCTCTAGCAGAATTTGATGAAAGCCGCTATTTGTATTCAGTTTACTGAAATATTTCGCGCCCGCAAGCTCGCTCTTAATCTCTTCCCTGCGTAGAAGTTGAAAATGCTCCCACTTTATCACTTCACTCAAGTTTCTGGTATCCATGCAAATAGGCAGCTTTCCGTTCTTTTTACGGACCACTACTAGTGGGCTCACCCAGTCAGACGGTTCTCGAGCTTTCGTGATGATGGCAGCGGCTTCCAGGCGATCCAGTTGTTCCGTGAGTTGGGGCCGCAGGGCGAGGGGAACACGCCTTGCCGGCTCTGCTACTGCACGGGCGTTGTCCTTCAAGGTCGTTCTGTACTCCCGTTGCAGCTTGCCAACACCTACATTCGAACAGGTCTTTAAACTCAAGTTGTGTGCGCTTAGACAGTTCGCTTTTACCTGTCACGTAAATCAAATCAAATCAAACTGCTGACTTGCTTCAAGCCCCAGTATGGCCTGCCTTCCTTTTTTCACGACGAAGAAATCGATCGGGTGACTCTGGAATCCTAGCTGAACAAAACGACAGAACTTTCCCATGTGCTGAATTTCGTTTCCTTCATAACTGTGAAGAATGACCTTTGTTGATCATTCTTCACATTCTTCACTTTATTCTTCACTTCATTCTTGGTCATGCCTCGAATATGCAGAGTGGAATCAAGTTCGCTTGAGCACCCGTGTCAACTTTCAGCTTTACGTCACGGTCAAGGATGAGAGTAACGACAAGCCAGTCCCGCTTATTTGACTTGTCAATACTACTGCTGCCGACCGCGAAAATTTCAAGCACGTCGAAATCGCTATCGCTGTCCTGCATTACGTCGCTTTGCTGTGTTACGTTGTCTACCCTTGGCGGCTTCGTTCTGCAACACACAGCGAAATGATTTGGCTTATTGCAATTTTACCAAAAGCTGGGCATTGCCTAACTTTGTGCACTCTGTCGCAAAAGCCGCATCTGCTTTTTCCTTAGTATCTGTCTTGGTGTTTGTCCTTGGTGTGCTTTACCGCAGCAAAAATTTTTGCTCGTCCTATATTTTTTTACGTGCAAGAGCAACTTCCTCTGCTTTTGCTCCTTCGACGGCCGCCTCAAGGGTTAAGTCTTTCTTGGCTAACAGCTTTTCTCGCAGGTTCTTGCTTACAGTTCCGAAAACTATCTGGTCCCGCCACATCGAGTCTCGCAGTGGGCCAAAATTACAGCTCCTAACCTTCATTGCAGGTCCCTGTAGAGCTGCTCGAATTGGTCCCCATCAGCTTGCACTCTGCTGCTAAATACGTACCTCTCGTACGTCTCGCTGATTCGCGCAAGGGAGTAGGCTTCGAAAGCTTCCACCAGCTTGTCGTAGCCGACTCGGGCCTCTTCGCTGATGTTCAGGGTGTTGAACACATCGATGGCCTCTTGCCCGGCGAAATGAAGAAAGATAGCAGCTTTCTGCGCCTTGCTGCGTGGCTTCTGTGGTTCCTGTGGCTCGGTGGCGTAAAAGTAAAGCTGTATTCCCTGCTTGAACTTCAGCCAGTTGTCAGGAACATTTTCGCCAAGCCGTAGCGGGTCCGGTGGCCGAAGTTCTGTCATGGCTCTCGCAGTGGGCGTGGACGTGGGTCGGGCACTCCTGACACCATGTATCGAACTGGTTGCGGACATGCGTCCGTGTCTGGGCAGCCAGTGCCGTTTATTATCGGTGGCATGCTTTTATCCAGTTGGGGCGTGCACAGCGTTACCAGCTTGCTACACGTTACAATGTATGACTTGGGTTCGAGGCCGCCTATAGCACCTGAGAAAATTCAAAAACTCTTTTAAAGGTCATTAAAGGGTACCACATGCCCAGTAGCACGTACCCAGTGACCCAAGTTATCGCCAAAGAGGTTCATTGAAGAGCGGCACTTACACAATGTCACATAATTAGTGACTCAAGTTGTTCAGACGGTTGGTTTCGAGGCTGATTCCACCAGCACAGCAGCTCAATGCTCTGCCCATTAGACTGCGAATTACTCAGATGCCCAAGTTAGCGTGAGAGCAAAAAGGTTAGGACTTATATGTTAGGTAGATAGTCGCCGGTAGGTGCTTGAAAAAAATCCTAGGAATGCTAATTGCAACGCCTCTCGCACGATAGCGAACGCTTCTCGAGCAGAACGGGACAGGCTCACCAGATACGACATAACCAGTGCATGTTTGAACGCCAGAAGGATATACCCATCACCGAGTCTCAAACTGAACAGGAGGCAGGCCGTTGCCTGGAGACAACTCCAGACGAACACCTTCCCTAATCCATTCCGCCTGGAACGTATCTTCCCAGATAAGCATTCAGGACGACACGTGCAAATTGTACCAGGAAGGACCAGCACCACTTAAGCACATGCTGTGGGAGTGCAGTGTAGTTATAGGAGGGATGGCAGTTACTCCGGAGACCCTGCAGTCGAGGTGGGCCGCCGCTCTGCGCAGCTCAGACCTCGGAACCCAGACGTGGGCAGTCCAGCAACGTGAGGCGGCGTTGAGGCAGGGCCTTGACGTTCCCCTGTGGGAGACCTGAGGCCGGGTCGCGTTAAACCTTGCCGGACGTACAAGAAAGTTGTATCCATCCATCCATCCATGCAAATTGCAATAAAAATATTTGTTACAGTACATTGAATTGTCTTCACCACTCCCTCTTGCACGCGTCCATTACAAGTCTATCTTTTTTAGCTGAAACGACGAGAATTCAGGCCCGAAGCATATCGTGATCAATGAATTGCTACACAGTGGAAGGAAGGTTTCAGTGACAATAGAAAAGTACTGGATTTACTGAAGCCTGGAGGTACGTGATAGCTGTGTTGAACATTCCTTTTTGATGTTTCTTCGTTGTTTGCGTCAAATTGTCCAGCTCTGAGTGAAAGCAGTGGTTTTATTCGTCACTGCAGTCGTTTTCGAAGCGGCAAACTACAGAGCCAAATGTGGAATCCCTTTTGTATATAAACACGAAAATCATTAGAACCTAACTGTCTGCGTCAAAAACAGCACACTGCTAACTTTAAGCAATGATAAAAATAAACCACACCTGCACATGTGCGAATATCTTCGTTAAGATGCACTGTATGTCTATGCGTCTTTCTGCAAATAAATAAGCATGTCTATTCAAGCGAACTATAGCCCGAATAACCCGCAACAAGGAGACAATGTTGCATCCATGTTTTTTTGTATGTTTAATGCCGCAAGCACCAAGTTTCGAAGCAACGTTTAAAGTTGCTGACTGTCCCTGTGCCCCCACTCGCATCTACGGCAGAACAGATACCTTCATCTTCCGCGGCTGAAAAAAAAAAATCTTAGCCACATGTAGCAAAAAAAAAAAGAAAGGTTATATTGAGACAGACCCAACGAGGTGGCACCTCTCAACTTTGGCTTTTGAAGGGAGCGGGACGCTGAGTTGGGCACGAAACTTCATTTGTTTTTTTCAGTGACGCGAAGACTGTGCCAAAGCTGTTCACAATAACAAAACTACTCTTAGGGTACTCCGGTCGGTAAATTTTCTGAAGCAGATGAAAGGAATCGTTGCCAGAAGATTCGCCGCTTTACCGACGATAAAGCAGCGAAAAGTCTCGTCGAACAACAGCAGGTCTTACGAAGCCCAGCAGTTCCCCCAATACAACCGACACAGGGAGCAGCCTCTCACTCGGACGCGGCCGTCACCCTGGGAGACGACATGAGAGCTTTGAGGAAGAGAGACTTCCTGCGGAGCGGATTGGTCACGATCTTGTAAGACATGACCACCAGAACGCCCAAGACGATGCAGAGCGCGACGAGAAGGACCGAGAGGGCGATGACCTTGCCCCAACCGTTGTTCCACGAGAAGAACGACGACGGCGGCGGCGGCTGTCTTCGCTGGTGCGCGTGCGGTCGCGGTCGCAGGTGACGTCTCTCCCAGGGCGTCATGCCTCGGGCGGGTTTGACACGGCCGCTCGTGGGGGCAGGCGGAACGCCGGCCGACGAGCCGGCGCCCGAAACTACCGAGCTGCCCGCTCCGGAACTGGCAGTGCTCGAGGTCCCCGAGCTCTCGCCCGGGTCGGACTGTCCCGTGGTGGACACCATAGCGCGCTGTACCCGAGATTCTTCCCCGAGTCTTACGTTCGCGAGTTGTCTGGGAGAAGGGGCAGGGCGCACTCTTGGGACGGCAGAAAAATGCTCTACTAGCCGAGGTCCAATTTGCGGACTAGTGGGGCCACGCGGCTAGTATAGAAAGTACAGTTCCGCGGTGACAGCGCGACCCGCGGTGGGACGTTTCCTGTCGCCCGGTGGGCCAAGCGCGATGTACGCAACGGCTGGACCACTTCGGACAAATCGAATCTGCGACGATGATGTTTGCTCAGGAACAGTGGCTCGTACCCACTGTGGGGAGCAGGCAAACAATCGGGCAGCGTGTTCGGAGAGATGCCGAACGGTCTTGAACGTGAACCCATACGAACACTAGAAAGAACAAGAAAGAACGTGAAAGTAAGAACAGTCGGAGAAGCATGTGCCGATGGAAAGAAAATCTGTATACGTTGGTGCGGAATGACTTGCGTTTTCGTCATTGTCCTCATTACAAGCCTTAGTTGAATTGACGCGGAGGTAGGCTGCACTGATCTCTACATAGTACAGATTAGTGGTAGATTGCCTCAACATGGGTCAGCGGTGGTTGTTGTGTTGATAACGTTAAGAAATCTCTCTTAGTGCAACCGCAGGAGTAAGAAGGCGCTTTCATACGTACATGTTCGTTTTCTTGCATGCTGACAAGGATCGCTTGCCCATTGACGGGTCAGACTCTTGTCAGACCACAGAAATCTGATGTGCATCTCTTCTTGAAATGCGCTCAAATGAACTCGTTTTCTATGTTTAACGTATATTTACATGCCATATAACTTGAAAGTTATTTGTGAATTAGGGCCCTATAACGTAAAAATATTCCAGTAAGTATTTATTCCAATCTCCTGGTGCGCTATGACGTATAACTATTCCAACGTTTTCTATTCCAGTTCTGCAATAAGCCCTCCGCGATTGGTCAAAAACTTTTTTGGACCACCTCCACTTCGCCTGTATGTCACGCAACTTCACGAAAACTGCGAGAGCTCCCCATCTGATATGACGTGTACACACTGATTATGAATGATTCTACGGAACGAAAGAAAAATAGTTATTTCTCATTCGGCGTCTTTTCGCCATTAGCGCTCGGCTATTGGTCAAAAGTTTTCGGGCTGCACCCACTTCACCTGCCTGTTACGCCACGTCACAAAACCGCAAAACATCACCTCGTCAAAGTTACGTGTACGAGTTAGATGCATTAATATGCTGAACAAAACTGAATTTTCTTCTGAACAGCCGCAGGCTATACCCCGTTCCGAAAAGAATAAAAGATGGCTGCCGCCGATCGCTCAGGCACTGGCTACTCGCACCTGCCGGAGAGCATGGGTTTATTTTCGTGTAATAAAAGTTTTTGCGTGGCCGTGTAACATTTTCATGCACTTTTGGTACGTTTACGACCTCGTTCGGCCAACTCGTCTTTGCTGACGATTCATTTTAGCGTCATTCTTAAGCTTCCGTTGCGTGCCGCCGCGATTGTTGACGAGCCACCGCAAGCTAAGTAAGGGAAAATCGACCAATCGCAGACGCCGGCACCACTCTCTTCATCCGGCTATCGATTTTCGGTGCAGTGGCTCGGCCCCATCGATTTCCTCTCCACTTGAGCCTGCTCCTCGCCTCTTGTGAGCCAATTAGATAAGACAAGCCGCTCAGTGTAGGCCATGTTATTCGTTTTTCAAGCTAACAAAAGTTACCTCCTATGAACGAGGAGAGCGTTTGATTGGTCTGTTGAGACAACCATGCGGGTGACCGCCCAATGCTTGCGTCGGCGGTTGCGCAAATTTGACGTCAGGATATTGGAATAGTTTTACGTTTAGGGCCCCTGATGTCAAATTTGCGTAAGCGCCGACGCAAGTATCGGGCGGTGACCCGCAGCGTTGCTTGAACGGCCGCATCAAACGCTCCCCTCGCTTATAGGAGGCCACATTTGTTTGCTTTCAAAACGAACAACATTGCCTGCATTGAGCGGTTTTTCTTATATAATTGACTGACAAGAGGCGACGAGCACGCTCAAGTGGAGAGGATTTCGATGGGGCCGAACCCGCGCACTAAAAATAAATAACCGGATGAAGAGGGTGGTGCCGGCGTCTGCGATTGGTCCGCTTCCCCTTACTTAGTTTGCGGTGGCTTGTCTAAAATCGCGGCGGCGTGCAACGTGTAACGTGCAAAGTGAAAAATGCCTCTAAAACAGATCCTCAGCATGGAAGAGTTGGCAGAGCGAGGTCGTATACATGCTGAAAGCGCTCGATAGCGTTTTACGGCCGCGCTTAAAGGTTTATTAGGCGAAAACAAACCTATGCTCTCCCGCATGTGCGAGTAGCCAGTGTCTGATCGGTGGCAGCCATTATCTATTCCTTTCGGAACGGCGCAGCCTCCGGCTATTAAAAAAAAATCCAGCTCGGCATATCAATGCATCTTTAACGCGTAGCATCCTTTGACGTGGCGAGATTTCACGGTTTTGTGACGTCGCGTGACAGACAGGTGAAGTGGGTGCGGCCTAAAACCTTGGCCAATAGCGGAGGGTTAATGGCGAAACGGCGTCGAATCAGAAACAATAATTTTTCTTTTGCTCGGTCGAATCATGCATAATCAATGTGTACACGCTATGTCAGGTTGAGAGCTAGCGCGGTTTTCGTGACGTCACATGACAGACAGGCGAAGGGGGAGTGGTCCAAAAAAGTTTTTGACCATTCGTGGATGGCTGATGGCAGAATTGGAATATAAAAGTTTGGAATAGCTTTACAATATAGCGCCCTTACTTTCATTGTTACTATGGAACACAGCGGCGGCCGCTTCTGATGTAACTTGGTTTGGTTAAGACATAAAATAGTTCCTTTTTTCGAGTAACAACCGCACGTAGTAAGCAAATAATGATGCCAAGAAAGTCATAAGGGAAATGACTGTCATTTTAACCGAAGTTGATAAATAATAAGCAAACAGGAAATGAAAGCGGACGAAAAGGCAACTTGCCGCACCTGGAAACCGAACCCAGGAGCTCCAGATTACTCATGCCACGCTCTATACCACTATGCCATCACATGGCCCTCCTTCTGTCCACTTTCTAGAGTATTTGTGTAGATCAAGACTTGGGAGTGTTAGCCAGCGCCCCTTATGATCATGGCGGCGGACGTGGAACACGATTTTAACCGGAGGCGTCACGTAGTTAATGATTTTAGAGGGCAATTGAGCAATAAATAGTTGTATACTTTAGCTCATGACATTAAGGCTGACAAATTCGAGACCGTCGCTGTACAATGGCCGAGAACGATAAGGCGAAGCCGAGGGGGGGGGGGGGGGAGGAGGTCGATTTTGCATATGTCACAACCTCATGAAGTCAAGAGACTTCGTGTTGTATGCCGTGTTTATCGTTCGAAATTCAGAAGCAAAAATGTGCCCTGCATGCGTACAACACGACATAGACAAATTGTCATGCTCTTACAGCCGCTCTGCACCGTACAGAATCGACACTATAGCGTCTCCATTAAACGCACGCCACAGATAACGCCCCGTTCTAGGAGATATATGCAACCCTGAACAAAACTACACGTACCAACAATACCGCGATAAAGCAAATTTTCTTCTCCGCCAATGCATGTAACTCGAAACAGAGTCGGCATAGCGAAACTTCCAGTGCACTCACCAGTTTCAGTTTGTGCGTCTCACTTGCGAATAGGTTTAGTTTTATTTTTTTTTTTCGGCAAGGCTGCAGTGGTCTGTATACTTTTGCTAGTGGGTGCACCTGTTGGAACACGGCAAGAACTAGCTCGGTCTGTGCATGGCGAACTACGAAGGCGCCTTTAACCTTCTCGCGACAATCTGCTTTCGTCGAGATAACGTGACACTAGCTTCGGATGTTTCCCATCTGAGTATGTTGTGCCAGTTCGTCGCACGCTGCTGTGTGTGTGTCACTTCATACTTCATCGCGCTCATCTATAGCAGGCTAGGCGAGCCGCCAGGCAAACGCCTCCTGGTTTCGTTAAAAATACTATGTCTCGCTAACTTCCTCTCCGAAGACGAAGTGGTTACCACCACTTTTCCGTATCGGGCATGTTTCTAGCCTCTATCGCGAGCCGATCCCGGAGATGTAGTGCAACCTAGAAATGTGGGTCGACGTGCGCTAATCGGCGCGTGCCCCTGGAACCGCAAATGCATCGTGATACAGAGAGAAGATACTGAGCCGATAAGTATTAGAGATTCACATACGAGATACAAGCAAACTAATTTTATCCCATACAAGGCTTGCTATTTGTATCTTAAAGTATACCATGATACATTAGGTAACTCCTCATTGGGCTATAGCTGCGCTTTGGGGCATGCAGCTGCAAGCTTGCAGGTGTTTGCATTGAAATGTCTTATCTCCTGCAGACATAGTTCCTTTCAAATTTCTGCTAGTAACATGCAAGAATATTTTTCGACATACTAACCAAGCATTGGTATTCCGCAAAAGTCTGTATAGGGCCTACTGAACTTGCATAAGATGAACGCACGAGGATGATGGTGCAACCTACGGGCGGATCTAGTCAACATTAGATCCGCCCTCAGGTATTCTGCGCACCGAATGATTTTTTCATGCCGCCTTTACACTCGGTGCGATGCACTGCTTTATATGGTGCAATCATAAAGTGGGTAAGCGCGTTGTTTTGCTGTGCGTTCGCTCATACTTGATCGTAACTGTCCCGTACTATAAGCAGCTTTAGTGCGTAAACTGCAAATGCGCTGAAGGGGCTGCGCGCGTTCTACAGACGTATACACGTTTATAAACAATACGTCGCTCTTTGTATTTTTCGTTTCTGTGCTTAAGTAAACGACAGCTAATGTAGCGTAGGTCGTCAGAACACTTAAGTATGTAGAAACACCGGAAGGTCGAAAGAACGAACTTGTTGAAACGTGCCACCACCCTCTTTAATATGAAATACCTGTCTTCCGTACAGGGTGTCTCACGTAAATTGAGCCAAACATTAAAAACACGCAAATGCCAGGTAGCTGGACAGGGCCAACGTAATGTCGCTTGCCGTCGCGTGGTGATACTCAGATTTTTTTTCATTTCGTCTAATTATGCAAGTAGGTTTAATTAATTAATCAACTTCTAAAACGTTATCATTAGACGAAAACTGTCATTGACAGGATTGCAGAGCAACATGAAAAACTCCCGATACAGCTTTTTGCTGCATGACACGTGCTGCATAAAAGTATTTGTTCCGAGCGTGGAAGAAGCCCGCGAATGCACGCGAAGTGCCTCGAGCGGCCAGTCGCGCGGCAGTTTTGCGTGCGTTTGCGGGCTTCTTTCACGCTTTTAGGGTCCAGTCTTGCAGAAGACTACTAGGTAAAGTTTTCCAGCGAATTTAAACTCCCCATTTTTATGCACGCCCACGCCAGCAAACGAAGCGCTTCACTTGCGAAGCGTGCAGTATACTTCCACACGATACCTCTAAGCGAACCCCTGAAGGCTTACGTTCTTGTAGAAAAAAATAATAAAAACGTTTCATTGCTTCAGCGCTTTGAACAGCGGTGAAGATATGCGCGGCGTTTTCCCATCCACTTTCCGGGGTATTTATGCTTATCTGCTCGAACTAACCTTGGGAGCGTTAACCAGCGCCACCACTAACAGCCTTGGTGGCGGATGCGGAACATCTTTGTTTTTTCATCCACTTTCATTTCCATTTATTTACCATCTCTTTAATGGAATTATAGGAACGGCAGATAATTTCCCCTATGCTGTCCTTGTTTGTTGGCTTCTTATATGGCATGACTTCTTCGTATATATACACATATACATATACACACACGCACACACATAAATATATAAGGACGCGAGCAGGAGGTTGCGGACGGAGACAAACATGGTCGCCCGAACACGGCCTTTATTCTTCGTCTACCTCTTTGAGCTGCGAGTTCGAGCTTGCGCGGTGTCCGCTCTTCCGTCGTCCTCGTAATTTTCGCGCTGTACCCACGAATACCACGTATCCACGAATGCAAGGGATCTGATCTGCACGTGTATTTATTCGGCGACTCGTGAAACGTGCGGCGCGTTACTATATAGTCCGAAGGGGGGGGGGGGCGCTACTAGTCGTCGAACTCCGTCACTGGAGTATCCGGCATGGCGCGAGGGTCCATGCGCCGTCCTCGTTGGTGCATCCTCGTGGCGACGTACACGAGGGCCCCGAGCACCGTGCACGCCATCACCAGCACCACAGAGAGGCACACCAGCCAATACGGAGGCGTCTTCCGCACAGCCGCGCTGGGTTCATCCAGGCGGAAGCGGGCGATGCTGCCACTCTGGAAGTTTGGAACCACGGGCCCTGCTTTGAAGAAGGGAGAGGAGGAATGACGGAGAGGTTAGTCGGGCGTAACAAGAGAAAGAGGAGATTCATCCCAAAGAGAAACGATTAGGAGGTCGGCTTGTGCAAACGCGTGCCAATCCTTCGTCGTCATTCCATATCGTGGCCACTGTGTCGTCGTCGTCTTCGAGTCGTCATGCCCTCACGGTCGACCCAGGCGAGCAAGTGTGATTAACAAAGTGGCCCGATCCAGAAAACAGTGCATGTTGCATCGCTAACAGAAGTCGTCAAAGAAAAGAAAAGAACGGTTCAGTTTCTACTGACATATTGTTCCACGTGATAGACCTTCCATTGAAATGCAATTCAATGTCATATATGATTTTTGCAAGAGATATAGCTTAGCTAATGGAAATCTCGGAATGAGGACTACAGATTCTAAGTAAAGGTGTATTCAGAAACATAGCGTGTCGCTATTGCTTGGATGCTAGTAGCATTGACGTCAACATTGCTTGTGAGATGGGTCCTGCCGCAATGTTCACTATTCCTGTGCAAAACGAAGGCTGAGCTTCATTTCTTCCAGTATGAACCGGTAACAAGTGGGCCAAGATGTCCTACTCAAGCATATTTTTTGTTTTCGATTCCGCGCGGGAACTTGAACGACGGCACAGCAAAGTGGTGTCATCAATTTCATGGTACTCTTTCACACTTCCGCCACTTTTTCTAAAAGGTACCTCTGTCGAAAGTTGCTATGTTAAGCATTACATTGTTTTAAAATTCAACGCAGTCTTTGTTTACCGGCAAGACAATTGGGTCCCTGTTTGGTCCCAATCGGAACCCTGTTGCATTGGCGAACCGCTGCGGGCGACGTCAGGGTGACGGCGCCAGCCGTAGGCTTTCGAGCATGGATGGATGGATGTCATGAGCGTCCCCTTTGGAACGGGGCGGTGGGTTGCGCCACCAAGCTCTTGCTATTATACTGCCTAATGTCCTACCTAGGTTAAACAATAAAAAAAAAGAAAAAATAACACTATGAACTCCCACAACCAAATTTTCTGATCCCCCATTGCGAACTGTGCTTTTGTACGTCTCCGTTTTTTGTCGTTTCCCTACCTTTATTCCGACAATCCTCCAATCGCCTCTTACTAATCCCTATTGCGGACAGGTTTACTTTTCCACTGCTCTCGCTGAACGCAAGGGCTTCAAGGAGGCCAGTGGTGTCTAAATCGACCGCTGGGTAGACGTCTTCACATTCTAATAAAACATGCTCCATAGTTTCCCTAGCTTTACCGCAGCAAGCACATGCTTCTTCTTCCTTCTTATATCTCGCTTTATAGGTGCGTGTTCTTTCACGGCGGTGAAGCGTCATCTCGTGGTAACAGTTGGCATTTCGTTATTTCTGAAGCCTGATTTGCCAATACACGTTAACCTAATATTCCTCTTAGCTGTCCATTTAGCGTGAAGCTTTAGCACCAGAGCTCTAGCTCCTATCTAAATTCTTGCGAACTGAGAAAGCGTTTTCCTCGGTTGGTGAGTATTGTTGCATTTAACTGGAATAGATAAAAACCTAGTAGCTATTGGAAGTAAATTTCCAATTTAGGACATTAATTTTTTTACAAAGTTTCCTAAAAATTGCAAAAAGAAAGCTCAAGCATCAGGTTTGAAAATTTGTAACTCTGGAATAAAAAACGGTAACACACTTCTGTGATACCGTGATACATCTAAAGCGGACATGATTGATATATTACCCACCGCTTTGAAATGTACCAAGGAGTTTTTTTATTAGGACCTCTGCAAGACCCTCGTAAACGTTGCATCACTTGATATTGTTCTTTTGTAACGGTTTATACTGCTGACACAGTGCGATATGTTTCCGGTCTCCTGGAAATGGAAATGCATGTTCCTTCCCCAGTTGTATTTTTCAACTAAGTATTCTATTGACAGTTTCTAAACAGCATATATGGTGAATAGACCCCGCACTATACCTTTCACTATGCGACCATACTGATAGTGTGTACCTTGTCAATACGATTCATCAGTAACAAAAACACGCAGATATACCGTAATGTTGAAGTCTATTTGGCGCGAAGGTTGTTTGAGTAAGCGAGGTAGCTACAGTAGCGGAGGACACGAGCCCGGCCTCGCCGCCTGTAGCTGTCAGTGTCGCGTGGACAAAGGCGACGTACGACGCTTGTCGAGGGAAGAACGTTGACGAAAGATTTACGGGCACCGAGAAGTACGACGTAAGTCTAGATACATTTAGGTCTTCAGTACCACTCGTGTCACACTGGCACATACTCGGGAACGCACATTCGAGCGCATGCGCAGTGGCACGTAGTCAACGACCCAAGTTGTTGTCCATTCGGCATGACAACAGCCAGAGACAAAACGAAAGAGACAAAGAAGGCGCCGCGTTCAATCAATCAATCAATCAATCAATCAATCAATCAATCAATCAATCAATCAATCAATCAATCAATCAATCGCAAGCATTATTTTTCGAAACAAACTACACATTTCACGGCGTTAATAAGTCCTACGTCAAACGTACATAATTCCGGTAGGAATAATTTACTTTGTGTTGGAAAATAAAGTTTGTAATTGATTAATCGGTCGATTGATTGACTGACTGAGAATTCAGAACCTTACAGCCAGTATGATTGAGCCTTGCCGGTGGAGGCGCGATGTTGTCTGCCACGTTGGCAGTCGGTGGCGGCGCGTTCTTTGGATGCGGCTGTTGGACGGCGCGCTGGCCAGGAGCCCCAGAGGCAGCAGCGGAAGGGGCAACGTCGAGCCAGCCAGGATAGGCAGCCAGGGCATCACTCACCGTCCAAGGATCACTAGCCGGATACCCAGATGTCCCTGCAGCAGGTACGGCCCCTGTGTCTATAACTGGTGCAAACCCAGCAGGGAGGTCTCTGCCCGTTGTGGGCGGGGGAGACTGTGCATCGTCTTCGTTGTAGAAGCGCAGGTACTGCATGGTGAAGGCGTCGTTGCCGCTGATGTGCCCGCTGTTGACAGTGAAGTCAGGCCTTGTAGCCGGTTTTGTTGCTCTGAAAACTGCCGCACGAAGTCAGTCGCCCCTTAGCCTTCCTCGGGTTCCTCCTTCTTTCTTTCAGCTGCACCCCATATGATCGATGATGATGATGATGATGATCGCGGCGAATGACACACACTCACAGCGGGAGATTGGCCAAGAAGCGGGCGATAGGATAAGAAATGTTGCGGAGGAGGGGAGGGCAATACCAGCAATAGTATAAAGAGAATAAATAAAGCTACAATTTAGTGGTAATATAACATTTTGCGGCAATATTTAGAGGGAATAATAAAATAAATATGAAATAAAGAATACCAAAAAAATTTGTTGTTTAGCAGCCGGGTGTATTATATGCACAAAGAAAGAGAGCCGTGATCATGGAGGATTATTGGCTGAGAATAATACGATCTTTGCGCCAGAATGTCGAAGAAAGAAAAAAAAAGAAAACTGGCAGACTCAACTGTAGGTGACGTAACGATCTGTAGAGAACGGTTGCATAAATAATGTGACTGTTGGGTAGCAAACGGTTATGTAGAGATTATAGGTGCACGGTAGCGGGGGTGTATATTTATAACAAGTAATTAAGACAACGTTTGAAGTGACAAAATATAAAATTGGAAGAAAACTGAAACACAGTGGCACGTACCCAGCGTCCCATTGCAGATACCCAGTAGCCCGTGTGGCACATAATTTTATAGAGTATGATCAGCGGAACTGGCCCACGGAAACGGCGAGATAGGCCCGCTCGCCGCAAGGTGCATGGCTGGACTATACGGAGAATGCTTCGCATTAAGAAGGCGAATATACCGCAGCAATCTTTTCCTGTTGCAAATTAAATTCCACACTGCCGGGCAAACACCCGTGTTGCTGAAGGTCATCGTCGAGACCCCGAGAGAAGACATAGTTTTATGGAAGTCAAGGAAAGTTCAAATTGGCGAAACGAAGGTTCTAGAAGCTTGTCTTTTTGCTAGTGGTAGTGTAATCCATGGTATCTCGTATCAGTGGCATGTACTCGCTCAGTGAGATTCGCGGGCGGCAGGAAGTTAGGTGGGCCGATGAGATTAAGAAGTTTGCAGGGACAACATGGCCACAATTAGTACATGACCGGGGTGGTTGGAGAAGCATGGGAGAGGCCTTTGCCCTGCAGTGAGCGAAACCAGGCTGATGATGGTAATGATGATCATAAGAAGTTGGAGAATATTTGTATGCAACAACATTGAAACAGAAGCGATATATAATTCGTAAAGCTATTTAATTTTATTCCATTCTCCTGACGTCATATGTATGCCACAGCCCACGCCAGCGTGGCGGGGACCCGCAATGATTTCTGAAGAAATATACTTTAGAAGAGTAAACTGCTGCGCTAGTTGGTGATCTTGCATACTGAAAAGATTTTGCGCCAAAATATAGCACACACAAGAAAGACGACGACACCACGGGCGCTAGTTCAACTGTTTAACGAGGGTGAAAGCACTCGACATATATAGCCCTCCAAAACACCGCGCATGCCTACAAGGCAACATGGAGTACAAAGTTTTATCAGTGTAGGCACAATAGAAACTTCAGCTCAGCCTCGTAATGAAAAACTGGTGTATCACTAGTTTTCATTTTTCATCATCATTTATATGCGATGCAGATGGAAGCGGCGCCAAACAGGCCAATGGCAATCACAACAGTCTTCTCAGCAGTCAGCACCACCGGGACATGTGCTTTCGTACTGCAGCGACGCAGCTCTTGAGCAGCAGCAAGACACGCGTGAAACAGACTCCAGAACATGCCTTTGTGAAGTGACGGAACCGTCAAGAAGCAGCCCAATGGATCTGCAGTGATCTAGTAGTGTGACAACAGAAGTTCCTGCTGCCAGTGTGACTTATGGTGTAATTGAAATAAAAGTGGCTAAATTTCTGAACATGGTGCGCACCTCTAACTCGACGTCGTCTACGATCTTGTCGGACACCTGTGACACGCACTTGGCTTTCACTCTCACATCACCGTCCACAATTTGTTCAACGCCGTACAAGTTCGGAAGCAGACGCTCCCCTATCGTGAGGTTGCCGCCACGAAAAAAAGCTGTCGGCGTCGGCAACCTTCTTGAAACCGCACGGCAATCTTTGCATCTCTGTTGCGCAAGCAGGCGATCTGCCGCCGTAGAAAACGGAGCGCCGTGAGAACGAGCAGCGAAGAAAAGCGCGGACGGCATAACGTAAACGAAGCGGAGACTATACCACGACGTGACCGCGCTGCTTGGCGTTTCCACATTGGGGCGCTGTCAGGAGAGGCGCAGTAGCGCCGCCTGGCCGTGGTTTTCTCGTCTATAGACATTTGAGAACGCAGCATAGGCGCCCGTTCCTCGGGGTTGAGCGTCAGAGTCTCTCGGCGTAGCCGCGCGAACGCGTTCGTGCCACTGCTCGCGCGTTCGCCGTCGTCTTCGAAAGCTGGCTCCCATGCCAGTAATCATGCCAGCTTTCCCTCGCTGCTTCTCCCTCTGCGAATTAGCTGATGGCACTGGCCCACGGCGAGTCGGCGCGGTGATTTCAATCTCAAATTCTAAACACGTATCGAGCTGCGCTGAAATTTCGCATTAGAGAGTATTGTTATTGCCGGACACCTTCTTTTTCCACATTGGCATTGCGAATGCTAGCACATTAAATGTAAACGAATTGAACCGTTAAATATAGTTCGCAATTCCATTAACAGAACGGCGTGCTTTAGAGATGCAGGTGAGCTGACATTAAATATGCATGATTCATCAAGGAAGTTATTTTCAGAGCGCCGCTCTTGAACGTCCGTTCCTGCGGCGAGCGTCGGCGTAACCGAGCGAACGAGAATGAACGCGGCGCGCAGCGGGAGATGAAAAAAGCGGCGAGAGCGAGGAGGCGCGAGGAGGAAGGCGAAGAGGAGGGTTCAGCGGAACCATGAGGCGGAAAGCGGAGGGGGGCATGGCGAATGGGTGAGGAGGAAAGCGGGGTGCCGGCAGCGACCAAGCAGGCGGCGTACACAAAGCGCTGGCGTGGGCTTCGGACCCACTGCGCATGCGCAACCTCGCCTACGGCGCAGCCGCCGCTAGAGAATGCGCTCCGCCCGAGGCACGTGTTCCCGCGTTCGCGCTTTCTTTCTGAACAATGAGCGACGCAAGTGGTGGAAATGCTTCGTCTGCCGCTGCTGCTAAACGAGCTTCCCGAGCAGAGGCTCAGCTCCACCGCCGAGACGACCCTGTCGTTCAGAATCAAATTCTTTGCTACACTTTATCGCGAATTCAAAACACGTAAAAAATTAAATTACGGGGTTTTACGTGCCAAAACCATAATATGATTATGAGGTACGCCGTAGTGAGGGACTCCGGAAATTTGAACCACCTGAGGTTCTTTAACGTGCACATATATATCTAGGTACACGGGTGCTTTCGCATTTCGCCCCCATCGACATGCAGCCGCCGTGGCCGGGATTCGATCCCGAGATCTTGTGCTTAGCAGCCCAACATCATAGCCACTAAGCAACCACGGTGGGTAGAAAAGAAAATAATTAGTAGTTTAATGATTGGGAAATGTAGAGAGGTCGGCCGGAAAATGGAGTATCTGGCCTGCTACTCTACGTAAGGGAAGGGGAAGAGGGGAAGAAAAAGGGTCACAATGAGGGGTGATAATGGGGGGAGAGAAGAAAAAAAAACCTAAACAGCTGCGCTCAAAATTCGCATTAGGGACTATCGTAATCGTTGGTGAACATTTTTTTACGCAGTTTATGTGTTATATAGCAATCATACGCAGTGAAACATGCACATTCTGGATAAGTGAACAAGAACCAAGTGGCAAATACTGAGTACGAATCAAAGAAAAATAATTAAAGAATTTGTTCACCATTCCATTAATAGATTGGTGTGCTTTAGCGATGCCTGTGATCCGACATGATCCGCTCAGGTTTCAGTAGGGAATTGACATAATATTTATTTTAATTATTTACATACTTGGTCAGCATAAAAAAGGTTGTATAAGCCACTTCAATGGTGGTTTCGTACGAAATTCGCATATATAACCGCAAATATATCCACAGTGATAGCGACCGACTGCCCTTCAAACTGTTATGTGCAACATGGTCTTTATATAGTGTGTTCATTTCAGTTAGTAGCTTTTGAGAACTGTCTGTTTTCGTCTCTTGTCATGGCACTGTCGCGAATTGCTGACCTCCTTCGATTTGATATGTTCTGTTAAGTCTATTAACCTTTTCTTCGCCATGTTTGTCAACACGCTTTATGAGAATTGGGAACATTCGTGTGTTGTTGGTGACACTGCAATATTAGTCATGCCTGTGAATTGTAAACCATCTTTTTGTTTGTGTGTTTGCGACCGTTTTCTTCGTTGACTGTCCTTGAAACGTCTGCTTGTGCCAGTGGATATTTCATTCTTGGACTGTCCTTCAAACTATTGCTTGTGTGCAACATGGACATTACGTACCACAGGCATTGAGCGAAAGTGCTTCGACAACTCGAAAGGCACAAAAAGGCTACGAACCCTCGACCTTCGGTGGGAGTCGAAACCACGACCTTTGGTGATAATTAGGGTGAAATTACTGAAGGCGAAGTTAATTAAAATATAGTTAATTAAAGCCCTCGAACCCATGACCTTTGGTGGTAGTCTATCCCACCGTTTTGGTGATAATTAAGTCGAAGTTAATTAAGGCACAGGTAGCTGAGATAGAGTTAAGGCATTCGACCCCACAATCTTTGGCGGGAGTCGAACTCTGAGACTTTGGTGGGACTCGAACCAACGACCTTGGGTGGGAGTCTAACCGTCAACCTTCGGAATTAAGAGGGATGAATAAGCGAAGTGCACTAAGCGAATTAAGGGGGATGACTAAGCGAATTAAGAGGATGAGTAAGCGAATTAAGAGGGATGACTAAGCGAAGTAGACTAAGCGAATTAAGGCGGATGTGTACGTCATGCGTCCGTCTTTAATGCATGGGCGCTGGCGCTTTTGTCTTAGAAATAACATAAGAGACCCTGTGAATTTTTTGGTTGTGCACTAGGCAATCGGGTCTACAAGAGAGTAAAACATGGCCTGTGGTTGGATCCTTCTCACAAACCCAATATGGTGCATAATTACTACAGCGCAAACAACGAATCAATACCAACTAGCCCAATTCACCGTTCTCCAGTAGGGTTCTTACCTGACGTGGCAGGATTGGAAAAACAAATCTTGCTTTCTCAGCTTTCGTCATGCCTTTTCTTGATTCAGAAGTTGCAAAGACAAAGCAAACATAGACATGCGCCCATTAAAAAAGTTTAAAATAGTTTTGTGCTGCCCGATGCGATAAAATTTTGTGTGATGGAATAATAGCACCAATAAAGTGCTTCATGAGAAACGTCAATGAACACGCTAAACTAAAGTCGGATTCTCCTTTCATGGTCTATTTTCTGCAGCGCGAAGCACTGAATTGCGGAAAGGTAAAAATGACGAAGGAATACCAGGAGAAGGACAAACACTATACATAAACACCATACCTGAATATTGCTATTCCTTCGTGCTTTTGACCTTTACGCACTTGAGTCCTTCGCACTGCGGAAATTACAACATGAACTTAAATCTGCTCGCCCACATCGCCACTCTTATTCAGTGCTTCTCCTTTCGTCTTTTGACAGCACTCGTCAGCAATATTTAGGTCTCTTGCGTTTCAGAACGGAAAAGAGCCGCAGAAATGGATTAATGTGCCACGGGGAAAAGCGTTGAATCTTTCCTCAGTTGCCATATTGCCGCAGTAAAACCAATCGAACAAACCAAGAAGTCTACCATGAACAACATCACTCGAAATCAACGAATTGCGGGTACGATGAAAGGTCGGTGCTGAAGGAGATAGGGTCAATTACTTCACACCTACTACTGAAGTTATATGTTTCTATGGGGACATTGCACTTCAAAGTGTATTGTTTTCTTTAATATTGTATTTATTCGCAAGTGCTAGTTATATCTGTCAGATATACACTGTTCAGGTGTTTTTACTACATTACGATTAAACATTTTTTTTCAGCGTCCTTCTCAACCGCCTTTTATATGTATCTGTTGTATATGTATACTCGGCTTTCCGAAGTCGCTAAATATGCTGAAGATTGCCGTCAGCTGGCACGTGCTCTGACTAGCGATACTCAAGAACGTCAAAAGACACGACATGACCGTGCTCATCAACCACCGCACAACTTTGCTCCTGGTTCGCTTGTTTGGCTTTGGATACCAGCCCACATTCCTGGCCTCTCTTCCAAACTCCTGGCCCGTTATCACAGTCCGTACCGTATCGTCGATGACACTTCACCGGTCAACTACATCGTCGAGCCACTCACAATGTCACCAGACCTGCGTCGTCGTGGGCGAGTACGTGTC
The DNA here is from genome assembly GCF_038994185.2 of Dermacentor albipictus. Lineage (NCBI taxonomy): Eukaryota > Metazoa > Arthropoda > Arachnida > Ixodida > Ixodidae > Dermacentor > Dermacentor albipictus. The sequence continues at coordinate 38,436 of NW_027225598.1, forward strand.
AACCACCTGAAACCGTATTACGACCCGCTCATCTTCCCCGTGCCCCGAGTCGGCAAGATGGCTACGCTTCGCTCCCGGGGCATTGCAATGAAGCAGACGCACCCCTGCCTATGTGCCGGCTGAAGAGGAAGGCGCAGGACGTTGTCGTGATCGCGAGAGAGTCCCGTGCTACGGACAGCCCTTGCAGTGCCTTCCTAAATCTGGCGTCCCAGCAACGTTGTCAACTACAGTAAACCTCATCGCACTGTATATATAAAGCCATATAATATTGACTCTTCGCGCCCAAAGCCCGATTCCTTAATATAAATTTCGGCGTTTCTCGGCTTTAATAAAGACCGCCACACATAATATCTGCATATAATCGGAATGGTCATCCTGGTTATTGCCACGCGTTCAACATTAGACAAGCTTTCAAAGGGGACACAGCGGATATATAGAGATTCTGTAGATTCTGAGTATATTCACCGCAACTTTTTTTTCTGGCAAATACACAGACTCAGACATGCGTATTCTAACGTTTATTTTGATTTTTAACGTATTGTTATATTTGCAATCTTTTTCAGGCGGCCCGTTTATTGACCAGTTGCCGCAGTGGGTAAGCGTCATTTGCTTGGGAACAAGAACAGGAGTTCACCGAATGCGCTACGTCATGCATCGAGACAGGTCGAGCAGCCGGCTCACGCGAGCCCCGACGGATGCCACGAGCCGGGTCTCCTTGGACCTGACCCGCTCCGCGGTCAACAAGTCGGCACTGCCCAACGGTGTGGCCCTCTCCCCTTCCTGCCAGGACTGGAAGCAAGAGAAACTGTCCAAGGCCCTCCTTGAGCTGGAGGCAGGCAGCCGCTCGCTAACCTCGCCCACGGCTAGCGCGGAGGAAGCGTCATTGGCAAGAGGTGCGGAAAAGGAAGCGCATCGTACTAACTAACGTTCGTTTATGAGTAGTCCCTTGGCTATCCGCAGGAACAAAGCTGTTTTTTCACGCATGGCACCTACCTCCTTAAAGGGCCCTTCACCAGGCCACATAGCGAATTTTGGTTGTACTCTAGACGTTCATACGTGCCCTCTAAGGAGTGTTCTACCGCAAGAATTTTTTCCAATTAGTTAATTAATAGCAGAGATCGAAATACGTGAAGTGCCGCGAACCCATCATTTCAGGAGGCGAGCGTCACCGCCAACATGGGCACTCCCTCCAGTTGCCCCGTATAGCCTCCGCAAGCGAAATTCCATCCCTGCGTTCTCCCATACCGGAGCCGGATGATCGCGTGATAAATACGTCACGGGCCCCGCTTTCTTTCTCTCTCTCTCTCTCGCCCGCATTTTCGCTGATTGGCGCAGTTCCGGTAACGGTCTCACGCGCAGGCTGTTAAGTTCGTCTTGGTTCGCGCAGCAGACGATTTTGAACGTTCTGCACAAGAAGACCTTATTAGCGGTATCAGTCAGTGTCACAGTCACGAGCACTGAGGCGGGCACGATAGGATGAAAGAGCATGGTCACACGCTGGAACACGGTAGAAAATGACATAGCATTGCTCTCGGCGCGCGCGACTGCACGACAAGGGAACGAGCAGACGAAACGGAAGTACACCCCTCTTGCTGCGTAACGAAGCAAATCAAGGACACGCAGGCATTCGGTTTGTAGGCGTTATTATTCTCTAAACCGAAATTCGTCTATTGAAAACTACAAATTAAATAAATAGCTGATGTTTTCAATAATTCTTGAAGTCACGTGTCACTATGAGTGACGTCACAGCACTACCATGTACGTAGGCGCATTCGCGCAATCGGTGTCCGGCTGGTAGCGCGGCGCCAGCGAGAAGGGCAAACGACGCTTGATTTGAAATTGAAGCTCTTTTTTGGGGCGCGTAGGGTTGTAATAGTTAACAGACACGACTTTCAGCGCGCATTGCATGCACTGCGCTTGTAACTTAGAAATGGCCAAATCTGGTGCAGGAGCCCTTTAGGCGAATGGTAGTAGTTGAGCACTTAGCAGAGACGAGGACAAAAAAGCAGGCACACCGACGCACGGGTCTCCTTTTTGTCCTCGTCTTTACTAAGCGCTCAACTACTGCCATTCAAGATGAACCGATTTCGCCACCCTTTAAGCGACTCTTCGCTCCAGTACGTTTATAGCTGCGAAGTCGCCCAATCATCCACACAGAATCTCTTTCCGGAGCCCGAGTGAATTGAGTTCGGTGCTGCTGTAGTTCGCCATCCCATGTGCCATCCCTGAAAGGTAAACGTGGGGAAGGCAGGAGATGGAAATTAAAGACGATGAGAAAAGCGAGAACAAGGTAAAAGCGGGAGCCAACGTTGTAGAAACGTTTGCTACCTTGTTCTCGTTTTGGTCATCATCCTTAAAGGGTGCGTTTTATAGTTTTATATCGGTGTATAGTCAAGGGCTCGATGAAAATTCTTAGGGTCTGGTAACCGCATGATGAAGAAATTGCAGTCACTGTCCAAGTCAAGGTAAAAAGAAATAATAAATAAACCAGGCGTTACGGAACCCGCGCGAGTTCCTTGGCCACACCAAACCAGACAAGAGCCGTTTGTCCTTTTTGATGCCAACATAGGACGGATTGGGCTGTAGTATAGATATCAGGTATGTACCCATCTATCCTGCTGAGAGTGCCAGCCGTCGTGCGAATCAGTAAAGATTCCAGCAAATGCCAGATCAGACGTCCGAAACGTATCTGTTTGTTCACCTTGGCTTGATGACAGTGGCGTAGCCAGCAATATTTTTCGAGGGAAGGGAGGGGGGGGGGGCGGCTCAAATTTAAACAAGGGAGCGGGGTGAGGGCTTGTGGATGTTGTTGTTGCACGTCGTTTTATGCAGGTATCCTGTAAACAAATTTCGAGGGGGGGGGGGGGGGGGTAGATGCCCGGTGTGTCAGTATCTTGCTATGGCCAGTGACCGCAACTTCTCCACCATACCGGTGTATTGTAAAAATCGAGGTACTGAAGTGCATGGTGCCCTGACTTAAGTAAGCACTGTATAGAGGTGGGGTATTTTGTAATAGTCCACCTAGGGGGTTGTACATTTCGGCCGCTGGTGATTGGCTAGAGCCGCTCATTTCCTCCTCGCTCGTACAGCTGCATTCAATCAGCAGCGGCCGAAACGGACAGTCCACTAGGTGAAGTCTTACAGAGTACCCTACAGGTTAGTTTAGAATTACTCAGCAGCCGTTATTACACTATCGAGGCTGTTCATGACGTTGCCCGGCAGACCCAACGCCATAGCGCAAAATAGTTTCTTTCGCTGGAGCTGAGTATCGCGGGTAAAAACGCTATTAGGTAACGCAACATAAAGCTCATGTAAAGCTAGCATTAGAGCCTTTCGGCATTGCGTTACATGCACCGGTTGTGTGCCGTTCGCGTGCGCTCGGCTACTGCTCATGCTCGTGTTTCAAGAATGCCGACGTGAACTGTCGTCGCAGCAAAAGTCGGTCAAGGCTTTGTTGACTTTTCTACGTGACAGTGGCCTATTAGACAGACTATAACGACCCCATTTCATCCCTTTTCATATTTTTTTCTCACGCTTTTATTTTTGTCACGCTCTTCTTTCCGTCTTTACTTCCCCTTTCCCTTCACCTAGAGCAGGGTAGCAAACCCGAGGTTTTAAGTCTGGTTAACCTCCTTGCCTTTCCCTCATTTGTATCGCTCTCTCTCTCGTGTTTCAACTCGGGGCCGCATACGAAAGCCCCATGGCAAAAAATTCACCTTAGAACTATCGTCTCCGCGTGCTTCTTTTCTACATCAGCGACCGCGTCGACGTCCGGGAGCGAGGGCAGTGGAGGCGTACCCAGCCGGGCTTCGCCGGCGTCCAAGCAGCTGGCCATTCGGATAGCGAGCATAGTGGTCGCCCTGCTGCTCCTCCTCGTGGTTCTCGTCTACTTCAACCTGAGCGCCATACACCGGAGCTGAAACAGCTGCGGCCATCTCCCTAGGCCGCGCTGGGGCGCAGGAACTGCAGCGACGTCGGTTTTAGCGCGCGATACTGTCCGATCGAGAGACTCGACGATTTCAGATAGTATACGCGGCCCGTACATTCACTCGTTCGCTTCTTCGGAAGACGCAAGTATAGGTAAATAATTGAAGCTCACATTGCGCAGTAGTATGCTCCTTACTGCCGCACGACGTCTGTATATGTTTCAGCCACAGTTCACGCTTACCAGAAGGGTTATGCGGTTGCGTGCGACGCCGTGAACCAAGGCAGCGCCCGTGTATTGTAAAACTACTCCTTTCTGACTTTATTCCAATCTCCCTACATCAAATTTACCTAACCGCCGATGCAAACACCGTGCGGGGACCCGCAGCGTCGTTTGAATAGCCCAATAAACGCTATCCCTGTTCATAGCAGGTTACTTTTGTTTCCTTTTAAAACAAACAGTATTGCCTACCTTGACAGCTTGCAATGCGTTAGCATTCTTTGGGTACTTTACGTACTTTCCGGGAGCTATCTATGTTTGCTGCTTGTGTCTAACAGTTTTCCCGCCTACCTGGGTAACTGAGTAGTCAGTGGTAGAATGGGTGACGCATCGGGCTGCTGTGCAGGGTTCGAAACCAACCACCGAACCAACTGTGGGTCACTGAGCATGTGGCAATGTGTACAGTGCACGTCACCCTTGTGTAGAGTCAGGCAGCCGACGACGCTAGCCAACGACGTTTGAGGGTAGTTGCTGGGTCCGACATGCGTCTGGGCATGTTTGGCCACACTTGCAGACAAGCCTTGCTCTTTTACTGCCCGCGGAAGCAGACGATTAGCTGAGCGTCAGCGAGAAGGCATTTTTCTTGAAACGAGCCCCGGTCTCGGCTCGCGCTGCTTCGCTGCGCTGGAAGCAAGCAGCGGCAAGACGTAAGCGTCCGCTCCCGCGGGCATTGAAAGAGCAAGGCTTGTCTTTATGCGCGGCCAAACGTGCCCACACGTATCTTGGACCCAGCAACTATATTCCGTCGCTGGCTGGCTCCGGAGCGCTCCGGCAGCAGCCGTTCGCGCTCTCAACACAAGGGCGACGCGCACTGTACATACGTGCCGCTCTTCAACGAACCTCTTTCACGTCCGACATGGGTCACCGTATACACGCGGGACTGGGTAGGTTACCGCTGTTCGAAGAGAGTCTTTGATGCATACTTGGAGCACCGGGAATGTGCCACTCGGTCTGTGTTGGTCTGCAATGAGCCCAGCACAGACCGAGTAGCATTTTATGAAAAGGCTCCTTTCTCAGGATCCTTTTAATCAAGTTCTTCATATCCGTATGAACCTCTTCGATGCCAACTTCGGTCTGTGCTAGTAGGTGTGTGCCGCTCTTAAATGAACATCTTTGACGCCAACTTGGGTGACTAGTATGTGCCACTCTACAATGACGAGAAAGATCCCTTCAGTTTCCACGACGCTGAACGGAACCGAAACCACGTCACGAGGGCTCCTCAGGGACAGAAACTTGTCGCATTATCAGTCTGCGCCACGAATGCACTGGCTACGTGCCGCTTTTCAATGAAGGCCTTTCACGCCAATGCTTTAGCGAGCTTTACCTTGAGTGCAGCAACCATTAACCTCTCTCCAACTTCTGTCACTGCAGTAAGTGCCACTGAGTGCACGGCCAAGCGGGGGAACAATTCTCAGCGTTCACAGGCAGCAGCGCACCGTGCCTCTCCTCTCGGAGGCCGCGCGCGGGCTTCTCGGCAGTGCCACTAGATGGCGCAGCGTCCAGAAGGAAGCTAAGGTCCCTGAAGGGAAGCGCGAGAGGTGGAGGCCTGGTGCCGCGTGGCGCGTTTCTCAGTGTTCGCACAGACCGGCGCGCCATGAATTCCAGAGGTGACGCGCACGCTTCGCGGCGCCGGCGCGAGATGGCGCCGAGTGTTCAGGGAAGCGCGAAATGGGAGTCCCGCTGCACTACAGGTCCGATACACAGTGGCGTAGCTAGGTCGCCTGGCACCCGGGGCCCTTAGATCCTCTGTCACCCCCCCTCCCCCCGGGTGTAGTCGAGGAAGGCGGGGATATCGACAATTTTCGGGCGTCTTCAGACGTATATGACACCCCCCCCCCCCCCCCGCCCCCTACTGGCCCCGTGCACCTGGGGCCCACGGCCCCCCGGCCCCCCCTGTTGCTACGCCAGTGCCGATACATAACTTATTTTCGACGACGGCAATACGTTGTGTCGCTATATTGATTCAATTGTAACGCATATTACCGTCGACGGTCATCTTAAGATGGGTCCTGCTACACCCGCCGTGGTTGCTCAGTGGCTATGGTGTTGGGCTGCTGAGCACGAGGTCGCGGGATCGAATCCCGGCCACGGCGGCCGCATTTCGATGGGGGCGAAATGCGAAAACACCCGTGTACTTAGATTTAGGTGCACGTTAAAGATCCCCAGGTGGTCGAAATTTCCGGAGTCCTCCACTACGGCGTGCCTCATAATCAGAAAGTGGTTTTGGCACGTAAAACCCCAAATATTATTATTATTATTATGGGTCCTGCTACAATTTTTTTTTTAATCTAATTGACTGACAAGCGAGGAGCGCGCACAACTCGAAAGGGCTTCGGTGGGTCCGACCTAGCGTAGTGAAAGTAGATAACCGTACGGGAACAGTGGTGCCCGCGTCCGCGATTGGTTCTCTTACCCTTGCTTAGCTTGCGGTGGCTGGTCGAAAATCCCGACGGCCTGCAATTGCAAGGCTAACAATTAGCGCGAAAACGCATCCGCAGCGAAGAAAAGTTGGCAGAACGATTTAGTATGCGTGTCGAAAGGGATCGACAACGTTATGGTGTCACCCATACATGTTTATTATACGTAGAAAAAATCATTCTCCCTGGCAGCTCCGAGTAGCCAGTGCCAGAGCGATCGGTGAGCAGTCCTCTCTCATTCCTTTCGGAACAGGGACGGTCTCCGGCTATACCGAAAGAAATTGTTTTATTTTTGCGTATTGAGGCATCTTTAGTGCTTACACGTCACATTGATGTGATCTTTCGTGGTTTGGTGACGTCGCGTGACAGGCAAAGCGGGCGGAGCCCAAAATGTTTTTTACCATTAGCGTAGCGCTCATGGCGAAAAGGCATAGAATCGTAAAGAATTGTTTTGTACAAGTCATATCAGATGTGTTTCCGCGGCTTTGGGGACGTTGCGTGACAGGCAGGTAACATGGGGAAGGCCTGGGAAATGTTTCACCAATCGTGGAGGGCTAGCGGTGAAAACGGAATACAAACATATTGGAATATTTTCACGTTATGGCGCCACAGAGCCAGTCACTCTTCTGTACACGGTATTTCACTTTAACTTGTAGCTGCTCGACAACGCCGGTATTCCTTTTCTGTCCCTCGTTCGTTTCTACTGGCGCAATAATACCCACGTTTAGTCTTTGCTGCATTTGCTGCATGTTACCATGGCGTTAAATCTGTACATCCTGTCAATGTTGATTTGTTTTCGCTCTCATAGGGGTGATTGTAAATCCAGCGGATGTAATGTCTTCTAGCAGTTGACTTATGAACACAGCGTTGTGTGTGCTGGTAACTCCCTCGGCGTTATGCGGGTTTTTGTTCGTTTAAGGAATACTATTTTGCACAAGTCGATATGCTGCTCATTTCACGGCTTTATCGTATAACACGAGCAAAGGCCGCGGTTGGCAAAGCTCGGCTGCATGTTTGAGAAGGTGCTGTGCAACGAGTTATAACGTTCAAAATAATCCCACTACGGAAACACTTCCAAAGCTGTACCTGTGCAAACTTATTTCCTCCTTGGATTGGAAGCCATGCAATACACAGTTTAATGCACGTCTACCCATCGTTCCGGCTCGCATCTGTGTGTGTACTTCCAAGTCCCGCCACTGGGTGCAGCTATTTATAGTCCTCTGCCAGTGGCGTAGCTAGGTGGTCTTGCACCCGGGGCCCATAGGTCTTCTGTCACCCCCCGGGTGTAGTCGAGGAAGGCGAGGATGTCGACAATTTCCGGGTTTCAGCACCACTACAGCCACCTTGGATACCGCGCACGTCCCCCGGGTCCCCCTCTCCTTCGCTTTCTTTCCCAGAGATCGCGAATGCAGCAGGTATACACGCTGTTTTTTCTGCGCCAAATAACACAGGGTGCTGCACTGATAACTTGCGATAAGCGCATGTGCACATCTTCTGTCAGACTGTAAGCCTTGGCAGTCAATACAAATGTGGCTCACGTCACAGGTAACAAAAATATATTCATAAAGTTTTAATTACCAATTTTAGCGGCAATATTGCATTTGCAAAATTGAAGCCCGACATTCATATCCTGCCCTACAACAACTTCACAAAAAACGTCGTAGTTACTATGGCGCGCAGTATTTTGGCTGTGGGCAGCCCTGAACGAAAACGAAAATTAAATTGTGTGTCAGTGACGCTAATCTCCCCACCCTATTAGAAACTGCCACCTGCCTCCCTGCGGCGCGGGCGCCAATGCTATGACAATTGCGAGTTCTCTTTATTCTGATCAATAAAGCCTTGTTTTTATTTGCTGCTATACGGACAAACGTCATTATCCGAGCTTCAGTACCACCACAAGATCGGGAACAGAATAGAGCACGCTTCGCGTCGATTTTTGGCCTCACAAAAAAAAAAAGCCGCGATGAAGTCCGTGCCAGCGAAACCTGTTGGTCTGCACTCGCAATGGAGATGATTGAGGGATCAACGTCACTGGTACACTATTTCATATTTCTGTCGCTGCTGCCTACTGGGCGCCGCCCGCAGTGCCAAAGTACTGTAGGCTGTAGCACCCAAAACAATTTTGTTTAAGAAGTTTTTCTTGAGTTAATAATATGAATTTTAGTTCTCGATTCTCGAATTGAAGTGCTTCCTCTATAAGTACTAATTAAAGGATTATTCGGGATATGGTTATAACTTATCTGCCATATTTTTCACGCTACCGAGTTCCTAGTAATCACAAAGACACATAACGTCATAGAATATCGGGAAATATTATTACAAAATTAATATTTTTGTACAAAATTCCGTGTAGCTGACACAGACACTGTACTTGTGACATGAAGTCACACAACAAAATGATAAAGAAACGGTTAGCTAGGACTAGGAGAAATATCTTTTATTGAACACTGCGAAACTGATAAAGAACGAATACAACGATTGAAAATTGATAAATAGAACATAGTATACATATTGCCGATGCACAAACCATGGTGGGACATCGAGCCTTTTGCACTAAAGTAATGACCGGTAAGGACACATTTCCTTCAGAAGTTCTTTTTCCGACACTTCGCTTCTGCAAACTCATTACAGTAGTAAAGATTATATATTTTTTACGTGTTCTTTTTCTATGGTCAGTATCGCCAAGTTTGACAGCATTTCATCACTCATGGTGGAGCGCAGAGACGTCTTGATCAGCTTTAACTTGGAAAAGTTCCTTTTGCATGATGCAACTGACACGCAGATTGTGAGGAACAAGCGAAAGATAACAGTACGTACTACTACTACTGGCACAGTTACGATTGTATATCGCTGGATACACTGCCACAAAAGCACACAAATTCACCAATTGTGGGAACTGCTTGAAAACCTTTGTATCCACTCATCTTTTTGTACCAGTAGCCACTCTTACTGAAATGGGTTCATTTGCACCAGTTACCTTCAAAATTTATCGAAAACTGCTTTCTAGTATGCCTTAGAACCGCTGAATGTGTTATTGAGAATAAGACAAGGGACAACAATGTGTCTGGAGACCTGCTTTTGGGCATCATTGAAGAACTATGATATAATTGTCTCATCCAGTTTGGCTGCAGTGATCCCTCTGATGCCTACTTCTACACAAAGTTCTTCCACTGGTACCCCAACTCTAATGTGGTAGTATGAAGGCAGCAAGAAGCCATATTAATTTAGTGTAGGGGTATGGTGCAGCAGCCAAGGTGTGCAAAAACTGCATCTTTTGTGCAACAAAATGAGGTGGCCCTTTTGCCAATTTTGTATGGTAAATTTTCAAAGATATGAGCTTTTCTATTAAACAAACTTTTCTATCAAACCTTACCCAAAAGAATTAATGAATTAGAAGCCTCAGTGCAGCTTATCTCAGATAAGTTTGACGAATTTCAAAACCGGCTGACTGATCAAGAAAAAAACACCAAAGAACTTTGCCAGCGTGTAGACAAACTTGAGAAGGCGGACTCGGCAAATGAAATTGCTCACCTAAAGCGTGAAGTCGAAAGCTTAGAGTGGCGAAGTCGCCGCTTAAATCTTGAAATACATGGCGTCTCTGAGTCCGTCGATGAGGACCTACTAGAAAAGATAAACGAAGTGGCTACCAAATTGAATGTACCGCATGTAACAAGGAAGGATATAGCTGCCGTGCATAGGCTGCCAGCGAAGGCCGACAAAACGCCAGCTATTATCACTCGCTTTTTGAGGCAAGAGGACCGTGACACTTGGCTGGCAAACAGACATTTGCTGCAAAAAGAGAAAAGCTTGTTTATCTGCGAAAATATCACGCGGCTCTCCCGCACATTGCTAACCTCGACAAAAGAATGGGCAAAAAAGAATGGCTACGCATACGTTTGGCATGCTAACGGAAAAGTTCTGCTGCGGAAGCAGACCGGCGACCCCGCTTTCGTCATTCGCAGTGAGCAAGATTTTATCAACTTGCAGTAACGTGCTCTTGTAGCACCCACGATGTGGGCGTTCTTTGTGTTCTTTAGTGCAAGATGATGCACTCATGTTTTGACCTTCCTTGTGAACCTGCTTTCTTAAAAAAAGACACACTTTCTTTGTTTCATCTTAACGCTAGGAGCTTAAAAACTAAACTTGATGAGGTAGACTTATTCCTAAATGACCTTAACTATTCTTTTGACATTCTTTGTTTCACTGAAACGTGGTTTTCCTCTGATGATGAGTGTGCTTTTCTTGATGGTTACGACTGCATATCCGTATGTCGCGCTTTCAAACGTGGTGGTGGTAGTGCGATGTATATTCGCTCACACTTCAAGTACAATGCACTCACAGAATATAATATTATAAATGAAAACATTGAATGTGTCGTTGTACAACTTTATGACATCCTGCTAGGAGTGTTTTATCGCCCGCCATCTGGATCCTTGAACCATTTCTTGAACTGTATGGAAGAACTGTTTGAACTAAGTCTTGAGCTAAAACTACAGTGTGCTTTTGTTGGCGATTTTAATCTCAATGTTTCATCAGATACCTCCGGCTATTCGCGCCTACAAGAGCTGTTTGTGTCATACGCGTGCTGTAACTTAATAGATATGCCAACTAGGATTACTCCTACCTCTCAAAGTATTTTAGACCTTTGCATTACAAGCTTTCCGCCTGACGTTGTCAAATCGGGTGTATTGAAGTGCGATTTAAGTGACCATTTGCTAATCTACTGCATTTTACCTCACAAAAGGCCTAATTCAAATAAGCAACCAGTTTTTATCCGCCATTACTCTGAAAAAAATATCAGCAAATTCAAATATCTTCTCTCAAATCAAAGGTGGGACTCCATTTTAATGGAAACAGATGCAAATAAAGCGTACGAGGCTTTTCTTTCCTGCTTTATGGCTGCATACGAGAAGTGTTTTCCCCTCGAGCCATGGGTAAAACGAAAAAAGATAAGGAAGCCTTGGATTACTCATGAACTGCATATGAGAATCAAACAAAAAAACAGGCTGTTTGAAAAATTCCTGAATACCAAGCATGAAAATGACTTTACACTGTTTAAAAAAGTTCGAAACAAATTAAATGCAGATATTAGAAAATCAAGATTTGAATACTACATAACAAAGTTTGCAGACATTACGGGTAACTCACGGCTAATGTGGCAAACCGTGAGGGAGGTACTCTCGAAAAATTTCCAGCACAAAAAGGTTCCGTATCAAAACGACGCTATGACTGACAACGAAGTCGCAAATTTATTTAATGACCATTTCATTGCAGTCGGATCATGCGATGGAAATTCAGTTGATTCACCGTGCGAGCAGTTCATTGCATCAAACGCCGCAAACACACTGTTTTTAGCACCCACTGACGAACGTGAAGTGCTAGATATTATTCTGACACTAAAAAATGGCTGTGCTCCAGGAGCAGATGAAATTAAACCGAAACCTCTAAAGGCTGTAGGTGAAATAATCAGTTGTCCGCTCTCTCACATTTGCAACATTATTTTATCTACAGGCGTTTTTCCGCAGAAAATGAAACTGGCCAAAGTGACTGTTGTGCACAAGGGTGGCCCAGCGAACGAACTAACAAATTATAGGCCTATATCAGTACTACCAGTATTTGCAAAGGTAGCCGAACAGGTTATAAACAAAAGATTCGTCCGTTTTCTCACCGCGCAAAATATTATAGCCAATGAGCAATTTGGCTTTAGGAAAGATAGATCAGCCGAAACCGCACTCCTCGGGATAAAGGAAAAAATTCTAAACAACATTGAAGAAAAGGCACACACCCTGGGAATTTTCCTCGACTTCAGAAAGGCATTCGACTGTGTTCAGCACGATGTTCTAATAAGAAAGCTTCCACTTTACGGATTCCGTGGCGTGTCGTTGACCTTAATTGAGAGCTATTTAACGTCAAGAGAGCAATTTACTGTCATAAATGCTGCAGCCTCACACGTAAAAACAATAAAATATGGTGTGCCTCAGGGATCTATTCTCGGACCTGTACTCTTTATTTTATACCTGAATGATATTGTGAATATACCAGGCAGCGAAAACCTAGTGTTGTACGCTGATGACACTAATGTCTTTTTCTCAGGTATTGACCCCTACGCGCTCGAAAGAAAGGCTAACTATTGGTTGACCGGCTTGAGTACATGGTTAAAACTAAACAAGATGCAATTAAATGCTAGTAAGACCAAATACATTCTCTTCAGAGCAAAAGGTGTAAAAGCTCCTGACAACCTAAACTTAAACTTTGAAAACACTCAGCTGAAACAGTGCTCGCAAATTCGTTTTCTAGGTGTTCTGTTTCAAGAAAATCTCTCTTGGAATTCGCATGTTGATCAGCTTCGAAGTGATCTTTGTCGGGCGGTTGGCATTTTAAACAAATTGAGATATCTCCCGGCGTCCATAAAGCGGCAAATATACTATTCATTAATACATTCCCGTTTAAGCTACTGTTCCCTTGTATGGTTAACGACGACACAAACAAATCGAGATTCCCTCCTTGCAATTCAAAAGCGGGCGTTACGAGCTATTGGGAAAATACAGTTATTGCGCAGCTGCTGGCCCTTGTTTAGGTCTTATGGAATACTAGAAATAAGTAAACTGCACACATACAAATTATGTCTGGAAATATTACGCCAGTACAAACTAGACAAAATAACCTTCGAAACCACCTATCACACTAAACTTAGCACATACGAACTTAGGAAACAATGTATGGAAACACCTCGTGTACGCACTAATTACGGTTTTCAGAGGTTAGGATGGCAAATTCCTGACTTAATTAATCAATACCCTATTATTTTGGATACTGTACGCAGCACTCCCTCTATACGTAAATACAAAATGTTAATTAAAGCAATGCTCATAAATGAACCTTAAAGGTGAAAACTGAACGTATACCTATCACTAGTGTGTTTTGTAAATACTGCTATGGTCGAATTGTGCTTTGAAGTATGCTGTTTTGTTTTTCCGCCGAAAGCCTGTGTTTTTGTAAGGATGTCTTATGCATTGTGTAAAAAATATTGAATGTGTGTTCTATTATGTAATGCTCTTTCTTGATTTTTGTAGCCTGTGGTGCCGCCTGTCACCCGGGTGGCGTGGCCTCGTCAGGCAAAGTATGCCTTTTGCCACGTCACCCTGGACAACCTTTTCGTTGTCTTAAATAAAATTCTGAATGAAAAAGATGGTTTGACTACCAGCCAACGTCTAAAGTGCTGTTCCATTTGCCACTCATTCGTATGCTACCCTAGCTGGCTTGGCACTTCTGAAATGTGAAACTATCAACTACTTGCAGAGAGTAAATGAAAACCAAGTGAGGGTTGAACCAGCCTTATGAACAAGCATTTAGAGAGTATGATTTCATAAGAAAAGCAGGTAATTCACAACCTCCCAGAATTACTAAAGTGCTGTGACATGCACAGAACTTTTGAGTCCAATCACTCCTGCTCAGAATGTTCTTATACATTACTCTGAGCAATTTCTCTTTCAAATTTTAAGATCCCATATTTATTGTGCACTAGGCAAGTATACGATACACTTGTGTGAATGATTAACACCTAGTACACAAACTTCTATTACTTATTAGCAATTTGCAATACTCAAAAGAAAAGTGCACTGTTTTGCAAGAGTGTGTGACTGTGCGCTATTTTCCACCGGGGTTTAAGTTTGAACTTCACTGGAGCTCAACGTGTGGCAAATGAGTGCTTGGTGAGAGTTTTGCTTATACATCTTCTATTTACAGATAGAAAGTATGTTCAGCCTATTGTAAATGCATTTGTGCCTCTGGAGATAAATGTCTAAATAATGCTGCCGCCTCCACAGACACAAACGCACAACTGCCCCGAGAAGGTGACACAAGGCAGTTGGGAGTTTGGTGTGATGTGCTTGCCACCCGATGACAAGGAAGAAAATTGAGCCACCTGCATTGCATGGGCAGAGTGGGGAGCTCGACAACTGAACCCAGTCTAGTAACACTGTAACAAACTTCACGAGACAACAGTCCAAATCGGATGTCAACACCAGCAGGCTCAGCCAGGACTACAAACAAAAGAAAATGGGAATGTCTGCTGTCCTAAGAGACAAACAAGTTGTTACGCTGCCCTGTCCCATTGCTCCTATGGAAAGCTCAAAATTAAATGGCTGCAGGAATTAGTGCAGCTGTATGTTGTACACAGCAGTGAACAAAAATATAACAATATATATTTTGCATTTTGGGTCCTTGGGACTAACACTGCTCAGAAATTTGGTGTTGCATAATGCCAGACCAACAGCAATATTTTCAACAGCTTCTTGAACACTCACTGCCTACTTGTAATATTTGCACCGCGTAGCCTATCCATCATGCAAACAACTTGCGTATTCCAGGAATGTGTCAAAAAAAAAATCATATACATAAACCAGTACGTAAAAATATGTATGTGCTGGTGAGGAATGTTTTAATGATAACTGGTGAGGTTAGCTCAGAGAAAAGCTCGTGATGTTATTGCTGGTTTAATGTATCACAAAAGATCAAAGCAAAGAGAAGAAAAAAATGTACACATAACTGCTTGCACACAAACTCAGAAATGTAGGCAACATCATGATAAGGAAAGTGGAGCATTATGGCACCATTAATAAACATGTTATCGTTCTCCAGCCCTTTGACTGCAGCAGTACCTGCTTCACATTACCCCCCCCCCCCCCCCCTAAAGAGAAAGGATACAGGAACGAATAGTGTAGAAACGTAGGTAATACATTTTTCATAGAAGACAACAACATCCTATCTTTTATTTCACTGCTGCTTTCCAACAAGAAGGCACCAAAATATTTTCGGAACTGTACGCCTCCTACTGGGCTTTATTAAAGCTCCTGTCAAATCGTCTGCTATTGCTTGCTTGGCAAATTCAATACGCCACTAACTTGGGAAAACAACCAACAAAGGCCTCCGGAGAACTTGAATGCTGCTTGCCACTATCAGGATTTCATAGGCACTTTGATGAAGACACTGACAACACTGTTCCTATCAATACAGCCAATCTTCACCTCACACCAAGCTGGTCCAAAGTAGAATTAAAATAGACACCCATTAAAATAGACCCAAAGAACCGTGAAAATCTGCTCAGTTTATGAAAATTTCTCTAAACAGACGTACTAATATACTTAATACAACTCAAAATTTATTTTATCCCCTAGTGAGCCCAATTATCTACGACACAAATCTATAAATTAAACAGCTTTAATACAAAAAGGTAGATGCCAAGAGAGACATATTTATTGAATTTGCCTGATGCAAACCACTGCTTTGTGCACTCTCAAGCTAGTGAGGGTTATTTCTTGCTGCACTATGCAAACCTGTTTGCCGTCACAAAGGCTGACATTTAACCTAGCTTGCTCAATATCTTCAGTGCCTTTGGTATAAAAAAAATGCACCAAATGATTCAAGGCATTATCAGCTGCACCATAGGTGAAAACTGCTGGGCAGGGTCCTCACAATAATTACCATGCTGCAGACACACCTCGAGGACCACATAAGTCACAGTTCTTGGTATCAACCCTGCTGTTTCACACATACGTTATCATCGATGCTGCTACAGTTGTTCACGACCACAGAAACATCATTTCCTTCTTATGTAGCTAGCAAATTCGCCTCCTTGAAGGTTCCCAATACAAGCTATTTGCTAAGGCTAATAGCAAGCAGATGTCATTAGCTGCATTTACATGAATGCAACAGAAACCTATTGCATCAGCTTTTAAGCAGATCGCATCTCATAAAAACGAATTAATACGCTAGGAAGCTGTATCAGATAACATGTGCCAAGCAGGGGTAGGTCGAGATGGTGAATGTGCATGTAAACAGAAGTGTGTCGGAGCAGGAATTATGGGAAAGCATTCACTGCGAGATGACAACTGGCCAACCAACCAGCGGTGGCCACTGCCGTACTGCACGACAACAAAGTGAAAATGGCGGCTTACAAAGCATGCCGCACGGGATTTGTTTTCACAGGCGAGTACATTACATGTACTAACATCAGTGAATTACATGCTAACATCAGTGAATTACTTAATTTGTGACGTTAAAGTAGCGATGTTTGCTCTGAGGAGATGGAAACCGAGACAGCCGCACTTTGCTTCCACTGAACATTGATATCCTGAAACAGTACGGCACATTTCTGCAACATATATGTCATGTAAATTTGTCCGTGCTGACAAATGGGGGAGAACTTGACAGAATGTAGCTGGCACCTTGCAAGTACTTTCGGTGCATTTCACAAAGTGACGGCAAAAGCCGGCTTATCAGAAGAGCCTAACTTTCAGATATGGCACTAGGTGGTGTTCGTTTGCTGGATAGAAACGTTGGCATTCATGCGGTCCTGCCCCCTCCTCCCCTTCTTGTTACAATAATGTTGCTGCCACCACCACCATCGTATTCATGCAAATGGTGGCATACGAGTATATGTGATATAAACTAATATGATATGTTTCTACTGCATCCATGTAAACATGACTAGTGGCAGCCACAGAAGTTCAGCTTAACCGAGATAGCGGTTTATGCTAAGCGATTTCTTTTGCAGTGGGCATATGGGAAAACATCCAAATAGTCACATAGTGTTTTTCATAAGTGAAAATTTTGTGTAACTATCAAAATCCCAAGTTATCTTGTGATGAACGTGTACAAAACTTTCCAACTTTTTTTCCCCTAGCCAATTCTTCTATATTATATCTGGATCAGAAAATATATGTGGTTTACTTCTTATATTCAGCCAAAATATTAATGAAAGATACCTGCTAAAGAAGTGAAGTTCCCTCAGCACTCATGTGAGACTTTACTAATTCTCTGAACAGATGATAGCGAAAAGAATTAAAAGCATCAAAAAGTGTGTTGGTGTAGCAAAAGTCAAATGCATGCAGAGAACAGAGTTGATGAGTGCAGTTCGTCTCCAGTAAGCAAAAGAGAAACAGCTGTGGTCTGAACGAGTACAGCTTGTATTTGGACATGGTGGTACGAACAGCGAGGATGAGTATTGCTAGGGGTTGGTAGTTATAGGATTAACTGCGTTCGTATTAACAGGAGTACACAGTATTTCCATAGGATCATCCCTCTATGCAGGTTGCACTTTCTGCGGTGTGGAGGTTATTTGAGAAAGAAGTGCCTGGACACACTGCAGCTTTCTGCAAAACACTTGCCCTTACATAATGGCAAGACATCCGAAATGGCCAATTAGCCATACAGTATGTTTGCTCACAAACACAAGCGTGTCACTACAAGTGCACACAAATTGGCCAATTATATAGCTAAGGACACGTAGGTGCTCACTGTCTTTCGTGGGTGTTTCTGTTGATCCACGGCCACACAGTTAGCAAAGCATCTTGCTATAACGGATTGGTAACAGAACTTTTGTGCAGTAACAATGACAGAACTTGAGCCATGAAGCTTTACCTAATATCAGAAGGGTAAGGTGGCTGCACCACGAGAGTGCCACTGCAGCCGAAAATATATTGAAAGAAATATACAGTGAATTCAACTCTTCTAAATTTGTCAAAGACAGTTAAAAGTTTAGTAAAGACATGCATAAATATGCAATGCACAAACAAGTACAGACAAATCAGGACGTACTGTTCAAAATAAATTTTGCCACAAGCAGCACGACCCAAGAAAGGTGACAGAACAAAGTGCTACTCTCAACCGACACCTTTATTACGTCACATCCCTACTTATACAAAAACACTACTTGTGGGCACAGAAGTAACCAATTTTCAGTTGAATACAAAGTCCAAGATATGAGCCTTAAAGGGACCAACAACCGATATTCAAGCATTCCCCTTTTCTTGGAGTGATGGAGAGCCCACTATCTGAAGTATTGTGACGTAGCAGTCGTCACTACGTTTATTCCGACTCGAAGATACGGCGAAGCGATCACGCCCACAGCACGGATCACACTCGAGAGCCAGCCCCACAAGCGATGATGAAGAAGAACCCCATATGAGCCCCACATGATGATGATCATGTACAGATGACAAAGAATAGCTTATATCTCGCTACACTAATGTCCCCTCGCGCGAGAGCGGCCATCCTGGCTGCAATTCAAAGGGGCGGCGAACGCCGCGTGAAAGGCTTCATACGGGACACGTGGACAACCTCAGCAGCGCGGCAGCGGCGGTCACTTGGAACAATAACTGGTACCACGCGATAGTTAACCGGGGAAGTCTGCTCCAAGACTTTGTAGGGGCCGATGAACCGAAGTTGAAACTTGTCACACAAGCCAGGAGTACGAACTGGTGTCCGGAGTAGCACTTCGTCGCCAGGGCGGAAGCACACGACGCGATGAGAGGCGTCGTAATGCTGCTTGCGGTCCTGTTGCTGTGCTTCGGTGTTGATGCGAGCTGGCGACAACGCAGAATGCGGGACACATATTCTTCACAGGAGGATGGGCATTGATTGACATTGATTGATTGATTGATTCCTGTAGACGAAGGATCCACCGACCAAGCCGTCCAGACAAGTTTTTCAGCGTCGAAAGCCAGCACAATGCATGATGGTCTGTAACGATGGTGAAATGGCGGCCGTGAAGATAAGGTCGAAACTTCTGTACAGACCAAACGATAGCTAGGCATTCCTGCTCTGTGATGGTGTAATTCCTTTCGGCGTTTGTCAGAACGCGACTTGCGTATGCGACGACCCTCTCCCCTAAAGCGTCGTCTCGCTGTAGGAGAATGCCACCAATGCCATGACCACTAGCATCCGTATGCAGGAGGGTAGGAGCAGCTTCATCAAAATGGCGTAGTACTGGTTCCGATGTGAGAGCGCGCTTCAGATGGGCGAACGCAGATTCACATTCGGGAGACCACACAAAGGGAACATTAGAACCCAGTAATTTGTGCAGAGGTGACGCTATTGAGGCGAAGCCTCGTATGAATCGGCGAAAATAGGAGGCGAGGCCTAGGAAACTGCGCAAATCTTTGGTCTTTTCGGGACGAGGGAAGTGCCGAACTGCCGAAACCTTGTCAGGATCAGGACGAATGCCATCTTTGCTCACAATGTGACCGAGTACCTTAATCGTCTTGCTCGCAAAATGGCATTTCTTGGTGTTTAGCTGAAGTCCAGCGTTGGCAAGGCATGTGAGAACTTCATCCAGACGTTGCAGGTGCTGAGAGAAAGTTGACGAGAAAACAACAATATCATCCAGATAGCACAGGCACGTCTTCCACTTCAGGCCACGAAGAACGGTGTCAATCATGCGCTCGAACGTTGCGGGTGCATTGCAGAGGCCGAATGGCATGACATTAAATTCGTAGAGCCCATCTGGTGTTGAAAACGCTGTTTTCTCTTTGTCGTCCTCATGCATAGGTATCTGCCAGTAGCCGGAACGTAGATCGATGCTGGAGAAGTACTCGGCACCTTGCAGGGAATCCAAGGCATCGTCTATTCGCGGCATAGGGTATACATCCTTGCGCGTGATCTTGTTAAGTGCTCGGTAGTCGACACAAAATCGAACAGAGCCGTCTTTCTTCCGAACCAAAACAACGGGGGAAGACCAAGGGCTAGCAGAAGGGCGTATTATATTCCGTTGGAGCATGTCCGCGACGTTCTCGTCAATGACTTTCCTCTCGGCTAGCGATACGCGATATGGTCTACGGCGCACGATGGATGTACCATCTGTCTGTATCCGATGCGTCGTAATCGAAGTCTTTCCCAACGAAGCTGAATGCACGTCAAACGAAGCTTCATGTTTCTGGAGCAAAGCAAGCAATTGTTGTGACTGTGAAGGTGTCAGGTCGGAACTGATGGCATCTGCAAGAGCTGAAGGAGATGCGGTCCGTCCGGTACAAGGAACTTCAGAGGAAGCTGGTTTAAATGAAACAACAGATATAGACTCCGATTCGGTGGCGGAAGCCAATGTAGTGCCTTTAGGGATGAGAATTTTTTCGGATGTCGGGTTTGTAGCGTAGAGAAGCGCAGAGCCATGATCAAACCTAACCAGCCCTGATGCAAAGGTAATCCCTCTTGCGAGACAGCGTGCAGATGGTAATACAAGCACGTCGCCGCAGTCAATCACATCAGACGTGATAGTCACAATGCTTTGATGGCGAGGAGGTAGCGCGGTATCTTCTGCAGCAAGAAAGTGAAGTCGTGCGTCATCTGCATGAAGTGAATATGTCGTGTCGGTCATGTGGAGAACGCCTTGCCCACAGCAGATGGAGGCGGAGGCCGTAGAAAGAAAATCCCATCCCAATATGAGCTGTTGCGCACACGAACTTAGCACTGCAAATTGTACGTAATGCAGAAGTCCATCGATAGAAATACGAGCTGTGCACATGGCGATAGGTCGAATGGCAGCCCCTTGAGCAGCGAGTAGCGTAGGTCCATCATAGGGGGTCGTAACTTTCCGAAGTCGCGAACACAATTCACAGTGAATGACTGAAACACTAGCACCAGTGTCTATTAAAGCTTCTACTTGGACACCTTCTATTACAACCAATATCACATTGCACGGACGCGATGGAGGAATTTCTGTCCTGTCGTTCGATGCAGCTTTTCCTCCAAAAGCTGCATACTTTAGTTTTCCGGACGACGATCGGCGAATTGAGAAGCAGGTCTTAGTGGGGACGTAGAGCGGCGAAGGGGGGACGGCGAGCGGCGTCTCGCAGGACGGTACGGCTGAGCCGTCTCGGATGCTACAGTAGGCGATGGAGAGCGTCCGCGCGGTGGACCATAAGGACGGCGTTGGTCGTGGAAGCTCCCTAAACGTTGAAAAGTAGCTCCGGGCGAAAAGTCATCCCGTTCGTATACATCATATCCGCGACGCTCGTCTTGCTGGCGCTTGCGGCAAAAACGTGCTATGTGGCCACGATAGCCGCAGTAGTAGCAGATGGGACGAGGAGGACGCCACTGCGGATAGCTGGTTTGGGTAGGTGCGCTGGTAGTCATGGACGCGATGGGGGCCGGTGTTGGTTTTGGAGGCATCGGTGGAACGATGACTGGAGTAGCTGCGGCTACTTGTGCGTACGTGGATGGGGCCCTAGGGGTTAGAGGGTCCGTGTACGCTGCACCAGCCATGGACGCCAATTCCTCCTTGATAACGTCTCGCAGATTGGTATCGGAGGCATGACAAGGCATAGGCCCTGCGGCTAAGCCAAGATACTGGAGCTCTTCTCGGATTATTGCGCGTATCATTGCTCGTAAAGTAGGGTCGTCGGCAGTAGTGTTCGGAGTGGTGTCTGGCTGCAACCGTACTGATTCGAGTTCGTCAAGGCGCTGGCAAGTAGCGACGATATCAGCAACGGTAGCGGGGTTCTGGATGGCTAAAGCATGGAAAGCAATAGCTCCGATGCCTTTGAGGGTGTGGCGAACTCTGTCCGATTCTGTCATAGCCGGGTTCACCCGTCGACAAAGAGCAAGCACATCCTCGATGTACGACGTATAAGATTCACCGGTTTGTTGCTTGCGAGTGTCGAGCGTCTTTTTGGCGAGGGCGGAACGAACAGCCGGTGTGCCGAAGATTTGGCGGAGCTGCTGTTTAAAAGCGCCCCAGTTCGTGAAATCAACCTCATGGTTGAAAAACCAAGTCTTGGCCACTCCGGTCAGATAAAAGGCGACGTGACGTAGCTTGGACGCATCGTCCCAACGGTTAGCCGAACTCACTCGGTCGTAGTCGTCCAGCCAATCTTCGACGTCTTCCCCACGAAGTCCAGCAAACAGATGGGGATCACGCTGGTGTCCACTGACAACCCAATACGGGGAGGCCGGGGTAGCCGAGGCCGAGATGGTGGAAGTAGAAGTGCCTGTTGGCTCGTCCTGCGACATGGTGGCGGACAGCTGGCACAATCGGCGACCCGATCGAAGCTCCAGGAGGTTGAGCGGGGAGTCAGAGGACGGAGGACCGAAAAGCACACTCCACCACTTGTGACGTAGCAGTCGTCACTACGTTTATTCCGACTCGAAGATACGGCGAAGCGATCACGCCCACAGCACGGATCACACTCGAGAGCCAGCCCCACAAGCGATGATGAAGAAGAACCCCATATGAGCCCCACATGATGATGATCATGTACAGATGACAAAGAATAGCTTATATCTCGCTACAGTATTTATACTTGCAACAGTTCATCCAGGAAATGTCTGGATAATTTTTTGATATGTGAAGATTGTTCTACTTACTGTGTACAGACACCAACAATGATAAATGGAAGTCACAGGCCTGCATGGTGCATGTAGCACAGTCGCAGCATAAGCCAGAGGAGCAGCTCCGTAGGATCTCCATTTTTGGCAGCACACACTGCGGTGAAGTCTCATCATGTAAGTTTCATGAGAACGATCTGAACTGTCCACCCAGTATTGACGGTAAGCTGTGTCTTGTGCTGCTCTCTGCAAAGCGGTTTGCTGAGCCAAACATTGCCTGATTGCAGATGCATGCGTAGCTCTATGGTTTGTACCTCGCCAGGAGGCACGATAGCATGTACCAAAGAGTAAACACAGCTACTCCGACCATGTGGCACACAAGTCACATGCCTTGACCCGTGGCATGGTATGTTGCTGCTGCTGTTGATGATGACGATAATAATGGTTTGCTCGCATCCCCTTCGAAACGGGGTGGTAACAAATAGTCACATAGCCTGCTTGAGTTTACGAGGTCCAGCTAAATGGAGCATGCGACTGCTATCTGCAACTGCTACATGTCGGGACACCTGGGGGGCTATTCTGTAAGAGTCCATCTAGTGGACTGTCCATTTCGGCCACTGAGCAGCGAAGAAGAGACGAGCGAGGAGGAGACGAGCGGCCCCAGCCAATCAGCAGTGGCCGAAATGGACAGTCCACTAGGTGGACTCCTACAGAATACCTCCCCTGAGGGAATATAACAGAACTGCAATGCAAGGTTTGTATGCATTGAAGCTAGGCGACACGCATGTCATACGGCATGATACGGCGGTAATGATGATGGTGATGATTTAATGACATTCCTTAAGATTTACATCTCTATAATCTTCCTTTTCTTCGTCAAACCTTCTTTAACTGATTTGTACCGCTACCTGTGCATGTGCTACATGGCGTTCTACATGGTGTAACAATACTATATGGTGGTAATGATGATGATGATTTAATGACATTCCATAAGATTTATACATCTCTGTAACTTCCTTTTCTTCCTCAAACCTTCTGTAACTGCTTTGTACTGCTACCTGTGCATGTGCTACATGGCATTCTAAGTGGTGTAATAATATGCAACTGCAATGTAAAACATGCACGTATCAATGCTAGGCGGCACTCACGTCGCATCGCGTGTCTCTTCGTATGCTAGGATGTGTTTATAGGACATTTTTCCACTGCATGCTAGCAAATGCAGCCGTGGCTCAGTGGTAGAGCAGCCGATTCCCACGCCGTGGGACTGAGTTTGGCCCCGGCGGGAATTGGGCATTTATTTTCCCATTCCCGGTGATAGCTGCTACGGACACCGGACACCAGCAGCTGCGGCGGACACTATCACCATCCTAAATGGCTGTTGGAATGAGCGTATAACAGCTTACACTATCATATTGTTGCAGGAAAGAGAATACTGAAGGTGTCTCGAGAGAAGAAGGATGGTGGCTGCTGCTTAGATGTCACTTTGTTTCTCTATCTCTCTCCTATAAATGCACACCTGCTCGCATCGGTGTGCCTGCCTCTTTCCTGTATCATTTTGATGGAGGGCATCAAGGGCGACAGAAACTTAGCAATTCGAAACATATGCAGATTAGGCAGTGGAATAGCTATTGTACCCAACGCTGAGATTGCGGACTACAAACAGCTGCAACGACTTTTTATTACTCTAGAGATGTCGTGGACGCTTTTCTACGTTGCAAAATTTTCTGCCAGCACCAAACTAAAACATGGCAGCCTTGACATCGGTTCCTGTTACTCAGAGGCATCTCAGAGGCAACCGTCACTACCTGTGTGTCTGACCAATTGACAAATGGAGACCCACGAAACTGTGACGTCAGTGCAGAGGCACAGACAGCCCCTCACCAGTCGGACTGCCAGTGGGCGTTACCACCTGTGAAAAGACGAACCACAGTTATAACGTAACTTGTTTCTTGTAAAAGATAATTGCAGCTGGAATAAGGTGAAGTCTAAAGTGGATATTTTGTGACAAGCGAAAACCACTCAACCAATTTAGCATCAACACAAGCTGCTAATACATGACATGTTCAATTCAAAGCCAGCGTCTAACCGCACATTGCAAGACGACCAAGAGAGCTTGCCACCTATAACGTGGCGGACATGAGCGCATGTTCCTTTACTAAGTAAAATTCTGAAGAGGAGAAAGTTGGGTGATCTCATAAGCATGTGTTTTGTGACCGTCAGTAGTTCTTTTTGATGTGCCACTTGCGAATGTTGGATAGGCGGGTGCCGTTGACACCAAGTTGATTGAGTCACCTGAGGTGAGTGGTGCTGCATGTTGCACAGCCAGTGAGGTCATTCCAAAGCCTCACTGTCGGTTGGTGTGCAGACACCTGCATGCTGTTGTGGTACAGTACAGTAGCTGGTTTTGTATTTGTGGGAAGCCTGTAAGATGATGGTGCTCTGTAAATTATTGGCTCTGTTTTCTTGCACATAGGAAGCGCAACTCCTTTATAAGACTATTTGCAGATTACAAATACATACATAGACAGAGACAATTTGCAATATTAGGAAATAAACATTTTTGTGACTTTATAGTATAGACATAGCATTTGAAACCAAACTGAGGCCTGTACATTTATGTGGAAATGAACGCAGTCTTCAAGGGCTTACCAACACGTTTCACCACGGAGTGTCGCTTACCCCCTTACTGTCATTCCTGTGCAAGTTTCAGTGCTGATTTAAAAACTTAATTCCTTATTTAATTTTTTCAGTGTCAGGTTTCTTCGGAGCCGGTGCGCCTCCAGCATGGGGTGTTTTTGTTGGATATTATAAAACGAACACAATGGTTCATTTTTGGTTAGGCGAAAGGGAGAAAATGACATGGATAATTGCCAATGCTCTTTTGGTATAGTCCTTACATTTCTATTTGGTGTCAGTGACATGGCGGGACAGAAATGCGAAAATGTTCGGCTACGTCATCGACACTGAGCGGTCTAAGGAATAAATTTATGCTTGCGCCTATCATTGTGAGTTGCAATCTTTTCATCCGCACTATAATCTCAAGACACATTCCCGACAGTTGTCCTTCCCTTCAATAAAGGAACTCTTACTTACAAGTCACAACAACTTGAAAGGGATGCTGACCACGGCAATAGTCTGCAAGACACCACACTATACAAGAATTCAAAGGTCATTCAACTGTGCCAAAAGGAGGTGCTGTAACCTGCATAAACAAGAGGGTAAAATATATAGATATGAATTCTTAGAAACATGTTTCCTAAGCTACAACAATCTGCATAAACTATGAACTTATATGAACATCTTGCCTGAGCTACGACAATCTCATGTTCTTTGGTTACAATGTTTTTTGTTTGCTACTGCAGGATATTGGCATTAACATGCATTAACGTTTTCACAGTGTGCACACACAGTACTGAATAGCTATTACACCTTGAGTCTGCACTCATGATGTAATAGCATCTGGTGATGAGCCTATTGTTATTGTGATGGGCCCATTGTTATAACATCTACACTGTGCAAAACGAGAAGAAAGGGGGTAAATTGAGGGCCTCGATTTTTATTAGTCATATCATATGAAGCCAACAAACACCGACACCAACAACAACATAAGGGAAATTACTTGTGCTTAATAAATGAAGTAAACAAGCGATGAATTAATGGCAATGAAAGTGGATGAAAAAACAACTTGCCGTATGTGGAGAACGAACCCACAACCTTCGCATTTCACGTGCGATGCTCTACCAATTGAGCGACCACGGCGCCATTCCCCATCTATTTCCTTGGGTATTTATGTGTCCTAGTAGAACCCTGGTAGTGTTCGCCAGCGCCACCACTAACGAAATGCGAAGATTGTGGGTTTGTTCCCGACCTAGGGCAAGTTGTTTTTTCATCCACTTTCATTTCCATTAATTCATGGCTTGTTTATTTCATTTATTAAGCACAAGTAATTTCCCCTATGTTGTCCTTGGTGTGAGTATTTGTTGGCTTCAGATGATATGACTAACAAAAATCGGGCCCCTCAGTTTACCACCTTTCTTCTCGTTTATTACATAACAAGGGTCTCGAATCCAGCAACATTGATGCCTTCAGGTAGCATGTGTGGGTTTATTGACCGGTTGCTTTCATCCTAAAAAGATCACGCTCTCATGACGCCTGCGGCAGAAAGGATGTTTCAAATCCGCCACCAAGGTCTGTGAGTGGTGGCGCTGGCTAAACTCCCAGGGTTCTACTAGGAAACATAAATACCCAATAAAGTGGATGGGCAAACGGCACCGCGTTAGCTCACTTAGCTCAATTGGTAGAGCATCGCATGCGAAATGCGGAGGTTGTGGATTCGTTTCCCACCTATGGCAAGTTGTTTTTTCATCCGCTTTCATTTCCATTAATTCATCGTTTGTTTGTTTCATTTATTAAGCACAAGTATTTTCCCTTATGTTGTCCTTGGCGTCAGTGTTTGTTGGCTTCATATGATACTACACAGTGCAGTAACACATTATTGGATTATCACGTGACCACCACTTGTTCGAAAACACACTATGACGTCCTGTAAATGTGTAAATAATATCTGATTAATAAAGCACATCTCCCTTTTGAATACCTAGTGCCTGACAATGACTAACTTATCTCAGCCAGTAACAGCTACATAATAAAATTTGCAATTTCAATGATACAATGTGCCAGTAATCAAATTATTGCAATGCACAAATAAATGCAGCAAAATCTAATTGGCAAACGCATCACTATTAGAAAAACACATAAACATTAAAAAAGTCATAGAGAAAAAAAAACAATGAAAAAGAGCATATTATTACACTGAATTTCAATTTATCATCATGCAGAAATAACTACAAATATTTTGGCTTCCTTGTTGGTCAGTGTGTGTAGCACTGTTATTTCTTTATGGACCCTTAGGTTTTATTTATTTGTTTAATTATTGGTTACTGTAGGCCTAAACTTCATGCAGAAGTGGAAATGTCAGGTTGCACGAGTGAGGGAGAATGCAGACAAAGCGCAGGGAGAAGTCGCATTAGAAGTGATGGAGGCATAATAAGGTAGTCTTCTGCCTCAATGAGAAGTGCCCGCTACAGTACATTGAAAAAGATGAAACAAACAACCACAAGCAAAGCAGTAAACAAACACTGATGTGAGCACAAATCTGAGAATACCCGAAACAATGCACACAAGAATGGCCATCAAAAACAGACATTTGCAGTGTACACGGTGGTCCTTTATAAAAGGGAATACGCGATCGCATGGCCTGTACTCTGCGGAGGTTGCTTAGAGCACCAGCAAGGAGAAGCACGTCCACTTCTGGTGCCATCTATTGGCAGCCAGAATAACCAGGCACGGCCAATAGGCAAGCTACTGGTTTTTTTCACGATAGGCAAGCTACCTTTTCCTGACTGTTGCGCAAAAAGCACGGCCTGCAGCGCAGCATCTGCTGTTAGCAAACTGCGCTGGGTACGCAAGTGCACTGGAAACGTGCAAGTGCCAACATACGCCCAGTAGTTAATAGGTACTCCCAGAGTATATTATTGCGTAAGCATCCTATGGCTACATCTGTCTCTCCATCTGTCTGTCTGTAATGTCTGACAAAATGCACTGCATGCATAGTTATACACGAGTTTTTATGGAGGTATATGTGACAATGTTTTGTGATCAGTGGCATAGCCGGGGTGGCTACCGGGCTTTAGATCCCCCCCCTAAATTTTTATGGCCGGCGGTCTGCTCGCTTTCATGCTTGGCACGTCGCCTATGAACGAAGGCGCATATCCTTTGAACACTCACCCTCGACATGTACAGGATGGTACACGCCTTTAGGCAGACCAAGGGTAATAGTTGCATTATGCACTAAGCATGGGAAACTTAAACAGGAAATAATGAAACCTTAGCCCACTCCTAGAAAGAAAAAAAAAATCATGGCTACGAGCCTGCTAATGATTATGTAAGACTACTGAGGTTTATGATGACTACATATATTGAGTACTGAAAAGGTAAGAGTAATTAAGGTTAATGACTAATAAAATTAATTAGGTAAGATCTGTTAAACATAATGAAGATTAATTGAGGGTAATAAAATAGTGATGTTGATTAAAATCATTAATACTACATTATTAGACTAAAGCAGAGTAACTAAGGTTAAATAAATGGAGCCTTAGTAAGAATAATTACGGGTACTTGAGATTGACCTAATTAGGTAATCTTAATGATTAATTAAATCTACAAATATCTCCTTCATACCTTTGATTATGCATATCTAATCAATTAAAGAAATGTCCTTATAAAAATAATCCTAGTAATTCACAAACTAATTAATTTGGTTTATTTACCTGGGCCAAAGTTTGACCTGGGTGCATTGCTCTCTCCTAAACAGCTTCGAATAAGGTGAGGTTTAGTTACGCTATGCGGGGAAGTGGAGAGTGGGGGGAAGTGGGGAACTGGAGTTGTCCAAGTCCAAATTTCACTTTGCCCATCCACAAATTTCAAGTTGGCCTACACTTACTATAGGCTCCCCCTTCCATTTCCTATGGAGCCCTATGTATTCCTATTGGTACTGGGGGCGAGGATTTACAGAGTTGCCATCTGTAGGAAATTCCTCGCTTGCATAGGATGAGGGATAATGTAGCACGCTGCTCATAGGTTTGGCTGGCGGTGCTCAATAAAAATACTGCGTGGGAGCCTGCCTGCACATTTCTGTAAGTACTCTAGAAACGAGGCAAGTTTTTACCGTCAAAAATGATGCAGATCCTACGCACTGTGGGAATCAATATAAGCGAAGCTTCCTGTGCTGTTTGCTTTGATTGACGATAATTGGCCGTAATGTTAACGGCAAACGTTCAACTTCTTCAATGCTTTATCGAACATAAGAGTGGTGAGTTGATGTTTAATATTACCTTGCGTGCACCACTGCTGTTTCTCTACATAGTACACAAAACACAAAGGGAGAGGTGTTTGCTTGAGGCCATGTTGTGCACGATATTTCATAACCTCTGAGAGGGTTGAGCGTTGTCATTGCCTCACATGGCACATCACATCGTGGCAGAAGCACTAAACTTGAATTGGATTATGGGGCTGTATGTGCCAAAACCACAATTGGATTACGAGGCAGGCCGTAGGGGTGCACTCCAGAATAATTTTGGTAACATGGTTTTCTTTAACGTGTCCTCAAATCAAAATGCACATGCATTTTTATTTTGCCACCGTCGAAATGCGGCTGCCTCGGTCAAATCTGTGACCTCAAGCAATGCCATAGCCGCAAAGCTATCGCAGCGGGCACAGAAGTGCTGATTTGACACGCGACCGCTTCCGTTGCGTCGCCTAGGCCCTGCGGTGCACTTCAATTAATGCGGCTCTGCTTCAGCACGCCTTGCGTAAGTTATTTGCATGGTTTTATTTTTCAGAAATAGCAGAAACACACCGTACTGTACCTTGAACTTAAGTTTATTTAGCGTTTCCTTGCCTTCTCATGTCACCTTTTCCCTATCCTCCCCACCCTTCGTATTTGTATGGAAACTGAGTGAAGAGTGGCAAGGCTGTTATTCACTCGTTTCGAGACTGCGTTGGTTCGACCAATTCTCTGCCTCCTCTCCCCCCTTCTCTCTTCCATTCTATCTAGCTTCCCTCTGGACTTGGACATTGATAGTAAGGTAAGCACTTGAGGGGGGCTCACGGATAATTACAGCTGTCAAGAGGCTAATATGGCGACGACCCAGAGCTCCAAGGGGCATTGTGCACATTTGACGCGGTGTGGTCCAAACGAGTTCGTAGTGTCTCTTTTTTTTCTCTGCCATGCTCCTTCCATGTATGTACATGCTCTGAACCACCCCCCTACGCAGTGCGTTGGACAGCAACAGCCACAGCAACCACAGCAGCAGCCGTAGGAAATTGAAAGCAAAAGGCAAAGAAAGCTTTGCTTTAAGATAATAATCTTGGGCAAACAAAAAGCACAGAATGATTTACAGACGCTATCTTTTTATCGAAAACACAGTGCATACCAACTGCGCATGGTCACCACGACGGAGTCGCCCGAACCGGCTTTTTGCGACAAAGGTAGGCAATCGCTGAGAGAAAGCTATGTGAAATATGTTCTTCTAGTGGGCTCTCTGGATACCCAAATGGAGTGTGACAGAATAATGCAGCAATCGCACGTGTTCGCAGCGACGCACCAACAGCATGTCTGCATGCATGTCCACGCACGATGTTTCCCTTTCGCTGTGAGCACATTTTCGCACCGTGCTGTAAGCTTTAGGCCGCAGCATATGAGCTTTGAAAGTACACAAGCAACTATTGTTGCATGGATGCTATAAAAGCTGTTCAAAAATAATTTCGTGATGAACCGTCATGACACTTTAATCTTTCTTTTTTCCTTTTCTTTTAAATTCTTGTATGTTTCACTCTCATTATTTCTCATGTTGTGCCACACTGTATGTTTGTCGGTGTTCTCAGCAAGCAATTTCCCGCTGCTTCTTTTTCTTATCAAGTACATTCATTCTTTGGTGCTAACACAAATATGAGCATATGCAATGCCTTTTTTAAATGTGCTTCTTACCGTTCCCTTTTCAGTCCAGTGAACTTGCAAATATATAGCATAAACAAGTTCATAGACCAAAGCTCCATGACATTAGGCGGGCAACTTGCGTAGGCGGGCGTCACAGTGTGCTTTCGGCTATTTACCGAACATCGCAGCCCTGATGCCACACCAGAAATCTTCCTCGCAAAAGTGCTTGCTGCACACATAAGTTGTATCCGATGGCTGTTTGCTGGTTCCAAGTTTCAGGATCCAAGCTTCACGCATCGTGTCCTTCGGGTACGTCTGAAGGCTGACACTGAGCTCTGTTGCGTACATCCGGCACTACGGCGCCGAGCAGTAGCCTACTGTGTTGGACACCTTAAAAGCCAGCTATTACCTATTAAAGTGCTTTCAAGTGTTGTTATTCCGACACCCGAAGCAGTACATCCACTCCACTCCACTCCACTCCACTCCACTAAATCAAAACTGCAGTGCAGGTGGGACTTAAACTTTCATTTTCAGTTCCCTTCGGTGCTTCCGAAGCAGCCGATACAGCCGCTGTGTCCACGTGATCCCTCATACCATGTCATGCTGACGGCGGCGCCAGCTTTTCCAGTGGTGGAGCTTGTCCCCAATTTTTCTGCAAATTTCTTTTTGTTTCACTTGTTCACTATTGCTTATAAGGCTACCAGTCATCTACATTTGCACTATTATAAGGATTATGTGTCACAACTTTGCAAATTATGCATTTTTGCGGCGGATGCTGGGCTGTAGGCCCACCCCTTGTGCATTCATATGGCATAGGAGGGAGTCCAGCAGGTGCTTGACTATTAGCTGTGTCTGGTGATTTTGGCTGCCAATAGATGACGCCACAAGTGGGTGTGCTTCCCCTTGCTGCCACTTGCTGGCGCTCTAAGCCGCCTCTGCAGAACACAGACCATGTGCTCATGTGTTCCCTTTCATAAAGGAATAGACATAGCTGAAAATAAGAAATGGAAGATTTGTGTGTAAATAGGGAATGCATTAGAAGGACTTTGTGAGATATATCAAGGGAAATACAGCAGGAGATCGCATCAGCAGAAATTTCAAATAGGACACCAGATTGGTTAAGGCCTTACCAAAATTAAGGGAGAAATGATGCCACCTCAGTTGCTGTGTCTGTCGAAGACTGTTGCAAGGTTATGAATGGCTACAATTAGCTTTGGCACTCACTCTGGAGCTAGAGTGCATCTCTTACCTTCTTTTGCCACAACCAGATATGTCTACTTATTTCATTGCGATCGTCTTTCTTTTCATCTTCCCTTCTCAAGTGCATAGAGAAGTTGGATGAAAATCAGTACAGCAGGCAGTGAGGCTGACTGCATTCCAGTTATGGATCTTTGAATGCTGACCTTTGAAGAGACCTTTCTTATCAATAAACTTTCCCTTTGTGTTCAGGTTTCATTCTGGCATTACAGTACATAACTACTTACAAGCTAGTCAAGTGATAACAGTAGCACTTATAAATTGAGGAAGAGCATTTATATTAAAAAAGAAAACTTTTTAATGGATGGAAGGTCGATGCACCAGTCTAGGCAGACTTATGACTTTACATATATGTCCCTTCAACATATTCAACACTGCCAAGCAGTGTGATAATGTTACCCACTTTGCCAGAACTCACCTTGACAGTATTACAAAGAGGGATCAGGTGCAGCTCTTGAAGGTAGGTAGTGAGCAAGAGAAGGGATCAACACCATATACTTGTAAATTGTGGTGATATCTGCTAGATGTCATCCAGTAGCCCCTTGATTCTGACAATCGCACCTCCCTTGCGAAGCTGTCATATGCGGCGAATGCTGGACCATTCAAAAGAAAACAAACATCACATTTAGCATGACTTCCAACAGTGATCACTGGTAGCAGAAGTAGGATGACTCACCAAATAGGACTTTGCATGGCTGGACCTCGATATAATGAGGTCATGGTTTCACCAAGTCTTTGATGAACCTAGAAAAAGGTAAAACAAACAAAAAAGGAAGCCCTGTCACATGCTAAAACACACCTGGTAGATTAAACCTTGCAGTAAAAGCTTTATGAGCAATATCTCATGGGATACTCGAGCAACAAATTGATGATCAACGCCAGTGGACATCATATTGTATGTAATGACCCATAACGCACTACAGCAAACAGAGCTGTCTGCAATAAAGCAAACTTGCAATGCAGGTCATGCCTAGTACTCGAAACTGTCACTGGATGGTGCCATGAGCACAATCAGCAGCAGCCGATGCAGGACTTCTAATGTTTAGTTTAGTACAGTAGACTCAAGTATAGCAACACACAGGGCCACAACACTTGTCACAGTTACCACCAGTGAAAAAACACC
This sequence comes from Dermacentor albipictus, assembly GCF_038994185.2. Lineage (NCBI taxonomy): Eukaryota > Metazoa > Arthropoda > Arachnida > Ixodida > Ixodidae > Dermacentor > Dermacentor albipictus. The sequence continues at coordinate 72,035 of NW_027225598.1, forward strand.
AAAGAAAATGCTTCTCCGCCCCAAGAAAACAATTAGTCCTCCTTGCCAATACCATACGCACTGCAAAAGAAAAGTACCCCTTTCCTCCCCCCCCCCCCCCGAACCAGGCCTCTTGAGAGTGCAGTGTGAAAACTGCTCTCCATATATGTTTCATGCTGAGATAAGTGGCACAGCACTGTGTCTTGCTCTAATTTCACATGGCAATCACTATAACGTAAACTTGCCAGCAGTGCTTGCACCCATAAAGATGTCTGCAAATAACAGCTTGCATCATCTTCTGTTTATTCCTCGCTTTTTATGAAACTTCCGAAGCAAGCATTTGTGTTACATGTGGACTTCATTAGGGAAGCATTATTAAGTGCAAAATTACTTCACTAGGTTACAGTTCAGGGGTATTGTGTCCAATGAAGTCGAGATCCAAAAGTAACAAAACATATATAAATAATGAATTTCATTAAATTGAGATTCATTGTATTAAACGTACCATCAATCAATACTAAAGACCTCCTTTTCCGTGACATGATACAAAGCCTGCCATCTGAACTATCAATACCCACAACAGTTAAAGAAACACCTGAAAACTTCTTGAACTAATTTTTTTTTTCTATCTGCGAATGCTCTCTAATTATTGCGCATGGAGGACGGTAACAGTGATTACTGATATCAATGGCAATAGCATGGAAAAAAAAAGTCAGCAACCTTAAACACACGCAGATTTGATAGAATCACTTCTTTATCAAACGCTTTGATTCTGGCCCCAGAAACAACCTTAAATGGTGTTGCTGCAACCTCTTTATACAGGGTGAACATTTTTCTTTCATGGAATTCTTAAAGATCGCCTGTGGCAGATAGCATAATTCTCGTCTTTGAGCTCAATTATTTCGATGAAGTAGACATTACTATCACGAGAAATCAAAACACATATAGCACAATTAATTAAGGAAAGTCTACTAATGAACTTCTTAATTACCTAAGCTAGGACAAATATTGCAATTTACAAATTGTTGCCGGTGAGCTTGCAAGATGTATCCAATTTAAATGAATTCCACTCGACGTAGCTACTTAAAATGGCTTGCTGATCTACGTGGGCAACGAGGCAGGCAGACTGTTATGCTGGTTTTCGGAACTAACTTCTTGTTGTAACCAGTCGTCACTTTCCAATCGCCCTAAAAATTTGTGCGTCTTTTCTCCTCCGGCCTCAGCGTCACTGACTACCAACACAGGCTGCTGGTTTCAAAAGTGGCTTTCAGCTTGCAGATGTGCTAGTCCAAACTCACGCATATGTAAACATGCGAGCACGAATTAAATTTGTTCGACGCAGACTCGCGAATCGCACACTGACGAGTCTTGCATGCTGCAGCCACAATGACTTTTCTGCGAAGTCCGGACTTGATGTGCGGTAGTTTTGTTAAATTCAAACTGTAATGTAAATTTCCGTTAAGTGTAAGTTGAGATTGTATTCGTTTTCGATGCTGTTTGCAAAAAGCCCTTGTCTACAGGACGACGAACCCAGCGGCATGGAAAGAGCAGTTTATGAATGTTTTGCTTTCTGGGTAAACGTATAAATTCCAAAAGTCCTAGCAACAAATTCCAGCAACTGTTTCTCACTGTGTTTGTCTGAATCAGAACGGCAAGTTGGGCCAGTTGGTTGGGATTCATGGTAAGGGTTGTAACAGCGCACCCAAGACAAGGACAACAGCAGTCGTTTTTTTCCTTCTGTTGTCCTTGTCTTGGGTGCGCTGTTACAACCCTCACCACCATGAGTTTGCCTGAAAGTTTTTATGCGAAGCATATTACGAGGGCTCAACCCAGCTCCTCAGGCGCGGCGGTGACCATGAAATCACGTGACACCGTGACGTCACGACAGAGGAGAAGTGGCTTTGGCTCAACTCTTGCAAGACGGGCTGGGTGGGAATCGAACCAGGGTCTCCGGAGTGTGGGACGGAGACGCTACCACTGAGCCACGAGTATGACGCTTCAAAGCGGTACAAAAGCGCCTCTAGTGAATGCGGTGTTGCCTTAGAAACGCGCTGTTTCTAAGGCGTGCGTCTCTTGCTCAGGCGCACATTTCGTTGCCGCGCCGAACGCTGCTTTGCTCGACGCTCACCGCGTCCAATGCGGGGCGCGTAGTCGCTGCCCTGTAGCCCATTGTCTTACACCCCTTGGCGGGTCGACGGGAACGCTGTCGCGTTCCACTCTTGAAGGCGAAGAAGTAATGCATGAGTTGTTTCTTCGTCTAGCCGAACCAAATATAGCCAAGCAACAGCAGTTCACCAGGCTAAACAGTGGTTCAACAACTAAAATAAAGGCTAGTATGCTTCGCATCCTGGGCTTAACCTTACCTAAGCCACAGCCATTTTTTTCTCCTTTGACTGCTTGACATAGTTAAAAAATAGAGAGAGATCAGAAGCCATTGCTCCTTTGGCTAAACTTTGTGGAAACTTTTTCATCACTTCCCTTTTTCATCTGTCTTGTGAAACGTTTTTAATAAACCTAATAACCACAGACCGCGATGCAGGAAAGTAGTCAGTACTTTCACCATAATATTAAGACCATGAGGTAACCAACTACACTACTTGTGACTATAAAGTAATTCCACTACTGAGACTTCATGAGTACAACATCTGGTGCAAGCACAGTGAGTGCTCACTGAATACTCACACAAATGGTTTCTTATGGCTGAGTGATATGTTTCAACCATTCAGCTTTCCCAGAATTACTGGTCCTGTAGGCAGTGCTGTTGAGCATTTGGGAAACATCTTTGAAGAGAGCACAACATCAAGATGTACATAATCAGTCTGGAAACCTGCAATGCTGAAAAATTGATGTAAAGCATACTTAAGGTCAAACTCATGCCAATGTGCTAAACTGACAATAAAGCAAGCACGTAAATGCTAAAGATGGGAGCCATAGCAGATATGTAGCATGGTATTAATACAGTAGATTCATTTCACTGAGGATCATGCCTTGCTATCGACAGTTCTAGTGCCTAGCAGACTAAATGGCAGCTCTGACAGGAGGCACTGGTCTTGCTAAAGGACTTAGTTTCTTGCATATTCTTTTATTTTTATTTTGAAGACGCTGAAGGCCTGTTCTGTAATTACATAGAGGGGATGAAAGTACACCAATGGCACAGTCTGTGTTATGATGGGAGTGCAAATTAACAAGTGCACACGAATACATACTGACTGGTGATAAGCAGCATTGCTATAAAGAACGGTCTCAGTCCAGATAAAGGAAAGTAAAGTAACAGACAAACCCATATTAGAGAATGCATATTAATTCACAAGTGAAAACCGTAACACAGCACTTTCGAGAATTACTATAAGTGAGCATAAGTAGGGTAAAAAATGAGACATAGTGCACAAGATCAAAATAATTTATCCCTTGCAGAGAGATAATGAGTTAAAAATTAATGGCATCAGTGAATGAGGTTGATAAATGAACAAATTAATCAACACATTTTGAAAACGAGTGGATTAATTCACATACTCACACATGCCAAGAACACCATGAAAATGGATGGCAAAAATGCATAATGTGGCCATTTTTGGATTTTTATTTCAGGAGGCTGTTTAGTACTCCTACATAAGAGCGAGGCTCCAGTGACTGCTGGCACCACGTAGCCAGTAAAAACAGCAGTGATCCACAGTGAACGGGTGGAGTCAGACCAACGTCACCTGCCAAGCTTCACATCTTCATACCGTAAAAAGCTGGTGGGTTCTAAAGCTAGTTACTTGGCAGTGCTAGATCTTTCCAGGCATTAGTGGTATCTCTGGAAAGCACCATCCCTCTGTATATCACACATGGCTTCATATGACAGTGGCCAACAAAAAGTGGGCCTCTCGGTTCCCCTTCTACTCGTTGATTACATAACGAGGGTATTGACTCTGGCAGTTTTGATGCCTTCAGGTAGCTTATGAGGGTTTATTCGCCTTCTCCCAAGTTCATGTACTATGTGACGCCTGAAGTACAAAAGATGTTCTTCATCCACAGTCATGGGTGTGCATTGTGGTGCTGGCTGGCACTCCCAGGCCTAGATCTATGATGATGATGATGTGTGGTGTTTTGTGGCGCAAGGGCCAGGTTTGGCCAAAGAGCGCCATGACTGGTGGTAGTGTTAAGGATGTATTATGGAAGATGTGACTTGGCTGTAAAGTGGCCTAAAAATAGTCGCTGTAGAGTGCGTAAAATCTACTTGCTATAAAATTATGACGATGACAGATGACGAATACTATGAGCTATAAAATCCATCGTAAAAGAATGTGTGCAAAATAGACAATATATGAGATGGTTAAAATGCCTGGAGCACTGTTGCCTCGCCAGAGCCCTTGAAATACAAGGGCCTAGAGGCACGTGCTACACGAAAGAACTATCACAGCGCCATCCTCTGAAGAGAGGAGACGCTACGGACATGTGGGGCTAACAACATGCAACACAACATCTTTCAGATAACTTAGGACTGCATTAGTGTCGAAGAGGGGTTCTGGGCCGAGTAACATTACAGGATGAAGGGGAATATGCTGCCGGTATGCTAACGGAAAATGTTTTTTTCTGTCAGATTCGGCTTTCCGACACTCCAGGAGGACATGGAGGACGGTCAGCCTCTCTCCGCATCTCCCACAGGTTGGGGGCTCATTTCCAGTGAGTAAAAAATTGTGGGTGCCAAATGTGTGTCCTATTCTTAGGCGACAGAATAGGACATCTGTTCGGCGTGATTTTGTAGCAGAGGGCCAGAGTCCTAACTGTGGCTTAATTAGGTGGAGCTTATTATCTGTTTCCGCGTCCCACATGCGTTGCCAGTGGCCGCGCATCCTCCTTCGCAAGAAAGGCCTGAGATCTGTCACAGGCACCTCAGCGGTAGGGTTAACGGCTTGCGATGCGATAGACGTGGCCATCTCGTCCGCCAGAACGTTGCCCTCGATGCTCCTATGGCCAGGCACCCAGCATATAATGATATGCTGGTTAGTTACGTACGCTTTACACAAGACGGTGTAGAGTTCATTAAATACGGGATTTTTATGTTTGCTGAGTGACATTAAGGCCTTCACGACGCTGAGAGAGTCTGTATAGATCGCTGCTTTCGGAAATTTCGATTTTCTTATGTGCTTTACAGCAGAGAGTAGTGCGTAGGCCTCAGCCGTAAAGATACTTGTTTCCGGATGCAGTACATCGGATTCCGAAAACGATGGGCCGACGGCTGCATAGGATACCCCGGCATTTGACTTCGAAGCGTCTGTGTAGAACTCTGCGCAGGAGTGCTTGTGCTGGAGTTCTAGGAAGTGCATTCGGATTTCGGCCTCAGGAGCGTGCTTTGTAACTTTTATAAAGGATATGTCACATTGTATCACCTGCCACTCCCAAGGAGGTAAGAGCTTGGTTAGGTGCATTAAGCGATGCTCGAGGAGCGGGACATGCATTTCATCGCTAAGCTGCTTCACACGCAGCGAGAAAGGCTGTCTTAAGGAGGGACGATTGCTGAAAAGTGTAGCGCACGTCATATCGGTAATGTTATGAAAGCATGGATGTTCAGGGTTGGAGCGTACTTTAAGGAAATATGTAAAGCTAACATATGATCTCTGTAGGTGGAGAGACCATTCATTCGATTCGGCATATAAACTTTCAATCGGGCTTGTTCTGAAAGCGCCCGTGGCTAAGCGGATACCTAGATGGTGAACAGGGTCAAGCATCTTTAGTGCGCTCGGGGCGGCAGAGTTATATACCACGGCACCATAATTTAATCGTGACCGGATGAGGCTCTTATAGAGATTCATTAGGCACTTCCTGTCACTACCCCACGTAGTCTGCGACAGGAGTTTCATTAGGTTCATTGTTTTCAGACACTTTTCTTTAAGATGTTTAATGTGTGGGACGAAAGTAAGTTTATTGTCGAGTATAACACCTAGAAATTTGTGCTCTTTGTTTACAGGTATCTGATGTCCACACATTTCCAAGCAAGGATCCGGAACCAGGCCTCTCTTCCTTGTAAACAGCACGCAAGAACTCTTTTGAGGATTGATTTTAAAACCATTTTTCTCTGCCCACCCTGACACCTTGTTCAATCCATGCTGTACCTGTCTCTCGCATACTGCGAGGTTACAGGATTTGAAGCCTATTTGAATGTCGTCCACATAGACGGAATACAAAATGGCCGGTGGTAAGGAAGCACGAAGCGTTGTCATCTTAACAATAAAAAGTGTGCAGCTGAGCACGCCTCCCTGGGGTACACCAGTTTCTTGTGTAAAAGGACGTGACAGCACATTGCCGACTTTCACCCGGAAGGTACGATCGGACAAGTAGCTTTTTATTACATTGAAGATATTACCATGAATGCCCCATTCCGATAAGTCTCGCAAGATGCCGTAGCGCCAGGTCGTATCGTACGCCTTCTCCATATCGAGGAATATCGATAAGAAGAACTGTTTGTGTACAAACGCGTCACGAATGTGTCCTTCAATACGTACAAGATGGTCGGTTGTGCAGCGCCCTTCTCGGAAGCCACACTGAAAGGGATCAAGCTTTTCGTTTTGTTCAAGGAAATGGATGAGTCGCCGATTTATCATTTTTTCAAATACCTTACACATGCAGCTTGTGAGGGCTATCGGGCGGTAACTTGCCACTGAAGAAGGGTCTTTCCCTTGTTTCAAAACAGGGATCACAATGGCTTCTTTCCATGCCATTGGAAGGTACCCTGCGTGCCAGATAGTGTTGTGTAAGTAGTGTTACTTGCGTGTCATTGTGTAAGTTTTTGAGCATTTCATACATGATTCTATCGGATCCCGGTGCAGAGGTCTTGCATGCGCTCAAGGCAGCTTTCAACTCGGCAGCACTAAAAGGGCAATTGTACGGTTCATTCTGTCGGCATTTATTGATGAGTGGCTTGCATTCTTCTATTTGTTTATATTTTAGGAAGGATTGTGAATAATGATTTGAGCTTGATACACTCTGAAAGTGTTCCCCCAGTGAGTCGGCCTGATCTTTCAGTGTATCGCCCTGTGTATTTACTAGAGGGAGTGAATATGTTTGCCGCCCTCTAATTCTATTTACGCGGTTCCAGACTTTCGCCTCATCTGTAAACGAGTTAATACTTGATAAAAAGTTCTGCCAACTTTCTCTTCTGGCCTGCCTGCGGGTTCTCCTGCCTTGAGATTTTACTTTCTTAAAGTTGATAAGATTCTCTGCAGTGGGGGAAGCGTGTAGCAACCCCCACGCTTTGTTCTGTTTCTTACGAGCAATCCTACATTCGTCGTTCCACCACGGGAAGCGCCGTCTGCATGCCAAACCACTTCCTTCAGATATGCATTTAGATGCGGCATCTATTATGAACGCTGTGAGATACACAACAGTGGCATCGATTTCTAGAGAAGGCATATCAGTCCATGAGATTCTAGATAGATTTCGAAATTTCTTCCAGTCGGCTGTATCTATCTTCCACCTGGGAACTTGTGGGGGAAATTCATTTTCTTTAGATGTTCTTAGCAGTACGGGGAAGTGATCGCTCCCGTAAGGATTGCTCGTAACTTCCCATTTGAGTTCAGGCAGTATAGATGCGGAAACAATACTAAGATCTATTGACGAAAAGGATCTGTTTGCAAGAGAGTAATATGTGGGTTCTTTCTTATTTAGAAGGCACGCTCCAGAAGAAAAAAGGAACTCTTCAACGAGACGACCTCGCGCATCGATGCGAGAGTCTCCCCACAAGGTGCTATGCGCATTGAAATCGCCAAGAACAACATAAGGTTCTGGCAATTGATCTACATAGGATTGAAATTCATGTTTCGTTAATTTGTAATGTGGGGGTATGTAAAGAGAGCTAATGGTGATGAGTTTGTTTAGGAGAACAGCTCGAACCGCCACTGCTTCGAGAGGTGTTTGTAGCTGTAAATGTTGACACGCAATGCTCTTATGGATAACAATGGCGACACCGCCCGATGATGCGACAGCATCATCGCGATCTTTGCGATAAGTTATGTACTGTCGGAGAAAGTTTGTATGATTGGATTTTAGGTGTGTTTCCTGTAAACACAGCACTTTTGGATTGTGTTTTTGGATGAGTTCCTGCATGTCATCTAGGTTTCTAAGAAGACCTCTGATGTTCCATTGAATTATTTGTGTATCCATATTGGATGTGAATAGGTGCTGTGTGTAAGGAAACAGATGTTATGCCTTAGATTACAGAGCTCTTTCGAGGCCCTGTAATCGGGGTTTTGCCCTTTCTGGAGCGTTCGAGGGAGCCTCGCCGCTCCTTAGGCGCTTGGCGCGCCGTGAGGACAGGTGTAGTGTCCATTGCCTCTTGGGAGGCACCGGGCACATGCTCTTGCGAGCGAGTTTTCTGTGAGGGTCCTGCCTCGGAAGGCAAGATCCCTGCGCCCACCAGCCCGGAGGTCGGTGGGGCTCCCTGAGGGATCTGGCTGCGCCGGCTGTTGCCAGCGCTGGATGGGGCCGGGGAGGTGGGGGTAGCCTCGGCTGCGCCCACCTTCGGGGTCGATGGCCCCGTCTGCTGTGTTGGCGTAGCAGCGCTAGCTGCAGCCGCCGGGGGGGCGGATGGCGTCACTGCCGCCTCACTGGGTGTGGGACGGTCAGCCGCCAGAGACCGTTGTGGCACTGCCCCCTGACGCGCCACTTCGGCAAAAGTGTTTTTAGGCAAGTATGCAACCCGCCTACGTGCCTCCTTGAATGATATATTTTCTTTCACTTTGATCGTGACAATTTCTTTTTCTTTTTTCCAAGACGGGCACGACCGCGAGTACGCGGCGTGCTCGCCTTCACAGTTTACACAATGGGGAGAGTTTTCACAAGATTCAGAGGTGTGCTCATGAGCACTGCATTTCGCGCAGGTTTGGCGGCCTCGGCATCTCTGTGAGCTGTGACCGAAACGCTGGCATTTAAAACAACGCAGGGGATTGGGAACATACGGGCGAACTCGGAGCTTGATATACCCGGCCTCGATGGACTCGGGCAGAACACTTGTGCCAAAAGTAAGTATCAGATGTTTGGTCTGTATTTCCTTATTATCACGCCTCATCTTAATTCGCTTAACATTTATGACATTCTGCTCACTGAAGCCCTCCAAGAGCTCAGCCTCAGTCAGCTCCAAGTGATCATCATCAGAGACTACGCCACGGGTGGTATTCATGGTACGATGAGGAGTTACGGTTACTTTGGCGTCACCAAATGAAACTAGATTGGGTAGCTTTTCATATTGTTTCTGGTTGCGGAGTTCCAAGAGGAGATCACCGCTTGCCATCCTGGATGCTTTATAACCTGTACCAAAAACTTGGGTAAGAGACTTGGACACTAGGAATGGTGACATTGCTCGCACGGGTTTGTCTGGTGTTTCGGAGTGCACTACATGGAAACGAGGAAAAGTTTCTTTTTGACGGGCGAAAAATTCGAAGACATCATCGGTGCGCCCCCTCTTGAGGGAGCGATCAGGTAAGGGGGGAAAAGAAGAAGCCATAAGAGATTGTAATTTCGGCAGTAACGCCAGCCACCCACCGTGGAGTCCTACAAGGGGACGTTGCAGGACCTGTGAAACACGGCCTGCAAACGCCAGCTGTACATTACCACTATAACCAAATATAACCAAATATATATAACTAAATATATAACCAAACTATAACCAAATATGATATAACCTAGGCTGGCTATTCACACAAGGTTAACCCTTGCTGCCTGGAAAAATCGGAAGTAAGCGGAAGCTAGGAGAAGACAGGAAAGATGAAAAGTGAGGGAAAGACGAAGACTAGAGGAAGAGAGAGACAGGAAAAGGCAACTACCGATTTCCCCCGGGTGGGTCAGTCCGGGGGTGCCGTCTACGTGAAGCAGAGGCCAAAGAGGTGTGTTGCCTCCGCCGGGGGGCCTTAAAGGTCCGAGCACCCGGCATCGGCTCAACCTCCAGGATCCCCCTTTCCCCGTACACGGCTAAGCCGCGCACGGCTATACGCGGGAGGGTCCAACCCTCATGTGCTCGGGTCCGTGGTGTCGCAACGCACCAAACGCCTGCTGACGCAGACGCCCCTGCGGGGAGGCCTAGATCTAGTACACACATATTACTCAACAAAGCAAATGGGAAAACAGCCCTGCGTTAGCTCGATTGGTAAGAGCATCACATGCACAATGCGAAAGCGTAGGCATGTATGCTACCTGATGCCATTTACCTTTTCATTCACTTTCATTTCCCTTGATACTAAATCATTCCTACGTTGTAATTTAAAAAATCTTTTACTTGTATGCTTTGTTTTGCGTCATTGTCTGTTGGCTTCATATGATTGTGCATAACAAAAATTCTGCTCCTAGGTTCCCCTTCTACTCATTCATGGCAGTTGCATGGTTTACAAATATTCTATATAGCAGTAAGGTGCTGGTTGTGTCGTTAATCATACAAGCCACAAAGCCGGCCATGTTGGAAGCATGAAATGGCAAGCATACAGCATGTCACTTGACCAGATACAGGAGAAAGAATCCGAAGTCCTGTATAGTGCACATAAACTTGGTCAGTAGTGACCATTGAAACCATCTTTGTACACACTGTGGAAAGTTTGCAACACATCATAAGGAACTAGGAAGGATGAAATGTTGGGATTCGAGGAACAATTTGCAAACTAGACAAATAACATCAGTGCAAAGCGTGGAGTGTGATCCATGGAACAGTAATGATAACCAGGACAATGATGATGACTATGAAGAAGATGACTACAACAACCTTAGTCAAGATGCTTAGACGCTGTAGTTTTGACAGCCAATACATGGAGCGCTGCTTCGAGAAACTGCCTGCTTAAGCTCTGGTTGCAAAGCTTGTTCTAGAAATATTTCCTGATACTATGTAGAGCCCATCATAACAGATATAGCTGTTAAACAAGTCAAGAAATGCAAATGATTGCCAACTGTTCCTGTCCTGTGTGAAGATGTCATAGGGGTGGCATGACTCAGCCACAGTGACTGTCATGCCATTCTCACATGTGGTCTGAACATGTAACAATGCAGTGAGATGAAATCAATAGCTATATAGCTCCTAGAAACCCAGGAATGTAAATGACTATTGGCAAATACTTGCTGTTTCTGTGCACTTGAAGACATAATAGAAACAGCGGGAACAAACCACACTGGGTGTCATGACTCTGTGAGAAAATACCTCAGAGAGGGAGAAAAAGTGGCGGCCTTTTAATGAATACTGAAGAGGATTACCTGGTGGCATACCTGGAGATGGGCTGCACACCCATCTCCAGATGGGAATAATGAGAAATGAAATTAGGTGCACAGTGCGTGCAACAAATGCACAACCTACACAAACAAACCACAACATGCAACATTCAAACTAATTAAATTATCTCACTGTAACAAGTGCTTCTAAGAAAGGTTAAAGGTACTCTCCTTGTTCAGGATGCACAGGAAACACTATTCCATGGACCAAATACATGCCATAGCTCAAGGCACGACAGTTTTTAATGTATACTTCGTGCAGACATTAGGGCAGTTCTTGTTATTGCGACTGAAAGGGGCACTGCAAAATTTTTTGAATATAAAAAGATATTCTTGATCTGCAGACAATGCTTCAACATGAGAGTTAAATATCATTCTGCTGCATGCAGCAGGAAGTTCACAATCTTGCGTAAAAGATTGCTCACTCAGTCCCACAACATTAAAGGACCGGTCTATTATGTCCAGCCTATGACGTGAACACAAGCACTACAAGCAATAGATGCCACTGGGCAATCAATCGTGACCATGAGTTACTACTGAGCGGACACTTGCACACACACATACAGCTAAACCTCGACATAAAAAAGTCGGTAAAATAGGCAATTTGATTTGTTATATAAAATTTCATTATATTGAATTTCTCTGTTAATGCAAGTAAGTACAGTCACCGATGGATTTTTCTCGCAAGGATTGAACCATAAAAATTTCCAACTATTGGGCAATTGAAAAAAAAGAAGTCTCAATGACAAAAAAATTTATTTAGTTGACTTTGAAAGTCAGCCACCAACAATGCTGGACAGACCATAACATGTTGATGATATCTTCACATCAGAGGTACGAAGCGAAGCCAGCCATGCTTTCACATGCACTCTGCCACCGTGGCTGATAGTGTCGGCTGCAGTAAGATGACGCTATCATGAAACACCGGCAATGGGGAGCAAATGCTTCACGTGCCTCTTGCTTTAATGTATGCATGAAACTTGAGATTATGCAACCACCAGCACTAAACATGGGGGAGGACAGAGCACATGATGCCGCGCCATGTCAGCACACCCACTGTTTGCACACGTTGCAGGTTGCCTCTAAAACTGAGCATGCAGAATGCATATGCACTCAGCCACGCTGGCAGCCATGTGCAGCCGTGCTAGAAAAGGAGCAACACACCAACTAGCTCCCCCCCCCCCCCCCTCCTCTGTCCCTACCATGAGCTCACTCTGCTGCCCCTCACCTCTTTCCCATTGCTTGTGCGGGAAGACAACGTTCATAAAGCCCCATGCATCTCGGCTCACCCAGCAGTGCTTTCACTCGCTTTCAAAGCCTATAGCGTGTAGAGCACGATAGAATTTGATTACACTTGGACTTTATAGGAGATGCTGGTCTGCCTAAGCGGTTACTCTTGCTCGTGTAGCACACTATTTGAGAAATGCCTTTGCAAGCAGCCGCTTGTAAGCAAACGATTTGACTATCTGCGTCCACGGAAATTTCCATTTATTGTCTCGGTATTCCTTTACAGTGGCACTGAAATTTCATTACACTGAAATTGAGTATAAACATACTTTGTTATATTAACCCTTTGAGGGTCGATTTTTTTCGCCACATGTGACCACTCAGGGTCGATTTTTTTTATTGCACATTTAAATTCTTCAGAGGGAGCTATTTCGAAAAAAAATTACTGTAATTTTTCTAGGGTGACCGTTAAGTGAGAAAAAAATGTTTGGCGTTGGCATATATGGACTGTTTATTCAAGAAAAACAATAAAAATAGCAAATAAAGTTATAAGATTTTCAAAAAATTGGCGCATTGTTATACACAATGTGCACACGAGAAAAATACACAAGAAGAATGCGCACACGAAAATTTTTTGCAAGTCTCAAATGTTCCTTTTGCACTAATACTTCTTCAGCGTGTGGTAGTTCTTGAAGCATGGCTCCACGCAGAGCGGTTTGTTGCACTCAGCGCGCATGTACCTTGTATGGTATGAAGGACTTTATTTAGGTCCTGAGGGATCAGTCTGTCCTTGCGATATTTTTGCTGCCGAGTGGTGTTGGCGCAGACATGGCACCTCCTCTGGGTACTGCTTCCCTGAGCAGACGTGGGAGGCAACTTCGGAATAAAGGGCCAAAAAAGGAAACGCATGCACGGCGGCATCTTTCGTATGCGGACCCCTGTGAGCAACAACCGAGCGGGTTACAGGCGGTCACCCTTTGAGTGACAAGAACGAAATAGCCATCAATTTTGCGAGCAAAAGAAGCCGAAACCGCGTGCGGAACGAAACCGAAACTAACCGCCGCGCGCCCGCGAGCGCACCAATGCGTGAGCGGTAGCAGACGTGCCGGAGCAAGAAAAAAGTATAGAACGAAAACTGAAAGAGAGAGACGCGAGAAAAAAATTTCATGTATTCCCACATAGTAGCACCACATGCCAGGCAAGAAAAAGTTAGGAAATTAGCGCGCGTTTTAAACGTACAGACGGCGCCGTAAATATACGGCTTCGACCATTTTCGGACCTGTTCGCGGCGCCGTATATTTACGGCATCGACCCTCAATGGGTTAAGGCTCTAAATACACGGTGTTCTATGCACAAAAAATTATAAACAATTCAATACTTTGTTATATCGAGAGTTTCATATTAATGAAGATCTTTATAACGAGGTTTAACTGTACACCTCCCCCCCCCCCCAATCTACTAGCAAATAGTTAAGCGGTGGTTGTTAATGCATCCCCACTATCCGGTCATCACCCTTCTTAATTGCTCTCTAGCACCTTTGCATGAAGCCAAACTTGGAAGGCCACCATGAGTACAATGTGGAAAGTAAGTATCTCACTCTTATAGCTCCGTTATTATAAGGTCCTTTTCAACTGAAAGACAATGCACTAACTCCAATAAGTTCAGAGATTTGGAGAACAAGTGGTGCTAAGGCGTTTCCTTTCACGTGATCAAATAACACAATGCATTGAGTGAATAAATTGCACAAGGCCTTTTGGCAGCTAGGCTGCTACTACCAACACTGCTTTATGGCTAAAAAAACACAGCTGAAAACAAAAATGAAGTTAACACTAACATGGAACTAGGCTACTTAAAGAATACTAGCCTTGGAACTTCGTTGCACCAATGGTATACGCAAAGAGAGGAATGGGGCTAGTACCTTGAAAGCCAGCAGGCCCAGAAGATAGGTATTCCATTTATGATTGGCCAGTTGTGTCAAGGTTGCCTTTTGGTGTACCCTGTAAACAGTGATAGGCTGTAACTTTAAACCTATCTGTGCCAGTTGCACTTGTCAGAGGTTTCTCACATTTCAGGCCCACACATTGATCCGACAAAAGGGGCACACGTTGCATGGCTGGAATACAGTCACCGACTCTGATTTGGTTATGCATTTTGTATCTCAAAGCTACTCTTATGCTGTGAGATATGGCCCAGTGAACAGCCTCGGCTTAATTTCATCATCCTGGAGTTCTCAACATTCACTGCAACTTCACATCTACACTGAACATTCCTTCCCAATTAGAAACACCACCAAAATTGCCTCAAAAAACAAACAAACAAACTGTGGCACTGCTCAGCGGGAAAGTGCCATCAGACCCAAACCTCCTTGCAGACAGCTGCATACTATAATCTAGACTAGCTGGTCATAAGTATGTGCTATTAGATGACCTCATAAGTAATGAAATGCAAGGTTCCCATAGCAACAACTTGAGCATTCAGAAACATGGGTTAGGCTTCCCTTGTAGATGCAAAGTCTGAGATACTTTCAGGACAACCCGTCTCATAATGCAGCTCCCTCTGCACTCTTCATTCTTGCACTCTCAAAACACAATTTTTTTTTTACTTCTTGCTAGCTAATATTTTTTAAACTAAGACTAATGTTACCACTGTTCTCTGCAACCACTGTAGCAATGTTTTAAATGCACACTTGTTGCTCAACAGACAGGAAATTTAATGACACTGTTCATGCTTCTTTGATAAGAAGTCAGCATTTTTTTACAGCTCTTCCACTTACAGAGCTGAATGTGGTTGTAAATTGCAGTCAACATTGAAAAAGTGCACATGCCACTATGTCAAGGTTCCTTATCTGTACATAATGCTTTGTGTAGCACATTAGAAGGTTGATTTCCATGGGAAACTCTAGCCAGGTAAATCTTGCGTAACTGAATATCAGAACCCGCCTACCCATTCCAAACCTTGCCAGGAAGTGAGTGCACTCTTTGCTGTGTCAGCTGCATTTGGACTAAGTCAATAGATTACGTCTTTGAAAGGAACAGTGTTCTTCACCTGAACCTTTGGTTCTTCTGTGCACATCATTACAACATTGTCAAACAGCACAGCCCCTTCACTGTAGTACCAAAGGCTGCTTTGTTAAGGAGTGAAAGTGTTTGATTTTTACTATGACCTCATCAGTTTCTATTCTCAGCAGGTGGCACTTCTGTAATACTATGTATATTTCTCAATACTTTTCAGTTCCTTGATTTCTCACTCTTCAATCTTTCCACTGCCTACTTAGCTAAAATCAAAGACAGATTTAGATGCAAGCTGCCTAGGTGCACAAGAAGAACTGTGCCCAAGCAGTGCCCAAGCTCTGCTTCGGTGCTTCCACCTATCCAGTGGCCAACCTCAAATAAACACCCCCCCTCTCAAGGAAACCTCTTTATTCTCACAATAGGTGAGAACTTTCAAGAACAGGACTAAGTGAAGACCAGTACAAACAAGTTAACACTACACTCAGGAGTCACCTTATTCTGAACTGTAGATACAAAAAATACATTTCTGCTTTGTGTAGGGAAAGACATTTAGCATATACTAAAATTATGATTCCTTAGACTTTCATAATTACTTTTGATAAAAATTGTATGTGCAATCGCCACTAAATGCCCGTGACACTTGGATCACATATGCCTAGTGTTTTGGGGTGCCAGCCTAAAATGCTCTAAAGGTTAGTAAAGAACAAAATGCCAGAACGATTCAAGGATTTCAAGGATGACAAAGGTCAAATTTCGATGATGGGCAAACAAAGCTTATATGGGCACATAGATTTGAAAGTAATGAAATCTTCTTAGCTGCAAGAAAGCTATTGCTGAATAGGACACACACTTCAAGCTCTTCAAGTGGCTTTTCAAAGTTGACTTTCCCACTGTAATGATGTCAATCATCTTCAAGCATGAGGGTTTGTAGTGTCTCGCTTCAACCAAAGAAGACATACAGTTGAAACCTATTTTCCACCAGGAATTTCTATAGCCTAGGGCCTGAATATGGAGCCATGAAGGCTGCGGTGCGAATCGACTGGAGAAACAACAAAAATATTGGTACGGCTTGGTCGCTTGATGTGGCTTTGTCTAGCCCTGCGATGCAATGATAATTTAAGACACGCCAATCATTCATGGCTGTGAATACACCACATTGCATTGCTTAGCAACACTGTAAAAAAAATATCTGGGATTATTTCCCTATAGACAGTGTCCATGGCATAGCATGCTAGTTTTCAAAGAATTCAAGGAGCAAATTTAGCATCTTCAAGGAGTTTTAAGGGCCTTGGAATCTCCCTTTCCAAATTCATGTGTTCTGAAGGATTTCAACGAGGTGCACAGAACCTGTGCTCAGAACTCTGCATGCACACACAACTGCCGATGTAATGAAGCAGTAGCCGTCCTCAGCACCCCCTTGCATACGTCAATTTAAATCTTCAATAGTTACACTGTCACTCTTCAGTGCCAGAAAGCTTCTTTTTTGCATCAAAAGGTGAAGGAGCAAACACAGACGAGGAGGGGACAAGTGGTGGAGCTTAACCTCTTGCGGTAGTGCTCGAGTCTGGCACTAGCCAATATTTTGCCAGTTTTTTGGATTTGCCAGTGATTTGTTCAACAACAACAGCAATGGTTTGCTAGTTATTTGAGTTCATAGTGTCAACGTTTGAGAACTTTAAAAATTAAAGTTAAATTATGGAGCTTTTATGCCAGAACCAAGATCTGATTATGAGGCACGCCATAGTGGGGGACTTTGGAATAATTTTGACCACCTGGGGTTCTTTAATGTGCACTTAAATCTAAGTGTACAGGTGTTTTGCACTTCGTTTGTGAACTTTTAAGTACCAAGTGCACTTCGAAATGTTTCCAGATGAGAGATTTTTATCTTACATCATACTTTAATAGGTTCTCACACAATTAGTGGCGTGAAGTGCCGACAAGATGGCAGTACTTTCTGCATGTGCATTTTATAGATGAAATTCACATCAGTTCAGTGAATCAGGAGATGATCATAGTGCTGTGGATTTACATATTTCCCCTTGAGGTGGTCAGAAAACATCTTTATATTACAGCACTTGAGACGACAGTGACTATGAGCACCCTACAGACCTGCAGCACAAAACCTGGCCTCCAGGCAAAAGAATGCTCCAAGTGCTACCACACAGCATTAAAGCACTGTTGAGAGCCTCAAGACATCTTCAGAAATAAATCACACAACATGTGCTCATTTAACCTGAGTGCTTGTTTTTGCGTGGCGTCTAACTGCGTAAAATGGTTCCTGGCTGGAATGACCCCAAATTGGGCAACTGACCGTGATTACAAAAGGTTAACCTCATCAGAGAAGAACTTACAAAATACCTTTAAGTCACACCAACGATAACTTGAACCCTTACACTTGTCAAGCATAATGGTGCCCAGGGACTAAGCCTGGAAACTCTAGCTTTGTTTCCCACTCCCACACAAGCTGTGCTTTTGCTGTGTAAGCTGTAGGTTGCATGTGGCGTATGATTTTACGGCCATAGAAAATTGCAAGCTGCATTCTCTAAGCCAACAGGTGGAAGTGGTAGCACAGGCTGCACTGCTAGAGTGGTTCTTGGGATTGAGTGGGGCTACCACTGACAAACATCTGTCTATTCAATATTGGGAAAACAAGCATATACTAAAAAACTGCGCACAATGCCAGGAATACATTCTTGTTTACCTAACAAACCAATCGTAATCACTGTGCTCAAGGAATTATGCCTAAATATTAATAATGATTAGGTTAGTTTCCCTGTGTGCATCTGTAAAAATGTGCAAAATATTTGTTCTCTTACTTTTGGACAAACAGCTGTTAGTGACTGCATTTCACTTTCAGGCGTCCTTTCATTTGTGGTTGTCTGTTTCAAGCTGAAATCTAGCACTTGTATCAGTAAGATACACTGGTAATCAGGGGTGTGAGAATATTCAAAACTTTTGATTAACGAACCAAATATTGTTCATTTTAGTTGAATAGTCACTATATGTAAATACAAATATTTTTCTAATACGATTAGAATATTTCATAATATCAACTGTGTCCAAATAAACATAAAATTGGAGCAAGAGTACAGTAAATTATCACCCCCGTGAGCATAGTATAGACATAAAACATGAGCCCTTGCGTAGTGGAGCAGGCTACATCACTCAGGTAGCCTTACTTCACAGCCTGTATGGCAATCACTCACACTCTCCGAAGAGCCCTGTGCATGCAAAGAAACTACTTGTTTGGTCCCAATGCTCCCAATTTGTACTTTTAATACAGAAAACTTCATTACGTATTTGTAATCACAGAAACTTGCTATCTTTTATATCATTTTATATTAAATGTGATAAGGGCTTTTCATGATTCAAAGCCTATTCAAAATGTATTCGATAATCGAGTTGATTCTGGCACTATTAGATTCATATTCGATTCAGTCTCAGAAATCACTATTCACACACCCCTTCTGATAATGGCAAATAGGTGACTAGAACAAAGCTTAGAGAGATACAGTAATTAAATAAATCTGATTGGTGAATTAAACCACTGATTAATAAATCTTTATCAAACTGGTATTTTATAAGTGGATTATGCTACATAAAGACAAAGACAAAGCTTGATTTGCATTTTTTTGTCTCCTCACTGATCAGAAGTTGTGTTACAGTTGGCCAATGAAAACAAGCACACAAAATTAAAAATACACTTCACAGAAACAGACAAGGTCAAAACAAAATGTACTCTAATCACTGATCTGATTCAGAACATTCAGAACATAGGAACAGAAATGGCAACGGAGCAATGGCCGCCTACCTGGAGTTCTTGTTTTCACTTCTGCTTGCACTCCAACATTTCTCGTCCTTTTACTCAGCATGGCCTGTGTTGATTTCACTGTTAGTGGCAACGAGCATTGAGTGACTGCACTGACTTTCCCCATTGGAAGAGTTGCAACAGCTACACTTGCCATTATAGTGTAATTGCGAGTTGGTCCCAGTGGTGGATCTAAGAGGGAAAACAAAGATGTAGTCATTGATTGACCAATATCATTTAAGTTTGGACCACTTATAATGTAACCACTTATAGTGCAGGACCGACCATAATGCAGTCTTTTCTCACTCTCCTTTACTCTGCCATCGAACTCCATGTATGTGCATACCACCTAACGTGAAGCTGTGTGTGATGGAATACCGCTTATAATGCGGGTTTCGCAGGAAAATCTCGCAGACAAGTGCAGTGAGAGAGAGCGATTGTGTGGAGGGAGAGGCACTACTTTTTGCAACCATTTAGGGTGCACACCACAGCACCTTGGGGAAGGGAAAGGGTACATAAACAGGCAAGAAGAGAGGAAAGGTTAAAATTAAAAATTAAATTATGGGGTTTTTTGTGCCAAAATCACTTTCTGATTATGAAGCCCGCTGTAGTGGGGGACTCCGGAAATTTAGACCACCTGGGGTTTTTTAACGTGCATGTAAATCTAAGTACACCGGTGTTTTTGCATGTCACCCCCATCGAAATGCGACCACCATGGCTGGTAGAGAAAAGGTTAAGGCAGTCAATGAGCCCACGGCTGTCAGCGGTAGCCAGGTGGCACATTTACACCTTAAATAAGAGCCCTATGCCTTCCAGGAATGTCTGGAGGTGCCTGAAGTCAGAGCTGTGGTGCCAGCTGGGAACAGCACTCGTGATGCTGAGACCGTGCGAAGGCCCAGGTGTTGAGACAAGCATGGTAGCGAGCACGCTCCTCGATGAGGTGCGCTCACCAACGGGGG
Organism: Dermacentor albipictus; assembly: GCF_038994185.2. Taxonomy (NCBI): domain Eukaryota; kingdom Metazoa; phylum Arthropoda; class Arachnida; order Ixodida; family Ixodidae; genus Dermacentor; species Dermacentor albipictus. The sequence goes on from NW_027225598.1 coordinate 92,242, forward strand.
GTGAGAGTGAAGAGGGCGATTTGAAGGTGGAAGGAGACATGGAGCACAGAAGGAGCAAGCAAAAAAAAGTAATAATGCTGCACCAGCCCGCTGCGGTTGCACAGAGTTGCCTAGGCAATGGAGAAATCTTTGCTCAGGTCACTTGTTGGCAGCATGCGCTCCGTACCAAATGCAAGCCCACTGTCGCTTTTTGGATCTTCAATTTGTGTGTGGAAAGTAAAAGCAGTTTTACAGCGGAGCTGTATGTATCTCAACTCCCATACATTTTTCAATGTCCATGCCTCAAAAATCCCGCTCCCTTTATAAAGAGGCAAAGCAAACCAATAAGGCATGTGCTGACGCCTGGCGTAGCAAGAGGAAAGCTAAGAAACAACCCAATACATAGTTTCATGCAATAATTACTAGAGGGAACTCTGGCGCTAGTATATATGAGGGGCTGCAATCACAGTGGTCCAGTCAGCATGGGAATAACGGGAAGTACATGGATTTGCCTGAACTTTGCTCTTTTGGCTTTAAACATCTCTTCGACTTTGTATATTCGTCATTCTTAACAAAGTAGTGTGCAATAAATAATTAAATATACATTATTAAAATCATCCACCAACAGGATTAGCGCACAGGATGTCTATAAAAGAAGCCCGACATTGAAACTATTATGCAATGCATGCATGCATCTCGACAAGCGACATAGAGTGTCCTTATGAATTTCTTGCAGGCAAGCCAGTGTCTCGAGATGCTTGGCGCATTTCAATTTGGACACCTCGACAGGTTGAGCTGCTATTAGTAGCGATTGTATGTGTTCGCAGAGTATTCTACAGGAGCAGAAGGGAAAAGCCCCAAATGAAGTAAACTTTTACACTCAGTGGTGTGCTTTGTCTTTTTTACAGCTCCGCTATTAGGCCACATTTACAGAGTGGAATGGCTGCGTTTTTTTAACAAATCCAACATTGCAGAAATATTGTTTCCAGAATTTTGGTCTATGCTGCACTTTACTGAAATAATACCATTTGAAATTTCATGATAATCAAGGCTATCCGTGGGTGCATTTCACATTCACCCGTCGCGCTGCCCATAGTTGTAAAGTGTAGATATTGTGCGTGCAACCTTGACTCCACCATCAGTTTATGGTACGCTCTGCAAATTTAGTTCAAAGTGTTTAGGTTTTAGGACTACAAGTGACCTTTCACTGTTCGCCAGTACACACACATATAAGCTTGGTAGGCATTCACAGTAGTTACCGCGGCTGACCGGCCGTGTATCTAAACTTCATTTCAATCGCACTGCCCTTGGTTCAGCCTGTGAGGGTGAGTAAACTCCAAAAGTACCCAATATGCTTGGCATAGAGTATGTTTAGAGGAGTCCCTACACGTCATGAAAATTGGGAGAGTGGTAGTCACAGGATGTCACTGATGCACAAGTTGATGTAGTGGCTGAAGCCACATTTTCATTGTCTTGCCAAAGATGACAGCATGGTAGGGGAGAGAGAAGGGAATTACGCATTTTAATGTGAGGCATTTTTTTTGAACTTCATGCAGGCACTTTGAGTGAGTGGGTGAGAGAGTGAGTGAGTGAGTGAGTGAGTGAGTGAGCGAGTGAGTGAGCGAGCGAGCGAGTGAGCGAGCGAGTGAGTGAGTGAGTGAGTGAGTGAGTGAGTGAGTGAGTGAGTGAGTGAGTGAGTGAGTGAGTGAGTGAGTTGGTCACTCAGACACAGTCAGTCAGTCAGTCAGTCACAGTCAATCAATCAGTCTGTCTGTTTATCCTTCTATGCCGGCAGAGCTGGTGGTGCCTACTAACTTGAGCTGCTGGATATATGCTCATGTTAGAGTTGCCAGTGCAGTCAAGGCATCATCGTGATTCGAGCTCCACCATCCAACTCTCGCCTCAATTCTCATGTACTACAGTACCTGCATTGAGCCAGCTGGCGTGCCTAAGACGCAGGTATGCCAACTGTGGATTACCGGATGGTGGCTTTCCCTGCACAAACAGCACTCAAAAGCAAATTTGCTGCCCTGTGGACGGCAAGTGGCTCCTGACGCTCACAAAAAAGCTCTTGGAAGACTGAAGCTTTGTTGAGAAATGTGTCAACTCGGACATTGCGCTAGTCAGAGGTTTACTTGAGCAGCTCAAGGATGACGTACTACTGGGGTATTACTTGTCATAGAGGAAGGTGAATGTCTTCGCAATGATCGAGCAGCTAGACATGCCCATGTTGTTTCTGAACCTCAGCACGCCCGAACTCCACAATGAGTGCCTGCTGAAAGTCAATGAGAGGGTCAAAGTTGCTGGCCGAGGAGAGTCATCCCAGAGACGATCCCATAGCCAGCTACCTGCAATATGCTTCACATAGCTCCGATTTTCACACCACGTGGGATCTGCATAATTTTTCTAGAAAAGCAAAGGCAGAGGACTAAAGGGATAGAGTTGGGGTCTGAAGGGAGGGTACCTGGTGGGTTTCTTGTGTGGAATTATGTGCAGAATGGAGTGCATTTTTGTCCCCTAGATCATTCATTCTCCATCAGCACACTTGCACTGTCATGTCCCTTGCCCCTTAATTCTTCCATGTGTATGCTCTCTTCCTCGTAATCTTTCTCGGGTGGAGAATGTCTCTCCTCGTAGTATAGGGGCTGGGGCAGCCCTTACGCATTCTGTCACCTGGGCCTGCGGTCCAACACCTGAAGGCCCACTGAACTGCCCAAAGTGTGCCCCTCCAGCATATACAGCAGACATTCGCCCTGTCACGGGTCTATCTATGAATGAGAGGTTATCAACAAAGCATAACCTCTGGCAAGCTACAAACAAATCAGAAAGACGGTTACAGGCGTAGTCGCCCTGTCACGGGTCTATCTATGAATGAGAGGTTATCAACAAAGCATAACCTCTGGCAAGCTACAAACAAATCAGAAAGACGGTTACAGGCGTAGGCTCATAGGCGATACATTTGCTAAGCTACTACTGCAATTTTTATGCCTGAAGGGCTTCCACACTTTAACTCAAATGAACATCAAAGCTACAAGCAAGCTTCACACACACACACACACAAAAATGCAGGAAACAATGCTTACCTTGTGTCAAATACCGAGAAGCTAAGAGGAAAGAGTGACTAGCGCAGTGCATATCCAGCTTTCAGCAATACAGTCACTGCATAGCTTGTGACCAGCGCACTAGGCTGACTGATGCATGTGTCAGCAGTTTGCGATACCACAAGACCACCACCCCCCAATTTCTTTCCTCTTGTTCCCTCAAGTGTTCACTGCGTGTTTCTTGTGCAGCTAGGGTCAAAAGCTTACAGAACGTGTGATTTCAGAAAAAAAGCTCAATATTTTTTACATAGCCTGCATTCTAAAAAATGATATGTAAACGAGTGCATGAGACCAGCACATTGTTGTACTGTTTTAATGGCTGCAAGGTGAAGCTGGGCTGACATTCGACTTGATCGCAGAACTTGCATACTGTGAACTTTTTACCTTGCCTGTATCTTGGTTGGCACTGTTTTACTTTATCAGACAACCCCTTGTCAGTTTTATGCTTACCATATGAGCTGCCAAACTTCACTCATTCTAAGTGAAAAGTGTTCCAGAATAAATAGCTTACCGCAAAGGTGGGAACGGCAGGAAGGTCTTTAAGATAAGTTTTACTAACCTCGCAATGACTTTGAAAGATCAATGAGCATATGTATTCAATACAAAATGTCCCAAAACCAGACTGATAATGACACAGTGAGACATCTATGCACCTAGTTACTACATTAAGAAATGGGCACTGACCTGTGCTTGGTGTACCACACATGTGAATGCAACTTCCACTGCTCCAGGAGTCAGTGCGTATGATCCCAACAGCAGTGCCAGTCTGCACGAAGTCATTTTGCACCAATGTATAGCTGCCTATAGCACAAATCTTTACTGCAATACATAGAGAAATATGAAAAAGCATCAACTGCAGTACTTAACAACGAAATGGCAAATGAATAGGCACATCTACGCATATACTTTGGAAAGTACAAACGATAGTGACAGCTGCAGAGATACCGCACCTCAGAATTATTAGAGTGAGTGTCGCAGGTGATGTGAATGCTTCGCATTTTCCTGAAGACTTGTAATGATCGCACAGCATTTCTCACAGAATTCACCAAGATTGCACAAAGCGTGTGGAAGCACTTCACTACAACCGAGCATCCATGGACTACTGCAGCCTTCTTTGACAAGTTGGCTGCAAACTCCTCACGCAACACATTTTTCAGAGGCACCATATTGAAGAAAGTGGCTGGAAGCAAAACACATCTTTTCAAATCCCCTTTGGTGTTACTTTGCTCCCCAAAGCAGCTTCAGCCTTTGGAGTGTCTGTTACAGGTTATCTGAAGGCGGTTATTGGTAATTTCAGCATGTAGCATGTCAACCAGTAATCAACTCCATGGTTGGTGGGCCTCCATTTTGCCAGAGAGCACCCCTCATTTTTGCGTAATGTGTGTTCTGTGTCTCTCTTTTGTCCTGTGTCGGGTGCGCTAGGCCTCAGGCCTTTAGTGTGATATGCCAGCAAGCCCAACACGCAACCTAATACCACCTTTTTTTTCACACATGAGAACACACTGGAATGGGTGTGATGCCCTTTAATGACTATCATCATCATCAACATCCTGGTTACGCCCACTGCAGGGCAAAGGCCTCTCCCATACTTCTCCACTATATATTGCCAAACAAATTCTTCTATATTGCCAAACAAATTTTTGGAAAGGACCTAGTAATAGAGATGCAATGTTACCTTTCCTCATTGCTCCTCAAGTCAATGTTTTCTCTCAGTGTTGGCGGCACCAATAGAAATGTCCTGCGTACTGCTCCTTTCTTTTTTCTTTCCTTTGTACCTTATGGAAACCCTTCAAGGTCTGACGAAGGTGTCCAAGAGCGACAAAGGAGTGATGACAGGACGAGCGGGATGTGTTTGTTAACTACTGCTACCCTGTTTGCCAGAAGGCCGGAGGAGCGTGCACAAGCTTTCCCTCGGGAGTAATGCATGGTTATGAACAAATAATCAATGGCTGTTGTACTGGCTTTGACATCGCTGATGGGGGCAAAAAAGAGGGTCCCTGAATACTGCAGAAGAGGGCAAGCAATCTATTATGCAAGATGGTCGGCAATCTTCCACATGCAGTGGAATATTCTTTGACCTACATGCTGATGGCAGTATTGTCAAATGATTGCAAATGTTTTCTTACCGCATTATAAAGAAGTGTTGCAGTGGCCCCTTAAGAAACACTTGTGATTATCTGTAAGCTACAGCTGCCTATTAGGTAAATAGGCAACTGTAAGAACTAGCTTCCCTTTCACATGAGTTCTCACACAATGTACAGTAACAGAAGGAAGTCTTGCCCTATTGTCCATTATGACTGACTACGACTAGCAGGGGTTTTGTGTTTGCTTTGTATGGCACAGGAATGCACGTTAGTGGCTTTACAGAACTGGGAGCAACATATCTTCCCGCGTTTAACTCTCTCTATGCTGATAGTTCAATTGGCAACTTAGAATGATAGTTTGCTACAAATTTTGAGCCACAAATTGAGATTTAAGCTTGGGCGTTACTTGCCTAAATTTTCTATACAATGCGACCGCTCCATGATGTCTATATCTTACAAAGGTTGCTACGCACGTGTTGCATACACCCTGACATACGACTGCACTATCAATAATTTTTTTTCTTCTGCTTTAGGACGATGACATATTTCGCTTCAGTTTCCTTCGAATTCTTCACTGCGCTCTTCGCAGTCTCTTTTCAACCGTTTGTGAGGACAAACGAATCAAAGGAAAGTGCTGCACATTGAGAAGCAAATATGAAATCACTTGTGCATGGTATAGTATGTGTATGAGTACCAAGAAGGACACAAAGCGACCCTACGAAGACGAGCGCATGAAACTTACCGCAATATTACGCACATTCGTTCCTGGACACGTGGACGGTGCAGTGATGAGTACTGCACCAGCAGGGTACAAAGTAGGCACTGAACCCTTTTTCAGGTAGTTTCGCCTCGTCGGTAGACCAAAGTCGGCGCAGTACTGCATGTTGTATAGGTAACAGTCCGACGAGAAGTGCAGGGAGCATACCTGACTGCGCCTTCCCGGCGTCCAATTGGTACCTCGGACGGCCTGCACGAACTCGGTCCAGGCTTTCCTTTGATCGTCGTCGGAAGGAAAGTAGTGAAACACAACGTTGTCGCCTTCTTTCTTGCCGCAGCTCTTCACAACACAATACCTTGGCGCCATGGAGAGTTGCTTAATGGCTGTACTCAGGCCATGCCAACTTTGTCGCAGGCAGGTCAGCCCGCTTTAGTTCTCAAAACGATGACCAGCGGTGACAACGCAAGATGCAGGTATGGACGCGGGGTATGGAATAATTCAAAGGTGGCAACGGCGGCAACCCGATGGCATCCGCAATGCAGTATTGCGCAATGTTTACCTCACAGAATAACCGCCCCCCTTGTTTACACGTTTCAACACAGGACTAGGTCAGTTTCGGTTCCGGTTGCGTCTGCGGGGATAACTGTAGCCACAACCAAAGTAACGTTGCACGTCACCTTCTGCAGCGTCCCTCCAGTTACGAGCAAAGTGTAAGGAAAGCGCCATTATATTAAGCGTAAGATAGAGAGCACAGTACGCATTGTATGCATTATATCTGCCTTGCCACCACAGAGCACTGCAATTCATATAATTGCAGCGACGCTTGAGAGAGAGAGAGAGAACAACTTTAGTGAAAATGCCTGCAGAGTCGGTTAGGCTCCCTCCACGCAGGGAGGACAAGCTTTCATCGCGACGCGGCCACTACGTCAGCCTCGTGCATTGTGCTCCTCGAGGTATGCGTGCCTCGCTACTTCCGGGGATCCGAGAGGGTCGCCGCCCCCTTCCTGGGGGTGCTGCTCCCGTCTCCTCGGTTTCGCGCGGTCGCTGCCTCTCTAGAGCTGCCGAGACCTGCTGGACGGCCTTGAGTTGTGTCTCTTGGTCATAGCTCCTCGTTGCAGCCTCTAGCTGCGGCGGGATCGTTGTCTTCTCGCTGGCTTCTCGCGGATTTATACTACAGTCCCAAAGGATGTGGGCCGCGGTGGCTCTCTCCTTAGCGCACAGTCTACACACGTCACTTGCGTACACGCTCGGACACACGTGCTTAGCTAGCACCGGGGTGAGCAGCGACCCCGTCTGTAATTGCCTGTATAGCACTGCCTCCTTCCGGGCAAGCCCCGGATGAGGTGGCGGCATAGTCTGTCTGTTAAGTCTGTACCACTTCACTATTTCGTTGAAGGTGGTCATCTTGTCCTTGGCACTGCACCGCGACCAACACTCCGAGTCGGCCGTGCTTGCAGCTGCGCGGTTGGTTAGTCCTCGCGCGGCTGAGTTGGCCGTCTCGTTGTGGTTCACGTTCCCGCGTTCCGACACGTCACTGCCCATGTGGGCCGGAAACCACTTGATCACCACAGCTCTTTTGTGTTCGATGTGTTCGGCCTTGCGCAGTATGCGCGCGGCCTCACTACATACCCTACCCTTGGCGTAGTTCTTCACTGCCGTTCGAGAGTCACACAACACTGTAGTGCATCCGGGGTCGGAGATGGCCAGGGCGATGGCCACCTCCTCCGCCCGGTGGGCCTCTCGAGTCCGGACGCTCGCCGCGGTCTTCGTTGCACCCGTCGATGCCCCGACAGCCACCACCGCGTATGCGTCGCTGCTCCCTCGATACTCCGCCGCGTCCACGTAGACGGCGCCTTCTTCTCTGGCGTGGAGGTCCACGAGAGCCCTGGCCCTCGCCAACCTCCGCTCCCTGTTGTGCTCGGGGTTCACGTTCCTCGGGATCGGGTAGACCCTGAGCTTTCTGTTGATGCTATCCGGTATAGGTACGTCTTCCTGCTGGTTGCCTTCCCTCGGCTCGAGGCCAAGGTCCCGCAGTATCTGTCTTCCGGTTCTCGTTTCAGAGAGACGCTCGAGTTGCGCCGTTCTCTGTGCTTCGGCTATTTCGTCCAGCGTGTTGTGGACTCCCAGCGCGATGAATTTTTCGGTACTCGTGCTCCCGAGGAGGCCGAGTGCCGCCTTATACGCCTTGCGTATGGTGGCGTCTATCTTGTTACGTTCGCTCGGCCTCCAGTTGTGGAAGGCGGCAACGTACGTTATGTGGCTAACTGCGAAGGGTTGAACGAGCCTAGTCAGGCTCTCCTCCTTCATCCCCGCTCTTCTGTTGGACACCCTCTTGATGAGTCTCATTGCCGCGGCCGCTTTGCCCACGAGCTTGTTGACCGTTTCACCGTTAACACGGTTTCGCTGGATGAGCAGCCCGAGCACTCGAATCTTCTCGACCTCCGGTATTACCTGTCCTCCCGCTGTCTTGACCGTAATCTTGGGACGCTCGTACTTGGCTTCCATATTCTTTCTTTTCCTGCCCGCTCCTGTTGGTGGAATCACCAGCAGTTCTGACTTGGCCGGAGAGCAAACGAGTCCAGACCCGCCCAGCTGCTCCGCGATGGCGTCGACCGCTTCTTGCAGCGTTGTCTCGATGTGTCCGTCGCTTCCTCCCGGTACCCATAGCGTAACGTCGTCGGCGTAGATGGTGTGCCGGACTCCCGCTACTCTTTTTAGCCGGTTGGCCACCCCGATCATCACGAGGTTGAAGAGTAGCGGGGAGATCACCGAGCCCTGCGGAGTTCCCACGCTGCCCAGCTTCTTCTCTTCGAGCTTCAGGTCTCCCGCGCAGATTTCGGTGGTCCGTTCCGTCAAGAAGTCTTTGATGTACTGGTAAGTCCTTCTGCCCATGTTTAGCCTGGATACTTGGGCCAAGATAGCCGAGTGCCTCACTTTATCGAAGGCGCTCTGCAAGTCCAGCCCGAGTATGGCTCTGTTGTCATTGGTGCCCGTCGTATCGTCGATGATCTCGTTCTTCAGTAAGATCATGGCGTCTTGCGTCCCGAGCTTCTTACGAAACCCGATGATGGAATTTGGGTAAAGCTCCGATTCTTCCAGGTAACGCTGCCACCTGTTCATGAGAACGTGCTCGAGGACCTTTCCCACGCACGAAGTCAGCGAGATCGGCCTGAGGTTCTCTATGTTGGGCGGCTTGCCAGGCTTGGGGATGAGGATCGTCTTGGCTGCTTTCCATTGCTTGGGCAGCCTTCCTTCTTGCCAGCACTTGTTGTAGAAGTTCGTGAGCGCTTCGATGGCCGCTTCGTTGAGGTTCTTGAGCGCTCTGTTGGTCACTCGATCGGGACCCGCGGCGGACCTGCCATTGAGACCCTGCAGGGCAACTCTGACTTCCCACGTCTGGATGTCTCGGTCTAGCGTCTCGTTCTCGTTGCCTTGGTAATCTGGGTGTCTTTCCGTGGGGGTGGTCGGTAGGTACTTGGCGTCCAAGCGCCTCTTGACCTCGTCCTCCCCGTGTTCGCAGATCGCCTTGTGTAGGATCCTGGCCAGGTTGTTTTGTTGGTGGCCCTTGGTCTTGGTTTCGTCGAGGAGGTGCCGCAGCATGTTCCACGTCTTGCCCTTGTGCATCTGTCCGTCGGCTTCGTTGCAGGCCTCGTTCCACTGTTGGGTGCATAGCACCCTGCAGTGGACCTAGATCTGCCTGTTGAGCTCGGCGATCTTCTTCCTTAGACTTCGGTTGGTTCGTCGCTTCTGCCACCTCGCCTTTATGGACTGCTTGGCTTCTATCAGGTGGGCCAGCCGACTGTCCATCTTGTCTATCCGTTCGTCCGTCTCCAGCTCTCTGGTGGCTCCTTCCGTCGTCTCAACGACGTTGGCCGCCCATTGCTCGATGTCTGTAATGTCCAGTTGCACCGCGGGTAGCGCCTTTCGAAAGGCGTCCCAGTCCGTAATGCGATGCTTCCTTATGCCGCTGTTGCCTTGGCCTTCGAGCGGTACGACGACCTCTACGATGTAGTGATCGCTGCCCAGCTCTTGGCCCGTGTTTCTCCATGTTGCTTCTCTCGATCCTCCGTCAGTTTTGACGAAGGTAAGGTCCGGAGTGGTGTCTCTCGTAACCGATGTGCCGATCCTGGTGGGAAAGGCCGGATCCGTGATTAGGTTCAGTCCCACATCGGTGGCGTCTTGCATCAGCTCTCTCCCCTTGACCGTCGTTCTGTGGTAGCCCCAGTCTTGGCTCGGAGCGTTAAAGTCTCCGCACACTACGAGCGTATTGCTCCCCGCGACTGAACTCGCTTTGTGGAAGAGTGCCTTGAATTTCTGTTGTCCGTGGGACGGATTGCTGTAGACGTTCACCAGGAAAGTGCTCTCCTTCCTCCTCTTTCCCGTGATTACTTCCACCTTGCAGTGTTCGATGGCGCTTCTGTCGATCGGTTCGTGTTCCATGAAGGTGATCCCTTTCCTAACGAAGGTGCAGACCCCTCTGCCCTTGCCCTTGGACGTGTCCCTTTTGCTCGGCGGGCTGTCGTGCGACCGGTAGCCCGGTAGTCTCGGCGTTCCTTCGCTGTGTGTTTCCTGAATCATAATGACGTCTGGTTTCCTCGTTAGTTGCTGCAAGTGTTGCTGCAGCACCGCTCTCTTGCCGGTAAAGCCATTGCAGTTCCAGTGCCAGACCAAGAGGTCTCTCACTGGTGGTGTGGATGCTGCTGTACGTGCGGTCCCGTCCATGATTGCTGCAGTTTGGCGATGATCTGTGCTTCCATACCTTGTATTTGTGTCTGTATCTGCGTCTGCAGCTGTGCTTGCATCTGCGCCATCATGTTCTGGATCGTGCTCTGTATGTTTGTTGTCATCTGCTGAACTGTTTGCGCTAGCCCAGTGAGGCGTTCGTTGGTTACCTTGCTGGTCGCCTCAAGACGGTCGAGTCTGTCGTCCTGTTTTTCGATTCTCTCCATTATCTTTCGTTCCTTGGCGCCCTCTATGGCTCTCCTCTTGGGAGCCGGTCCCGCCTCTTTCGTGGCTCTCGGGTCCACCTCGACCTCTGGTTCGTCCTCGGTTATCTCTTCTTGTTTCCTCTCTTGTGCGGGCTTCGGCAGCAGCTGTTGCTGTTGCTGCAACGCAATTAATGTCGTTAGCTTCTCGTTGATTTCCTTGATGGTGGCGTCCTGTTCGGCGATTCTCCGCTTTAGCATCTCGTTCTCGTCTCTCAGGGCTTTTACCATCCCGTTCTCTTCTTGGATCGTCTTCGCGGCGTTTTGCGCTGGTGGTTGTCTCTTCTCTGCCTTGTTTGCCTTGACTGCGTCGGCCCAGGCGACTCTCTCCCTCGACTGCGACTGCGACGGTCTGTGTTGCATCCTGTGTATAGACAAATTTCTCCGGAAGCCCAACATTGTAGGCGGGAGAACGTCTTTGTCCTCGAGATAGATGGTCAGTTTCGTTAGGATAACGTGCTCCACGAGTTTGGCCACACATGGCGTGAGTGAAATGGGTCTCAGGTTCTCCAACTGGAGCACCCTGTCCTTGAAGCAAAAGAATTGTCTATCGGAAAGGAACTCTTCTAACCAGGCCATATATAGCGTGGAACAGCGTAGTTTGCTAATATAGAAATTAAAATTCTGTGCTCAATCATTGTCATGTGCTTTTGCAATATTTAAAGTTACCAAAGCTGACATCTCCGGATAGTCCTGCGAATCGAATGCGGCTTTCTAAATCAACGAGAGCTGACCATATGGAACATTGAGGCCTAAGTTTTATATGTCTCGAGCACAGAATACCCTGGGAAGAAGTGCACTCATTAAGTCGGACATGGATTACTTTTTCTGTTATTTTGACTAGATTCGATATGTAACGGCAATTGGCCGAATGTTATTCAAGAGATATCCTAGCTTCTGATACTAAGCGAAGTCGACGCCAAAATGCGATTTTTCTGTAAAATTTGTGCAAGAACAGTGCAGCGGTGAGCGCAAAATGCTTTTTTTTTTTTAACACGCGCAGCCAAATAGTATCGAAGGTGATACCTGGCTTGTTACTAAGCGTCGCTGCAACGGAGGCAGGAGCGCCAGCTGCAGCGACGCTTAGTAACAAGCCAGGTAGCACCTTCGATACTATTTGGCTGCGCGTGTTAAAAAAAAAAAAGCATTTTGCGCTCACCGCTGCACTGTTCTTGCACAAATTTTACAGAAAAATCGCATTTTGGCGTCGACTTCGCTTAGTATCAGAAGCTAGGATATCTCTTGAATAACATTCGGCCAATTGCCGTTACATATCGAATCTAGTCAAAATAACAGAAAAAGTAATCCATGTCCGACTTAATGAGTGCACTTCTTCCCAGGGTATTCTGTGCTCGAGACATATAAAACTTAGGCCTCAATGTTCCATATGGTCAGCTCTCGTTGATTTAGAAAGCCGCATTCGATTCGCAGGACTATCCGGAGATGTCAGCTTTGGTAACTTTAAATATTGCAAAAGCACATGACAATGATTGAGCACAGAATTTTAATTTCTATATTAGCAAACTACGCTGTTCCACGCTATATATGGCCTGGTTAGAAGAGTTCCTTTCCGATAGACAATTCTTTTGCTTCAAGGACAGGGTGCTCCAGTTGGAGAACCTGAGACCCATTTCACTCACGCCATGTGTGGCCAAACTCGTGGAGCACGTTGTCCTAACGAAACTGACCATCTATCTCGAGGACAGAGACGTTCTCCCGCCTACAATGTTGGGCTTCCGGAGAAATTTGTCTATACACAGGATGCAATGCTCCAACTTAGGCATCAAATTGTAAATAACACAAGTCGGAACACCAAAGCTATCCTAGGATTGGGCCTAAAAAAAGCTTTTGACAGTGTTACCCAAGAAACAATATTAAAAAGAATAAATGAGCTAGGCCTAGGCAAGCGAGTATACAATTATATACGAGACGTCTTTACTAACCAAAAAGCAAACATTAAGTTAGGAGACTAACTCCGAAGAAGTACAGATCGGAAGCGCAGGTACGCCCCAAGGTTCAGTGATATCACCGATGCTGTTTAATCTGCCTTTGATCGGATTACCAGCAAACAAAGAGGAAATCAATGGCTTCAATTATACCATCTACGCTGACGTTATCACTCTCTCGGTGCACGATGCCAACGATGGCCAGGTTCAAAACACATTACAACGTGCAATAGAAGCAGTTGAACAATATGCCTTGCAGGAAGCGGACTGGCGTGTTCGGCAGACAAATCTGAGCTGCCCATTTATACACCATCGCGACGTGGCCGAAAATCACGCTTTTACGAAAAACGAAACAATCTGGAAATTCACCTAACTACGGCGGTTGGTAGGCCAATACCAAAGGGTGACAAGATCAGAGCATTGGGCCTCACCAGTGGAAGTGACGGCTACAGTGGAGAGACCACACGCAAATGAGACAATATAACACCTCAAATGATGCGACTACTTAAACGAGTAGCCAACAAACATAGTGGAATGAAAAAAGGCCATCTGCTTAGACTAGTCCAAGCGTTCGTAATAAGCAGAATAGTATACGTGGCATATCGCATCTACGATGACACTCGTCAGAAAGATACAAATTAGGATGCTTAATCAAAAAATCTACAAGCAAGCACTCGGACTCTCCATCACCACCAGTAACGATAGACTACTGCAGCTATAGGTATACACAATTCATTGGATGAGCTAATCGAGGAACAACGCAAAGCACCAATACGAACGCCTGTCCAAAACTAAAACAGGTAGGCAAATATTGGATCGCCTAGGTATAGGGTATAATACCCAACATGGACGTCAAAGTAGATATACCCAGACACATCAGAGACAAGATAACCGTCTCTCTAATATGCAAGAAAGTGCATCCCGCCCACCGTATCAGGGTAGGCGGGAAAGCAGAGCACGCTATATGCAGAAGAAATTCGGTACCAGCAAGAACACCACACTTGCAGACGCAGCTTGATACAGACACAAGCGCGCCTACACAGCAGTGGTGATAAATTACGAGGGAAAAATGCGCGACGAGCGCTACAGCCAATAGGCCACACGTAGAAACCACAGAGGAAATAGCTGTCGCGTTAGTGCATAGTACAAACAGAAGCGGACGCAATCATCAGCGATTACCAGACGGCGATACGGAACTTCGCCAACGGTCGAATCTCCCCAGAGCCACTAATACTCCTCAACTTAGCTAATAACCACGACAAAAGTGTCGATCTCATCTGAACACCCACTCACACACTACCAGACGGTAGCAATGAGGCGGTGCACCACATGGCTTGCGATCTTACGGACCGAGGCTCGGTTAGCTCAACACCTCATACTTGTATATAGGAGGTGTTGGTTAGCCCCGCCTCACCGACTACAGACGAGTGGGAGTGGGAACATCGAATTGCCAGATTTCACGAAATTACACAACACTATAGACTGCAGAGGCGCACATATATTCCCGCCGCCGCACCTAAAGTTAGGCAAAAATCAGCCTGTCAAATGGCGCCAGTTACAAACCAAATCCTATCCGAGTCCAGCTATCATACACCTAATACACCCAGATTTATACACCACTGACAAGTGCAGGCATTGCCATTCTAGAGCCACCCTAGAACATATCCTATGGGAATGTGCGGGTACAATACACAATAACGGCGATGCAACCTCAAACAGCGACAGCCTCCGCGCGCGCTGAGAGTCTGCGTTGCTAAGCCCGGACATGTAGCATCAACTCTGGGCCGTCCAGAGAACCGAGGAAGCAGCCAAGGGCCAACAACCATTGGTCAAATTTAGGCGAGGTCCGGGCCCACCTTGCCAAATCGCAAGGCACTCAATAAAGCTGTTTGAATGAATGAAGGAAGGGGTGACATCGTGTACATATAAACAGACGAGAGGGGTATCACAGGGACCAGTTCTTTCTCCGCTTTTGTTTCATATTTTGTTGTGTTCTGTCCCAGTTCATCAGGATGTGCAACTCTATCTCTATGCTGATGACATCGCATTTTTCTCCTCATGACGGGATGTCAATGCGTTACACTAAATTTTGCAATCATTTGTCTGCACTCGAGTCCTGGCTGGACGGACTGTCTTTTTCCCTTAACATCAAGAAATGCTTGTTACTTGTGTTTACATTGTCAAATTCCGGTTTCATTTCTCCTCATTATCGAAATGCGCCGGTACCGCGAGTCGCAGTTTTGAAGTGCTTAGGGATAAGATATGATGGTACGCTAAACTGGCAGACGCAAACTGAAACAAATGCTAGTAAAAGAGAACACGCAATGGAATTGCTGAGCCGTTTCAATAATAAAAAGACGGATATGCATAGGGCTACGTTGCTCATGATTTCTATACTTTAAATCAGTCCCATTCTCGAATTCAGCGGTGTTCCTTTTTCAGGATGCGCAGCATACAATCCGGGACTTCAAATACTACTAGAAAGGCAAGCGCAGCGTATTTCTCTTGGGCTGCCAAGTGTTGTGGTTAATGATGTGCTTCATCTGGAGGCTGGAACTTTTACGCTTAAGCCCAGGCTTAAGCAACTTACTCTCCTGGCTTTTGTGAAGCTTTACGATGCATCCCTCTCCTGTCTGCAATCCTCTTTTATCAATTCTTCCGATTCCGTTTTCAAAGCACGTTGGTGGCGTTATCGACAACCACAAGTTGTTTTTGTTCAGACGCTGTTATCAAAACTTCATGTTCGGCTACCGTGCCTGACTTCTCCAAAAACTAATTCGTTAAAGGTAAAACTGATTTTTGATGACGATTTTCCAAAACGCGTCAAACTTATTCCAGCGTGCATACTTGAAGGTTTCCTTCAAGATTATCTCAGTAAATTTCCGTCTCACCTGGTTATTCCTACGCATGCAGCACAAAATTTAGAGAAGGCCGGAGTTAGCATCTTCTCAAATCAGCTTAACTGGCCTTTTGCTCTCCTTCTCGCTGATTATACCCCAATAATTATTGCAGAATTTCTGGCGATTATTCAGGCCATCAGGAAATTGGGTCCACAGAAATCTAAAGTAATAACTGTTATCGATGCGTTTTCCGTTTGTACGCATTTAAATTCTAATAATCGGTCACCCCTGTTCAGTATATGTTGGGCTCTTGTCCCAGACAATTTGTATGAAATCCGCTTTGTCTGGGCCCCCGGACATAGTGGAATTTTTTGAATGAATAAGCTAACTCGCTCGCATATATCCATCGCTAAATGTTCCGGTCTTAAATGTTCTTCCTGATTTCTCTTTTACAGCAGAAGTAGATTTAAACACCTTTTATTGTTGAATTGTAATGAATCATCCATACTTTCCGCAGATGATTTTCGACACCTAAAATTTTGGTGGAACACGGGCACATGCCTTTTACGACTATGACAGGTGACCTTATCGAGCTTCCATTGTAGAGTTCCCCCCCTAAATTATTACCTTCATTGATCTGGTTTATCTATAACTAACCTCTGCTCTTTTCGTAATGAACCAGAAACTATATATGGACCATTTCTTTATTTCTTGCCGCCGCTTCTCCTCCATCCGCAGACTGTTCTTCATATTTCGAACTAGCAAGCTGGGGATAGCGCTTACCACACCAAACATTTTGTCCTTTGGTGTATCTCAATTAGGCACAAGCCATGGGTCGATGATTACTGTTATACGCAAATTCCCTGAAGCGTCAGGAAGTTTTCGCTGCTAGGAGCCGACTATGGGACACTTTATTTTCATTTTTTTTCTAAATTAATGTATAGGCCTTCTCCAAATATCTGTTAGTATTTAGTTGCCTAATGCTTTGTTTTGAATGTTTGCCTTTAGCCCCTTTTGGTATTTTGTTAGATGCACTTTTCAATCAACCCAGTGTGGCTAAACCCCCCTGTGGGTGCGAGCCATGTTTTTAGGCAACAACACTCGCACACAAATTTGGGAAAGCAAGCGGCAGTGAGTACCACGATATAATCAGAGTGCAAAGAGGAACTTCATGGCACAACAAATAAGCAAAATGGTACTCATGCCATCACCCTTTGGCCGCCCTACAAATATATGGATAGCATTATGCCAAATTGATCACAATTTGAGAATGTCCTTCCAATTTTTCTTTAAATTATTATTTTGAAGATTGTTTAATGAACCTGAGATTCTTCTAATCTAGCAACTATACACACCCTGCCTTATGTGTATTGTATGTCTTAATTTGGTAAACCTGTATTGTACACTACAAATACATTTATAATCGCTGCCATTTTGTTCAATCCCTGTCGAGAGTAAGCGCCGCTGCTTACGAACAAAAAAGAAGAAAGAGGATCGCAGGAAACTGATTGCGCAATATTATCATTTATTCATTCAATCATATTACCACCCGATTCGTGGCCTATCCCCCATAGTAGGTTTGTGCCATTTGTTGAGGTCTCATCATCATCATCATCATCATCGTCATCAATACGTTCACCGAAAGCACCAGAGCTGTATCATCCGTAGTTCCAGCTATTAACCTCACTGGCAAGAGCTACCAAGGGCGTCATCGACGCCTGCTCCGAAGAAAGTATCAAGTTCTAGACGCAGACCCTTGGACGCCTGCTACGGCACAATGCGCCGTAAAATGTATTTAGCCATCGCAGGCGGTTTCCAAGTGATCCGTTTGACCTGCCAGCGAGTGAGTCGCCTCCGACAGCATTGACCCACGAAAACGAGACTTTCAGCGACGCGCGCATCCTTACGTCGCAACTTAACCATGTCTTCTGCGCACGACATGCCACCTACACACAACGCCAGTGAGGCGAAGAACGACTCTACACGCTCCACTGAGCAATCAGCTCTGAACTTCACCTGCCTTCTTTCCGGTACGCTGGAATCCAGTGTCCGTGAACTCCCCGGGAGCAGCAGCAGCGTTCACTGTGACAACAGTTCTCGCACAGAATCAAGCTCTCAAGCTCGCGAATCGGAACACCAGCAGCCCTCGCGGCCGGCCGCGCAGCCAGTCAGCGTCGAGCCCTCAATATGGGAACCTTGCGCACTTCGCAGCGCCGATGACAGCACGACGCCCTCGAAGAAGCCGCCGAACCTGTCGTGGATCTTCTTCGTCCTGGTGGCAGTCTGCGCCTTTCTTATGCTCACGACGTACATCCGTTACCTGCTCAATAGCTCTATCGTCCTCCCGAGGAACGCCAGTCGCGTGCATAAGCTTCCCTTCAACGCGTCGATGGGATCGGATGTTGTGAACTGACGTCCGTATGTTGCTTCAAGCCAGCGTGACCTCCTCAGTGCATGTGTTGACTTCAGCATTCCTAGATTCTCGGAACGATCCCGTCGACAGTGATGCATGTTATCTATCGTAAGGCGTTCCTCTATGCTGTTCTAGAACGCGACTTCTCACTACTCTGGCGGCAAATTCGAGCCCGACAATCTGCACGTAAATATTTCTATTTGTTCGGCGTAAATATATGTATTGCGTTCTGAATCAAGAAAGGGACTTTATAAAGAATCATCCTGTGCGTCGCCTGCCAAGGACACAACACTACGTGCCTCGGTCACGCCCAGCACGCTACTATAGTGGACCAATTTATCACTCAGAGGTAACGCAGGATGCTGCATTGCTGCAACGTTTGAGCACGGCCCTGTGTAGACGCAATCAGAGTGTCAAACCTAAAATAAATTTATCGTTCGGCTTTTTGTTCTGGTTCAGCAAGAACTGTTCAGTTCCTGTTCAACTCCGGCGCAAAAATAATTAACAGTTCAACTCGTTTGAACTGATTTATGTGCGTTTTCATAACATATAATTGCAGGAAAACAGCATAGTAAATTTATTTAGCACAAAAAACTCGACGGTGCTGCTGAGCTGCACGGTGCTACATTAGGATCCTAAGTCCTAGAGGTAGTGTTGACCGCGCGGCTTGGAGGTTGATCGGAAGGACCAGCGGAAGGAGCCCGGGCAGTGAGGAAATGACGTTGGACGAAACGACGTTTAACTGTAGCATTTCAAAAGAGTCGCATGCTCAACAAGCCGCTCGTAGAACGAACGGCGAGCACACTAAGAAAGGTTTGCACCCTTTGGTACTTATTTAGTAAGTTAGTAATAAGAATTGTAATCTATTTTGCGTGCCTTTCCTTCCTTTAACATCTTTTACGCCTTTTAGGACCATCTTTTACGCCGAAATCGGTCACTGTATATGTGAGATCGGCTAGGTACCACTGTTAGAAGAACCCATTTGACGCAGACTCGGAGTAGTGGCTATGTGACACGCGGTCTGTGCTGGTCTCCAATGAACCTCTTTGATGGCAACTTGGGTCACCTCGTATATGCCTAGAGGTATTCGCCGCTCTTCAATGAACGTCTTTGACGCCAACTTGAGTAACTATAGGTATGTGCCACTGCGAATGTTCACCTCTGCAATGACGAAAAAGTCTCTTAAATTTCTTGGACACCGAGTGCAATCTAACCCACGCCACAATGGCTTCTAAGTTAGAGCAACCTGGCGCCTTAGCAGGCTCCGCCACAAATGCACTCTGTATGCGCCGCTCTTGAATGAACCTCTCGCCAATTTGCATCACCGGGTTTGGGGCAAGCGGGGTATCATTTTCAGCGTACGTATAGGCACCGACGCGCCCAGCTTCTGGTCTCGGATGCCATGCGCTAACTTCTCGGCAGTGCCACTAGATGGCACTGCCAGTTCCAGTAGCATGTCCAGAAAGAATGGCGAGAGAGGAGCACGGTTACCGCGTGCCGCTTTTCTAAGCGTTCGCACGGCGCACCACGCACTTCGGAGGCGGCGTCGCTAGATAGCAATACCACTGCAGCACATTCCTCATAAATAGTTTCGACGATGGCAACATGTTGTGTTGCTATATTGATTCAATTCTGAAACATTACCGTCGACAGCCATCGTGAGATGGGTTCTGCCATAGTTTTAACGCTTTAGCGTTCTTTGGGCATTTCACGCACTTTCCGGGATCTATCTATCTATGTTTGTTTGTACATTTCTATATAGCCGTTTTCCCGCGTACCTGATCCACTGGGTAGTTCGGGGTCGAAAGCTTAGTGCATCACGCTGCTGTGTTGGGCTAAGAGGGTTCAAAACCAACTATCGGACCAACTTAGGTCACTGAGTATGTACCAATGTGTGCATATAGTGCCGCTCTTCAACGATTCTCTCTCAAACCGACATGAGTCGTCATGGATGCGGGACTGGAGGCACCGCTGTTCGTAGAAACTCTTTGACGCCGACAGCACGGCCTTACTCGCCTTTGCACTACTATATCTGAACTAACCAATTGAAGCCAACCTTTGGCGCCGACTTGGAGCACTGGGCATGTGCTCCTTGCTCGTGCCGCTCTTCAATGAACGTATTTGGCGCCAACTCGGGTAAATGGGTATGTGCCGCCGGGAAATGGGCCGCTCGGCAATGACGGAAAAGATTCCTTAGATTTAACCCATCCTGAGTGGAATCGAACCCACGTGAGATGCGGTACCTCTGTTGCAAGAAACTCTTTGGCGCCGACTTGGAGCACTGGGTGAGTGTCACCCGGTCTGCGCTGGTCTTCGATGAACCTCTTTGGTGCTAATTTTGATCACTGGGTATGTATAAGTACGTGTGTGCCGCTCTACAATGAACGTTTATTACGCCAACTTGGGTAGCTAGGTGCCTCTTGAAAAGTTTGAAAGTGACAAAGATCCCTTAAATTTCCCCGATGCTGAGCGAAATTGAGCCCGTGCACGTCACAAGAGCTCCGCAAGCACAGCAACCCGACGCATTAGCATGCTGCGCCACAAATGCTTTCTTCTTTTTTTTTCTCTCATGACGGGGAACGATGCTCAATGAAAAGCAGCGCAAGTACACCAAGGAAATCGCGCGAACGACGCAGACGCCTGAGGAAGACGCCAGACTGCTCAAGCTGTGCGAAGCTAGACGCGGGCTTACCAAGAGGTGGAAGAAACAAAAATACAGCAGGAAGCTAAAGCTTAAGATCGCAGAAGTCAGATCGAAAGCAGAGGAGTACGCGTCGCAATTGGCAAGGCAAAATTGGCAGCAATTCACCGACACCCTCAACGGAACCTTGAACACAGCGAGGACGTGGCATATCCTCGAGGCTCTCATAGATACGACCAAGACCAAGGCAGAAAACAACAAAACCATCTACCGGTTCATCCACCAGTTCGAGGGACCAGACTCGGAATTCCTGGAGAAGGTACGTGTTAAGTGCTTCGGGGACACAAACCCAGCAGCTTACGCAGAGTGCTACCGGGGAAGAGAAAACGTTAACCTGGACAGACCCATCACGCGAGAAGAGGTCTACGCAGCGATTCGAAACACAACCAGAAACACGGCCGCGAGTGCAGACAAGATCAATAACGCACTCATCCGCAACCTCACTGAAGAGTTAGTCGCAGAATTAACCGACTTTCTCAACAAACACTGGGAAGCTCAGACCGTCCCCGAGGAGTGGAAGCATGCGGAGGTAGTCATGATTCCTAAACCGGGCAAGGAACTGCAAATTGAGAACCTCAGACCGATCTCGCTCACATCGTGCCTGGGAAAACTGCACGAATGAGTGGTGACTCTGAGACTGCAACAGTGCATAGAGGACAACGAACTGTATCCTCAAAACATGTTCGGCTTCAGAGCAAAATTATCGACCCAAGACGTACTAATTCAAATCAAAGAAGTACTCGGGAACGTGCCCAGTAGCGGGGAGAATATAATAATGGCATTGGATATCAAGGGGGCTTTTGACAATGTAAGCCACGAGGCTATCCTCATGGGCATGAATGACCTGAACTGCGGGAGGAGAGTCTACGGCTATGTCAAAGCCTTCCTTTCAAACAGAACGGCAACGATTGGCTGCATGGGAGAGCTCCGATCAGAGAAGTTCCTTACTCCAAACAAAGGGGCGCCTCAAGGGTCGGTCATCTCCCCCACGCTTTTCAACATAGCCATGATTGGCTTGGCAAAACAGTTAAAATAAATCGACGGCATACACCATGCCATGTATGCCGACGACATCACCATCTGGGTTAACACAGGCTCGCTCAGAGAGAAAGAAGAGAAGTTAGGGGCCACCTGCGTAGAGAACTACGTCAGAGCAAGATGGCTAGCGTGCTCCACTGAGAAGCCCGAGCTCCTGAGAGTTTGGAGAGGAAAGCGAAATCGCACAGTCACCACCAGCAACGAGTTAAAGCTCAACATCTACCTCGAGGGGAAGCCGATACCGGAAAAGACGCTCATCAGAATCCTGGGGATGTGGATACAGTCAAACCAACGCTGCACCCACACCCTCGCCCTACTCAAGGCATCCACCCTACAAGTGGCCCGCATGATCACGCGCATCTCACACAGACGCCACGGCATGCGACAGGAGGACACACTCAAGCTGGTCACAAGCTTGGTTGTCAGCCGAGTGGCATACAGCCTCCCATACTACAATCCCATCAAGAGTGAGGTACAACAGGCGGACGCGATTCTACGCAAAGCCTACGAAACCGCACTCCACCTTCCCCACAACACCTCAACCGAAAAGTTACTAGCCTTAGGACTACACAACACCTTCGAGAAATTGAAAAGAGGCGCAACTGGTTTCCCAACAGCGCAGACTACAGCAGACCCCAACTGACAGGGAGTTCCTGAAGAAACTTGGCTGCGCCGATCAACTTCAAGAGATACAGAATACCGAAACAATTCCGGACGAGTATCGCAACATACTAAAAGTAGCACCCATACACCGGAACATGGATTACAACCTACACAAAGCACCCATAGAGGCGAGGGCTGAATACTTACAAAAGACACTAGCACCCCAAAAACCTACGGTATATGTGGACGCAGCCACATACGCCAGAGCAGCGGGGCAGAGCAACGGCAATGCGGTAGCAACGGTGATTGATTCGAATCTACGCGAGATCACCAGCGCATCACTACAAGGCTGTACGATAGTCGAGGCTGAAGAAGCGGCCGTCGCTATAGCGGTAGCGGAGGGATATCGGTCTAAACGGTCTCTAGCAATCCTTACACACTCACAAACGGCGTGCCGCAACTACCTACGCGGCAGAATAGGGCACGGACCGCTCCGCATACTCCACTCCCGAGACCACGTAACACAACGACAACCAAAAGAAGAGCCGATTAGGCATACGATAGTATGGACGCCGGGACACACGGGAGTGGCAGGGAGTCAAGAGGCGGACAGGATAGCTCGAGGGTACACTTATTACCGAGCATCCAACGTAGGCGACTTTGAGGGGACTGAACCTGTACCCCAGGACTATAGTTCGGCAATACTAAATTACTACAAGGGCTGCAGAAAGCGGTATCCACCACTGTACAACTCCCTTAGCAGAGAGGACTCTGTCGCGTGGAGGCAGCTACAAATGGGCTCGTACCCGAACCTAAACGTACTCAGCAAAATGTATCTCACACAATACAATGACAAATGTCCCTGAGGCCACGAAACATCCACGCTGTATCACATAACGTGGGCATGCCAGAAGATAGACTTGGTACCCGTTATACCAAACCCGAGTGTGGAGCAATGGGAGGGAGTGCTCTCCAGCGATCGCCGGGTCGACCAAGGTGGTCTGATTCGGCGAGCACAACTGGCAGCAGCATCCAATGGAGCCCTGGACTAAGGGCAACCGACCATTGTGCTAGAAGGTGGACGAAGCCATCTGAAGACCGCAGAACACCAGCGAATCTGTTTTTCACTCACTCACTCACTCACTCACTCACTCACTCACTCACTCACTCACTCACTCACTCACTCACTCACTCACTCACTCACTCACTCACTCACTCACTCACTCACTCACTCACTCACTCACTCACTCACTCACTCACTCACTCACTCACTCACTCTGGGCCCCAAGAGACCGGTGCCGCGATAACAGTAAACCACTTGTTGCAGTGGCATGCCGTCATCTGCTGAATACGTGCACATGATCGCTTCAATGCTGTACTGCAACAATAACCTTATCGCGATGTCCTAATACACCTGTTGGAATCGATGATGCATCTGTTTGTACACGACGTTCGCCTTCGTATTTCAGAATAAGTAAGCTGTTATTATTTGGGCAACCATGCTTTTCAGTAACAAACATTATGTGTAGTTCTAGGTTTTGTGTGGAAGTTTTGTACGCCGCTGTTTGTTTAGTTTTTTCCATAACATTAACTGTGAAGTTTTTAATAACATGCTGCTACAACTGACAAAATATCTCGCTTATGACAGTGCATGAGAACTCCCCA
The DNA here is from genome assembly GCF_038994185.2 of Dermacentor albipictus. Classification (NCBI taxonomy): domain Eukaryota; kingdom Metazoa; phylum Arthropoda; class Arachnida; order Ixodida; family Ixodidae; genus Dermacentor; species Dermacentor albipictus. The sequence continues at coordinate 116,315 of NW_027225598.1, forward strand.
TAAATGTATAGTCGTAATGTCATATATTTTAGGATTATAACGTGATGAAAGGTAAGTTTGGAAGTGGAGTCAATACCATTCCGAACGCTCACTGTCGGTTGCTGCGTCGGTAGTCGTAGCCTGAGAAATTTAGAACATCCAGGCAAGTTTGCCTAGGGTTCGCCACAGAAAATGCGAAATTGCTTCACTTTCACGCTAACTTGACGGTGATGCCAACATGTATAAAAACAAGCAGAAAGTAATTTTATGTAATGCCAATAAAATATGTCTGCTTCACTCTCACGCTAACTTGACGGTAGTGCCAACATGTATGAAAACAAGCAGAAAGTAATTTTATAATGATCAGGCCCGATTCACACTACAGCCGCGGGATGATTCAGCATGATTCATGATAGCCGCACAGTGACGGTGTGCGCCACGTGATATCTGCAGCGTATACCATACATCACGGGAGGTTATAGGCTGCAGTGGGTTTGAGCCATTGTTTAAGGTATCATCATCATAATTATTACCGCTTCTGTTGTAAGAAGAGATCACTGGACCTTAGGTCGCGCGAGCCGAATCCGTCTCACGGACCCGCTGTCCTAGCATCAGGCATGGCCAATATCGCTGACGACGTTGTCAGCGAGCCCGAGCCTACCTTGGCCAACAAACGTGCTGGACAGGCAAAGCCATCCGCTTCGAACGTTCAGCGGGGCCCAGTACCGGGGTCGACCAAGCCCCGCGCTGCTTCGCCAATGGCTGCTGATTTGAACGCTGGTGGTACCGGTAAACTTCAGCGCGCCGCTCGTCGAGAAAGGTAACAGTAGCACAATAACTGCACTAACAAGAGAAAAGTACACGAGAACACTTCAGTCGATCAACAGTGGTGAAGCAAGGGTCTTTCTGGAGACAAAATTTTTACAGGGGCACTTGTTCTCCCTCTGACAAAGACAAGTACCCTTGTCGAAACCTTGTCTTTAAAAGCAACCCAATTCCGACTAATTTTGATAACTTCAAGTCTCCGTTTTTCTGTGAACGTCACTGAAGGCACTGCGGCATAATACTCCATCAATGCGGACTGAATTTCGTCAGCCTCGTCGAATACTTAGGAAGCTCACTGTAATCCGGGCCATGGTGATAGATCTACATTTCTTACTCCTCAACTGCTTGTTAGTGGCTGCGAAAGTCCCCGAAGGCTTCAGTTGTTTTCGGACCTTCATTCCCTTCAGCAGATGTGTTAGGAACGTTATTAAAAAAGAATCCATTTTACACGACTATTTAAGGGCCACTAAGCAAAATATTATAGCTCCTAACGCTTGTCACTTTGCTTGAGCCTGTCTCATAAAATGTTCTATCAACGATTTCGTACCGGTATTTATGATATCTCACACAACTCCACAAAACAAGCTATCACTTCTTGTGTCGCTGACCTATTCGAGAGGATGCTTGTGATCAGAAAAAAACCACAAGGATGGCAGGCCAACACAGTAATCTGCCCATACCTTGAATATGACGGTTGCTGTGTTATACAATTTCGCTGTGTTTGATGTATCTGTTGGCAGATTCACATACATCTATGAAGGATTCTTAAAGCGAAGCTTTCTCGCCTAGTTCGAGGCACTTTGTCGTGCGTATCTGGCCTCTAACGCTGCACGATATTAATGGGATGGTGGCGCCATCTAGGAATGGTCTAGGAACGGCGTAGCGAAGGAATAGTTTGCGAACGGGATGAGGCTTTCTGAACGTTCTTTTTTTCCATACTCAGCGCTGTGCCCCGCAACAACGCTCCAGTAGCACCGGCGCCTGGACCCCATCAGGCCGAGCTCGGACAGTGCCCAGCAACTAAGAAGGCGCAAGAGCCCGGAGTTCCTCCGGGCCAAGACGTTGTGGAACCGCGAAAGCGCCCCGGGCCTTCCGAATCATCGAGCAGACGCGTGGACAAGAAGAAACGTGGACGCCGGCGGACGGTGCCACCGGCGCTGAAACAGCAGGACCGCGTCTGGTGCCTCTGCGTGATCCTCGTGATGCTCCTGGCCGTCATGTTGATGCTGATCTTGGTCAACGTTACGCTCCACCAGACGCGCCAAGCGCGCTCCACCGCACCGGCGACACGCGCGGAAGACGGGGAAGATTACGACCTCCCCATGTTCTACCGCAAGGTGGCGTTCCCGTTCGTGACGTCGACCGATGCCGACGAGTCCACGACGCTGCCAGTGACCACCGAACTCGGTCCCACCGAACCGTTTTTCAATTCCTCGTTTTCAATGTGACCATATGTCAGCTACGTCGTACATAGTGAGAATATTGAAGAAAATTTGGCTATACCCAGTATACCTGCTATACCGACGTATACCGACGTCCCCCATAGTATACCTATGGGGGACGTCGGTAATTCTTTACAAGTTCATTAAAATAACGACACGAAGTTAGCACCATTGCGAGAGAAGTGTGCGCGTGTAAAGGCAAGGCTGCATGCTGGGTCATGCGGGTGCCAACGTTCTGTGAAGTGGATGCCCCGGCTATCGGAGTAGGAGCAATGCTACTCGCGAAATAGGCTCAAAGAATACGGCAAATATATTTCACAATTCCATCAACAGACTTGTGTGCTTTCCAGATATCTGTCATCTGGCAGTGTGCAAATGCAGACCACAACAGTCATTTTTACACTTTTACACGGAGGGCAGACATTTTTGATTAAATGAAAAAAATTCGATTCTAAGCTATTCTACTACTAAGCTATTCTAAGCTTCTACGGAAGGAGGGAGTGCTGCACTGCAATGAAGGCTGAGCTAGGATGGCAATCTCTTTCTGCCCGCCGCAATAAACTGAGGTTAAAACTTTTATATTCGATTTACTATAGTAAAACTGGAATTAATAGGGAAATTTACCTACGGAAACCTCATTACATTTCAAAACAAACTGATCATAGTTGCAAAACCCTCGAGTACACTGCCAAGACGAACTCGTATGTCAACTCGTTTTTGTTCGAACAATTAAACAGTGGAATAGGCTGACTGAAAAGCAAGTGCATTGTGTGAATGAAGATGTATTTTATTCCATGTCCTAACCCCCCTGCTTTAACGCCTTTGGGCGCTGCGGGTTAATTGATGAATAAAGAATGACGCATCCGATACCATGTATGGAAACAAAGAACTGCGTGAGCGGAGGTCTGTATTCGGTGGCTCGCCTGGGCGCGATTCACAGCATCACTTCTGTGCTTGTGTTCATGTGTTCGAATCCTGTCGTCAGACAATTTTAATTATGCTTACCATTCAAAAGCCGTTTATAAGCTATTTGAAGCCACGAGGACGAAGTCAGGCAAATCCACGTACTGCCCATCATTTACATGCTGCCTGACCTGAACTGCTTCCAGCCTCCCGTACACACTAGCGTCACATTACCCTCTAGTGACTGTATGAAACTGTACGGTATGTAACGCGTGACATGATGCGCTCCATAGATATACATGGAGTCCTATGGGGATATTATATGAAAATGCCTTACGACTACGTATGATTACTAAGGTTTATGATTATGACCATATGTAGTGTGTACTGAATGTGTATTAAGAGAACTTAAGGTGATTAAAACTGATAAAATTAAATTACGATTAATACAGTTAGGCAGGACCAAATAACCCAGAAGTTTAAAATTCAGGGCATGGAAGCCTAATGAAGAATATTTGATTAGTCTAGTCAGAATTAATTAGGGCTGATCAAGATTAATTACGGATACTTTTGATTGACTGACGTGGAATAACATAAGGCTAATCAGTAGTTATTATGTAATTATGATAGCCTAAGCCTAATTTCGATTCATTAAATTGATTATGACTATTCGTACTAAATTAAGGGTAACTAGGACAATGTAAGCCTAATAAACATTAATTACGGTTGTATTACTAAAGCCCAATAAAGATTATTAAGGCAATGCAAATAAATTATTATTACGTTACTTAACCCTAATTCAGGCCAATTGCGATTACATTAAATTCGCCCAAAAATATTATTCGGACTACTTAGGTTAACCAATTGGGTAATTTCAAAAGGTCATTGGGGGGGGGGGGGGCAATACTTGCAGCACATTGCGCCATCCTTCACACAGCGAACCGCGGTGTGCGGAACTCGGTCACTCATTTTCTGCCTGAGTGCAAGCGACGGGAAATAATGTTTACGCATTACCTGACAAGTCCTACTAAGGAGCTTCTCCAGTAGTTTTTTATAGTTGTCGACGTACAGCTCATCCATGGGACTAACCCTACGTGCGTACTACGTACTAACCCTACTAACCCTACGGCGGCATCCGTAGGAGTAGCCATCTTGTGGCCAATTTTCACGCGGCTCAACGCAACGAACATTATGCTGTGACGATGCACGTAAGCATGGAGAAGTTGGGTCCTATGAAGTTGAGAGCAACAAAGGGAGGCAGCAGACACAGCGACGGTACCGCACAACATGTTATGTACTTACGCACGTAGTTAGTAAAGGGAAAATCAGACATCCACCCGTTCGTCACAATTGCCACAAAGAAAACCCATACGGGTTCCTCGAAAGAAAGGCCTCGCAGTTGAAGAAAAATTGGTCCTGTTTCGGGACTCGAACCCGGGACCACCATTGTTCCGGAGCAGCCGCTCTGCCATCTGAGCTAACCAAGAGGCTAGCAGATGGCAGGACGAAGTCGAATTTGTCAACTCATTTACGTACGCTTTTGCTTTGTACATTCACATGACCATGACTAATAATAAAATTGAACAATGGTAACAATGGTATTTAATATTCCTAAGCTGCACAGCGGCTTATGGGGAACACTGCAAGGAAAGGCTGCGGATTCATTTTGACCTCCTGGTGTTTTTAACATGCTCCTAAAGCACGGTAACAAGTATTTCCGTGCTGCTCGATGATATCCATTTAGGCGCCTTCACTGGGTACGGTGCCACTGAACCACCGTGATGATTATGGTCGATAGTTGAAGACGAAGTACATTATGTATATCATTTAACACTGCAATGTAAATGGGGCACAACTTAGTGCGCTCACAACAGTGCAATGCTAAGTTTTGTCTGGAGACCAATCATTTGACCGAAGTGTCATTTCGGCACCGTAAAAATGTGCATCTTCTGTGAGGAAATGTTCGCTTTCGAAGAGTAATACATTTTTGTGGCTGTTTAAGGAAGAGGCTCATTCTTACGAAATCACTACTTAAAGGAATCATGCACTCGGCAACAATACGCTGTGTGCCGGTAAAACGGGGGCGATTATGCTTTATAAGCACAGTTCGCAGATGCTGTCACTTCAGAAAAAGGTAGGTGACCCTAACCTTTAACTTGGGTGTCTCTTTTCGACACTCGCACCTTGGCGTTGGTGTTCTTTAGATTAACGTTACACTGCGAACGCAACACACGAACCAAACTCGGAAGTAGCTGTTTTCCATTAATTAGCCGGTGAAATATCGCGCCACCTTCTTGAGTATGACGTCACTAGTGACGTCATTGCTTCCACTTTTCACTTCCGAGTTTCCAGAAATTTCGCCAAAGTAGTGCTCAGATGGCGGATCTCAATTTTGTCCTTTGGTGTGCGGTAATCAGTGATTTCTCATGCTAAATATTCCAGGCACTTCAGTAACATAACCTCTAACAACACCTATGATCTGATATCATAATGAAAGCCATTAATTTTGTACTGTACTAGAACAGAATAATATGCGGATAATGAATACTTTCTTCCGCAAGCGGGATAGCCGAAAGTGGACGCGGAGGAGCCCGAATGGCGAGACTAGAAATCAGGCACGTACCCAGGATTTTTTTTCTGGGGGGGCCCACCGCCTCCATCATCATCATCATCACCCCACCACCACCACCACCATCATCATCATCATCAGCCTGTTTTATGTCCACTGCAGGACGAAGGCCTCTCCCTGCGATCTCCAATTACCCCTGTCCTGCGCCAACCGATTCCAACTAGCACCCGGGAATTTCCTAATTTCATCGCTCCACCTAGTGTTTTGTCGTCCTCGATTGCGTTTCCCTTCTCTTGGTACCCATTCTGTAACCCTAATAGTCCAACGGTTATCTAACCGGCGCATTACATGACCTGCCCAGCTACATTTTTTCCTCTTCATGTCAATTAGAATGTCGTCTATACCCGTTCGCTCTCTGATCCAAACCACTCTCTTTCCCTCTTACGTTATGCCTAGCAATCTTCGTTCAGTCGCTCTCTGTGTGGTCCTTAACTTGCTCCCAAGTCTGTGCCCCATATGCACTGGCAAAATGCGCTGGGAAATGCACTGGCAAATGCATTGGCATTGGACATATTGCAGTGACAAAATGCACTGATTGCACACCTTACTTTTCAATAATAATGGTAAGCTTCCAGTCAGGAGCTGGCAATGTCTGCCGTATGCGATCCAACCTATCTTTATTCTTCTGTGAATTTCCTTCTCATGATCAGGGTTCCCTGTGATTAATTGACCTAGGTAAACGTACTCCTTCCCAGTCTCTAGTGGCCGACTGGCGATCCTGATCTCTTGTTCCTTTGCCCGGCTAGTTATCATTATCTTCATCTTCTGCATAATAATATTCAACCCCACTCTTACACTCTCTCTGTTAAGGTCCCCAATCATTTGTTGTAACTCGTCTGCATTGTTGTTGAATAGAACAATGTCATCGGTAAACCGATGGTTGCTGAGATATTTGCCGTCGATCTTTACTCCTAAGCCTTCCCAGTTTAATAGCTTGAATTATTCTAAGCATGCAGAAAATAGCTTTGAAGAAATTGTGTCTCCCTGTCTGACCCCTTTCTCTATAGGTATCTCCCTGCGTTTCTTGTGTAGAATTAAGGTAGCTGTAGAACCTTTGTAGATATTCTTACGCGAAGGATGAGTCAGTAAGACGAGAAACTATTTACAGATTACATTTGCAACAACGGTTGCAGCGCTGACCGGTTATATTCAGAGCGTGAGCCCAGTTCGTTCTTTCTCCTATTTTCTGGAGTGATGGCGCCTACGCGCCTCGTTCAAACAAACAAATACCTCACGCATGTAGCAATTTTTTCCAAGCTTTTTACGTAAGCGTTCTGTACTCCTTGATTACGTAGTGCCTCTACGATTGCTGGTATCTCTACTGAATCAAATGCCTTTTCGTAATCTATATAAGCCACATATAGAGGCTTATTGTACTCTGCAGATTTTGCGATAACCTGATTGATGGCATGGATGTGATCCACTGTAAAGTATATCTTCCTCAAACCAGCCTGTTCCATTGGTTGACAAAATCCAGTGTTAACCTTATTCTGTTGGAGATTAATTTGGTAGATATTTTATATAATACTGGGAGCAAGCTAATGGTCCCATAATTGTTCAATTCTTTAACTTCTCCTTTTTTTGTGGATTAGTATAATGTCTGCATTCTTCCAGTTTTCTGGGACCCTTGCAGTGGATAGACACTTCGTATAAAGAGCCGCCAGTTTTCCAAGCATTATGTCTCCTCCATCTTTGATTATATCGACTGTTATTCCACCTTATCCTCCCGCTCTTCATCGTTTCATGTCTTGCAGGGCCCTTCTGACCTCATCGCTAGTTATAGGAGAGTTTCTGTATTCTGTTCATTACTGTTTCTAAGTGAACTGTCGTGGCTCCTCGGGGTACTGTATACAGGTCAGCTTAGAATTTTTCCGCTGCTTTTACTATATCTTCGAGATTGCTGATGATATCCTTCTTATCTTTTAGTGCATACATCATGGTTTGTTCTATGCCAGGTTTCTTTTTTACTGATTTCAGGCTGCGTTCATTTTTTACGGCTTCTTCAGTCTTTCTCATGTTATAGTTTCGAATATCAGTTATTTTCGCCTGTTGATCAGTTTTGACAGTTCCGCGAAGTGCGGAACACTATGCGGCCGCCAATCCCATACAACCGCGTAGAGCGCAGGACTCTGCGATTCTAGACGTACTGCGCTCGCTGCGAAAGGTTAGAAAAACACCCACATAAGCACAGCAGAGAAGTAGCTACGTGAGGCGGTTCGACCGATAACTGTACAAGCGTCATCCAAAACAAGTAATTGTTCTCCACTTCCGGTGGCGTTTTCTCTACTTCCTTTTTAAATAAAAAGATGTTGATCCATAAATATTCTCATAAACAACGGTTAACTTTTTTATTATTCGCTTTTGCTTGCAGTTTGGTTGTTGCCTTGGCTCTCTCCCTTAGTAGATCGCTTAATTTCTCAACTCCTTGCTATTTTTGTTTCCAGTTGCCAATTTTGCACGAAAAGTGCTATACAGTTAGGGAAAAACAGACGAGGTAACGGCCGACAGTCATTTTGCTTATGGGTTTAAGGGTTATTGCAGGGCTTCATGATGGAAGCTCTTTTACATCATTTTATTTCCCACCTTATCTAACCCATATCACGTGTATATGGTTCCGGGCATCTGCCAGCGTCGCGGCGAGCCGTAACTCAAGGAAACAATGAAGCAAAGGGATAAGTTAAACGCAATTGGCGTTTTCTCCGGCCGCAACTCGTTCCATGAGAGTACAGACCAGCTGAGTAACAGCTGCATCCCTCTCCTGGTCCCAGGATCAGCCTAAACAAAGAAGGTTGAACTAACAAAAGCAACAGCTATGCGCGTAACGGTTGAATAGATGGTGACAACTGAACGCATCTCGAGTTAATCGCGCGGGAGCGGAATCTATGAGAAAACTGTCCTTCACGCTACAAGAGATGCCGATAACTACCGCCATCTAAAAGGAGTGAAAAAGGCAGCCTAATGCTGACCGATGAACAGCTGCGTAGTCTCAACATTGATCTGGCGGCGCTTTAGAAATGTGTGAGGAGTGGTGGCGTGGGTGGGGAGGGGGGGGGGGGGGTATGCCACTTGATTTCGGGGGGGGGCCCGGGCGCCCCGGCCCCCCCCCCCCCCCTGGGTACGTGCCTGCTAGAAATCAAATAGACTTCATACTCTGCGCTAACTCTGGCATCATAAAAGATCTGGACTTGCTCGGCAAGGTGCACTGCAGTGACCATAGGATGGTAAGAACTCGAATTAGCCTAAACTTGAGGAGGGAACGGAAGAAACTGGTACACAAGAAGCCAATCAATGAGTTAGCGGTAAGAGAGAAACTAGAGGAATTCCGGATCAAGCTACAGGACAAGTATTCGGCTTTAACTCAGTAAGAGGACCTGAGCATTCAAGCAATGAACGACAATCTTATGGGCATTATTAAAGGGCCCCTGAAACGGTTCGGACAAATTTTGTAGGCGCGTAGGGTACAGCTTAAGTAGAACATTCGCACCACAATTTAAGTGAAGCGTTACGTATTAATGGAGCTGCAAGCGATTAGAAGTTACCCTCCTCCCTAGCTATGCTTTTCCTCCTCAACTCGCTCGCCGAGCGAGCGGCGCTAAGCTCCGCCTTCACTGGTTCAGCGTCACGATGCGACGTCACATCGCTCACTTCCGGTTGTTTAGGAGCACGCCCCCTCCCGCGCGAGACCTCTCCGCTAGCCGCTTGGCCGTCGACCGAGAGCTATCGAAGCACCGTGCGTTGCGAGCATTCTGTCGTAGCGCCGAACGTGTCCGGTACTCCGCTAAAAACAGGCAAGCTGGTCATTTCGGCAAATGACTGGAGGCATAAACTCAAGCTGATGAAGGAACTTTAGCGTAGACGTACGTGAGCAGCCTGATCGGTCTGCACGGTCCAGACACTTGCTGGCGCAGCGCTTAACCAGTCAAACAAAGCGCTAATATTGCTCTAACCAAGTGTAAAGCATTTTAAACATTTATAAATCAACGTGTTGATGATTACACTCCTGCGAAAAATACACACCAGCAGCAAAGAATACACTTCGTTGCTGCTACTGTGTATGGTTGAGCTCTGTGCCACCAGGTGGCTGCACCGTGCAGACCGTTCACATTTGCCCTTCTGCTCATCTCGTGGCTCATCCCGGCACAGTCAAGCGGCCAGACCCTGTCCCCTTGCGCTTGCGTTTGCCCTAATACTGGACTCGCGGTTTGCAGGTCGCTAGGTTTGCAGTCCACAAGGCAACAAAGTCGAATCATAGTGCTCGCGAAAAGACTGAGACCGACTCTGACCGCGGAGCTCTCGTCAAAATGGAGTACGTTGTAACACAAGCAGACGACACTTGCTGTGTGCCGGAAGTGCTGAAGTGTACTAAAAAACTATTCTTGTGTATTCTCTTTAAGTTATTTTCTTTTTACAAAAACAAAGTAACTAACATTCCAACTATTACGAGCATCATTTGTTCACCATAAAGTTGGAAAAATTATCGACCACGCGCCCTGGTCAGCCAATCAGATAGCTCGCCCATGTGACGTAATATGGGTTATTTGCATCATATGGGTAGGGGCGGCTTAAAATTCCGCCGAGCAGTGCGCTGCGATCGGCAGCGATGTGTATTTTTAAAACCTTATAATAAATTACACGCTTTACGCAGAGCACTTAGATGCATCAATTAATGATCAGAAGAACCTACTCTAACGACTCAGTACGTTTGTAGAAAATCGCCAAAATCGTTTCAGGGTCCCTTTAAGGAGTGTGCAATAGAAGTCGGTGGTAACTCCGTTAGACAGGATACCAGTAAGCTATCGCAGGAGACGAAAGATCTGATCAAGAAACGCCAATGTATGAAAGCCTCTAACTCGACAGCTAGAATGTAACTGGCAGAACTTTCGAAGATAATCAACAAGCGTAAGACAGCTGACATAAGGAACTATAATGTGGATAGAATTGAACATGCTCTCAGGAACGGAGGAAGGCTAAAAGCAGTGACGAAGAAGCTAGGATTAGGCAAGAATCAGATGTATGCGTTAAGAGACAAAGCCGGCAATATCATTACTAATATGGATGAGATAGTTGAAGTGCCTGAGGAGTTCTATAAAGATTTATGCAGTACCAGTGGCACCCACGAAGATACTGTGAGAGAGAATAGTCTAGAGGAATTTAAACTCCCGCAAGTAACGCCGGAAGAAGTAAAGAACGCCTTGGGAGCTATGCAAAGGGGGAAGGCAGCTGGGGAGGATAAGGTAACAGCAGATTTGTTGAAGGATGGTGGGCACATTGTTCTAGAAAAACAGGCCACCCTGTATACGCAATGCCTAATGACCTCGAGCGTACCGGAATCTTGGAAAAACGCTAACATAATCCTAATCCATAAGAAAGGGGACGCCAAAGACCTGAAAAATTATAGATGGATCAGCTTACTGTCCGTTGCCTACAAAGTATTTACTAAGGTAATCGCAAATAGAATCAGGAACACCTTAGACTTCTGTCAACCAAAGGACCAGGCAGGATTCCGTAAAGGCTACTCAACAATAGACCATACTCACACTATCAATCAGGTGATAGAGAAATGTGCGGAATATAGCCAACCTTTATATTGTTACGTAAGAAGACGCAAATGAAAAGCTATATACAAGTATATTTACAACGTGATACGCCGCACTTGGCCAAGAGGCAACAGCCCGCGCTAGCCCCTAATCGTTGTCGTCGTCTTCTTACTGCTCGCCTCTTCGTCATCGGTAATACTATTCCGTAGCACTACCCCCGGCGGCAAAAGCGCCGTCCCGGAGCGACTAAAGGCCGGACTTGGAAACAGTGTAGTAGGCCTTGAGCCTACTGACGTGCACGACATCACTAGGTGCCACAGTAGATGACGAGGTTGAGCTCACAGGGGCGATTTCGTACGTCACAGGCGTCACCTGGCGCAGCACGCGGTAGGGCCCTGTGTATCGCGAAAGGAGCTTTTGTGAAAGTCCGACGTGACGAGAGGGTGACCACAAGAGCACGAGCGCACCAGGCGAAAACTGTACGTCACGGTGGCGGGCGTTGTACTGACGCTGCTGAGTGGTTTGCGAGTCCGTCAGTCGAGCACGGGCAAGCTGGCGTGCATGGTCGGCGAGAGCGATGGCGTCGCGCGCATACTCGCTTGTTGAGATCGAAGCAGGAGGAAGTGCCGTGTCAAGGGGCAAGGTTGGTTCGCGACCGTAGAGCAGATAAAAGGGAGAAAATCCGGCGGTGTCGTGCCGGGAAGAATTATAAGCGAATGTGACGTAAGGAAGGGCAATGTCCCAGTCGCGGTGGTCCTTGGAAACGTACTTTGACAGCATATCGGTAAGAGTACGGTTTAACCGCTCTGTCAGGCCATTGGTTTGAGGATGGTATGAGGTAGTCAGCTTGTGTTGAGTGGAGCAGGAACGTACAATGTCGGCGATAACTTTCGAGAGGAAGTTACGACCACGGTCAGTGAGCAGCTGTCGCGGGGCGCCATGAAGCAAGATAATGTCACGCAAGAGAAAGTCCGCGACATCAGTGGCGCAACTGGTAGGGAGAGCCCGCGTGATAGCGTATCGGGTGGCGTAATCAGTTGCGACGGCTACCCATTTGTTCCCAGAGGATGACGTGGGAAAGGGACCGAGGAGGTCTAATCCAACACGAAAGAACGGTTCCACAGGGACAGTGATCGGCTGGAGATGACCTGCCGGTCATCTCCAGCCGATCACTGTCCCTGTGGTGTTTTCCGCACCTGAGGTGTTTTCCGACGCTGGCAGGTATCACAGGCAGCAACATAGTGTCGGACGGAGCGAGCGAGACCAGGCCAATAGAAGCGGCGGCGGACGCGGTCGTACGTGCGGGTTACGCCAAGATGTCCTGCAGTAGGTGCGTCATGCATCTCAAAGAGCACAGTCTGTCGTAGATGTTTTGGCACGACAAGAAGAAGATCAGATCCGTCAGGGAGGAAGTTCCTTCGGTACAGAATGCCGCCCTGGAGGACATATCGGCGAACGGATGCGTCGGTAGGTGTAGAGCGCAGACGCTCGATGAGTACTCGCAGCGATAGGTCTCGGTACTGCTCATCGGCGATGTTAGCGAAGGCAGACACAGAGAAAATGCCGTCGGCGGTACTACTGTCGGCGTCGTCAGGCTCGTCTACCGGGTAGCGAGACAGGCAGTCAGCGTCCTTGTGTAGTCGGCCAGATTTGTAGGTGACAGAGAACGAATATTCTTGGAGGCGTAAGGCCCAGCGACCAAGTCTTCCTGAAGGGTCTTTCAATGAGCATAACCAACAAAGCGCGTGATGGTCTGTGATAACGGAAAAGGGTCGGCCATATAAGTATGGGCGGAACTTCGCAACCGCCCAAATTAGGGCCAGACACTCACGCTCAGTGATGGAATAGTTGCGCTCCGCGGGTGAGAGGAGCCTGCTGGCGTAAGCGATAACACGGTCGTTGCCGCGCTGGCGTTGTGCCAGTACTGCGCCAATTCCGTGACCGCTGGCATCAGTACGAACTTCGGTAGGCGCAGAAGGATCGAAATGGGCCAGAACGGGAGGCGTTGTGAGAACGTCGATTAGATGCGAGAATGCAGAGGCCTCGTTATCGCCCCACTGGAAAGGGGCGTCTTTTTTCAAAAGCTCGGTTAGAGGTCGTGCTATGGCCGCAAAATTTTTCACGAAACGGCGGAAGTAGGAACAAAGGCCGATGAAGCTGCGCACATCCTTGACACTCTTCGGAACAGGAAAGTGCGTAACAGCATGGATCTTGCCTGGGTCCGGTTGCACTCCGTTCGCGTCAACGAGATGCCCAAGGACGGTAATCTGGCGACGGCCGAATTGGCACTTCGATGCGTTCAGTTGCAGACCGGCGCGACGAAAAATGTCCAGGACTGCCGAGAGGCGCTCGAGGTGCGTAGCGAACGTTGGGGAGAATACTATGACGTCGTCCAAGTAGCACAGGCATGTGGACCATTTGAAACCGTGAAGAAGGGAGTCCATCATGCGTTCAAAAGTGGCAGGAGCGTTACATAGACCAAACGGCATCACTTTGAATTGATAAAGACCGTCCGGAGTTACAAAATCAGTCTCCTCGCGGTCGAGATCGTCCACAGCAATCTGCCAGTAGCCGGAGCGGAGGTCAATAGAAGAGAAGTAGCGAGCACTATGGAGGCAGTCAAGGGCGTCATCGATCCGAGGTAGGGGATACACGTCCTTGTTGGTAACCCTGTTAAGGTGCCGATAATCCACGCAAAAGCGCCATGAGCCATCCTTCTTTTTTACCAGTACAACCGGTGACGCCCATGGACTACATGACGGTTCTATGATGTTATTGGCAAGCATTTTGCGAACTTCAGCGTGAATAACTTGACGCTCAACCGGTGACACTCGATACGGGCGGCGATGAATAGGAGGGGCATCGCCGGTATTAATGCGATGTTTAACAGTTGTAGTTTGGGCCAAAGGACGATCGTTAAAGTCAAAAATATCGTTGTAGGAAAACAGAACGCGGTAGAGCTCACGAGCGTGCTCGGACGGCATGTCGGGCGCAATCATTTTCTGTAAGTCGGCGATGGTGCTAGTTGTCGACTGAGATGGTAGAGGAGGATCGGCTGAATTGCTGTCTACCTCAATAGATGCTATTGAGTGATCTTCGAATGAGCAAAGCTGGGCCAGAGACATCCCGCGTGGCAGCACTTGTGTCGTCAAGCCAAAATTGACCAGTGGCAGGCAGACGCAATTAGCCGTAATAGATAAAACGGTATGAGGTACCGTGATCCCGTGTGTAAGGAGGACGTCTTGTATAGGAGCCGCGATATAGTGACCGTCGGGCACTGGTGGGGATGACACTAGGTCAACGTAAGTCAGTGCCGTAGGTGGCAAGCGAACAAAGTCGACGGAACTGAGGCGACTGGGGTGTGGTTCAGCGGGATCCAGAACAGGCAGGTCAAGGCGGAGAGTACTGGCGGAACAATCAATGAGAGCAGAATGTGCGGAGAGGAAGTCTAAGCCGAGGATGATGTCGTGGGGACAGTGGGCGATGACTGTGAATAGCACGACTGTTGAGCGATCGGCGAAGGAGACGCGGGCGGCACACATACCAATTACGGGGGCTGTTCCGCCATCGGCGACACGGACAACAAGCGTCGTGGCGGGCGTGATTATTTTTTTCAGGCGGGTACGAAAGTCCGCGCTCATTACCGACAAATGCGCCCCAGTGTCTATAAGAGCAGATACAGGAACACCGTCGACTTGCACGTCAAGAAGGTTCAGATGAGTGGGCAACGTCAGTGGAGGATTTGGCGGCGTAGGGAGCAATGCAGCGTCACCTCGAAGCGCTGCATCATTCAGTTTTCCGGCTGGGAGCGGCGTCCGAAGGGAGTCGGCGAAAAGGAGCGACGGGGCTGGGGAGAGCGAGATTGTCGTCCTTGGGGCGAAGGTGAACGAGAATAGGGGCGGTTCGGCGCAGGAGAGTCAGTGGCGGCATTATCGGAGCGTGCGGCATAAGGACGAGAAGGGCCACCCGAGGAGCGAGAATAGGCAGTATAAGCAGACCGGGTCGGGGAAGTCCAGCGACTTCGACAGTGCCGAGAAATGTGCCCGATGCGACGGCAGTGAAAACAAATGGGCTTGTCGTCAGCAGTGCGCCATTCAGCTGGGTTGCGGAAACGTGGTGGGTAAGACGATGCGGGACGGGGCGGAATCGAAGAAGCCGGATGGGTATCAGGGTGATGGGCCGAGCAGATGGTGTGAAGGCCCATGTTTTCGAACTCCTGGCGGACAACTGCCTGGATCAGGGAAACCGTGACTGCCGGTGCGTTGGTGGGGCTGGAGTCGAAGGCAGCCGGATAGGCGGCCTCAATCTCACGCCGAACGATCTTGGTAATATCGCCGGTGTTGTGGGGACGAGGAGCGTCGGCACAGGAAGAAGTCGCTGGGGTGTTGGGCAAACGGGCAAACTGCTGATCGATACGTCTGCTTTTAGCGAGTTCCAGGCGGCGGCACTCTTTGATAACAGCATCCACCGTCGCGACGTTGTTGAATACGAGCAAGTTGAAGGCGTCATCGGCAATGCCTTTGAGGATGTGGGATACCTTGTCTGACTCAGGCATGTGTGCATCAACTTTGCGGCACAGAGCCAGGACGTCCTGAATGTACGTGACATAGGGCTCTGTTGACGTCTGCACACGGCCGGAAAGCGCCTTCTGTGCGGCAAGTTTGTGACCGTAGGGGTTGCCGAACAAGTCTCGGAGCTTTTGCTTGAACGAATCCCAACTGGTGAGCTCCTCTTCGTGCGTCCGAAACCAAACTCGAGGTGTGCCACCGAGGTAAAAGACTACGTTGGCGAGCATGATAGTAGGGTCCCACCGGTTATTGCGGCTGACGTGTTCGTACAGGCTGATCCAGTCGTCGACGTCGTCCCCATCTTTGCCCGAGAATACGCCAGGATCACGAGGAGCAGGGAGAGAGATGTAAGTCGTCGAAGTGGCAGGAGGGGTCGGAGGCGGCTGAGTCGAATTGTCATCGCCGGGAGCCATGAAGCTAGGCTCGACGTACCGTCCACTGCGAAGCTCCGTGACGAGGTACAGGGAACGTCCACCTCCACCAGATATGTTACGTAAGAAGACGCAAATGAAAAGCTATATACAAGTATATTTACAACGTAATACGCCGCACTTGGCCAAGAGGCAACAGCCCGCGCTAGCCTCTAATCGTTGTCGTCGTCTTCTTACTGCTCGCCTCTTCGTCATCGGTAATACTATTCCGTAGCAATATATAGCTTTCATTGATTACGAAAAAGCGTTTGATTCAGTCGAAACCTCAGCAGTCATGGAGGCATTACGGAATCAGGGGGTAGACGAGCCATATGTAAAAATACTGAAATATATGTATAGCGTCTCCACAGCCACCGTAGTCCTCCATAAAGAAAGCAACAAAACCCCAATAAAGAAAGGCGTCAGGCAGGGAGATACGATCTCTCCAATGCTACTCATAGCGTGTTTACAGGAGGTATTCAGAGACCTGGAGTGGGAAGAATTGGGGATAAGAGTTAATGGAGAATACCTTAGTAACTTGCGATTCGCTGATGATATTGCCTTGCTTAGTAACTCAGGGGACCAATTCCCTCACCCAATCTGCTCCTTTTTTATCCCTTAACGTTACACCTATCGTTCTTCTTTCCATAGCTCCTTGCGTCGTCCTCTATTTAAGTAGAACCCTTTTCGTAAGCCTCCAGGTTTCTGCCCCGTACGAGAGTGCCTGTAAGACACAGCTGTTATACACTTTTCTCTTGAGGCATAATGGCAACCCGCTGTTCATGATCTGAGAATGCCTGCCAAACGCACCCCAGCCCATTTTTATTCTTCTGAGTATATCAGCCTCATGATCCGGATCTGCGGTCACTACCTGTCCTTATTAGATGTGTTCCCTTGCCACTTCCAGTGCCTCGCTACCTATCGTAAACTGCTGTTCTCTTCTGACACTGTTAAACATTACTTTAATTTTTTGCCGATTAATTTTTAGACCCACCCTTCAGCTTTGCCTCTCCAGGTCAGTGGGCATGCATTGCAATTGGTCCCCTGAGTTACTAAGCAAGGCAATTTCATCAGCGAATCACAAGTTACTAAGGTATTCTCCATTAACTTTTATCCCCATTTCTTCCCAATCCAGGCCTCTGAATACCTCCTGTAAACATGCTGTAAATAACATTGGAGAGATCGTATCTCCCTGTCTGACGCCTTTCTTTATTGTGATTTTGTTGCTTTCTTTATGGAGCACTATGGTGGCTGTGGAGCCTCTATAGGTATATTTCAGTATTTTGACATACGGCTCGTCTACACCCTGATTCCGTAATGCATCCATGACTGCTGAGGTTTCGACTGAATCAAAAGCTTTCTCGCAATCAATGAAAGCTATATATAAGGGTTTGTTATATTCCGCACATTTCTCTATTACCTGATTGATAGTGTGGATACGGTCTATTGTTGAGTAGCCTTTACGGAATCCTGTCTGGTCCTTTGGTTGACAGAAGTCTACGGTGTTCCTGATTCTATTTGCGATTACCTTAGTAAATAGTTTGTAGGCAACTGACAGTAAGCTGATCGGTCTATAATTTTTCAAGTCTTTGGCGTCCCCTTTGTTATGGATTAGGATTATGTTAGCGTTTTTCCAAGATTCTGGTACGCTCGAAGTCATGAGGCATTGCGTATAGAGGGTGGACAGTCTTTCTAGATCAATGTGCCCACCATCTTTCAACAAATCTGCTGTTACCTGATCCTCTCCAGCTGCCTTCCCCCTTTGCATAGCTCCTAAGGCTTTCTTTAGCTCTTCCGGCGTTACTTGCGGGATTTCAAATTCCTCTAGACTATTCTCTCTCCCATTATCGTCGTGGGTGCTACTGGTACTGTAGAAATCTCTATAGAACTCTATAAATTTGTGCTGTGATATAACTATAATGAAACTCATGAATTTTACACTTTTTTGAAACTCATGAATTTTACACTTTCTTCTAAGTTTTTTCTAATTTATTTTGAATCTCCTCGCCGATCATATCAGGAGGTGAACCGTAAGTGCTGCGCAAGAAACAAGGGTGTCACTCGATGCTCGTGCCACCAAAAAATACGCCAAAATGCAAGAATTAAGCTCGTGGCAGTTGATATACAAGAAGCGATGTTAGGCAGAGAAAACAGGTGGTATGAGTGTCTTTTGCCAACCAGCGCCCACTTCGAAGATGCGGCAGATGGGAAGGGCACTCGCAGTAACGTCACGCGTTTCGAAAACAGGGAAAGGTCGACCGGCGCGTCGGCCGTTCTTCGCTTCGTATTCCTCCTTGTGCTGCACGGCCGCGCATGTCTCGTCGGCTGGTCGCTTCGCCTCGTTTCTCGCCGCTTCGGTACGCATCGCGTACCCCTGCAGTCTTGTCTTGTCTTGTGTCCCAGACAGTGGCGCATACCCACTATGGGGGATTGGCCAAGAAGCAGGCGGTTTTTCGTGTGCTTAGTAGTAAAGCCAAACTTGATTTAAATTGTGGAGCGTGAGACTAGAACTGTAATTTAGATGTATGATGAAAATATTGTGAAGAATTTTGATAAAATAAGTTAACGTAAATAAATCAAATATTAGAAAATATTGATAATTTTACAAAGTCAGCAAGGTACTCTTTTTGTATCTCTAATAAAATTGTAAATTGCGAGAAATGCATCCCTGTGGTTTGATCCCAGTGAGGTGCCACCAAAAGAAAGAATGGTTGGTGAGGTTAGCGATAGCCCAAGTTTGGTGAATGAGTGTATGAATAATTTTCTTTGTCTTATAAAGCGGCTGCAGAAGAGAAAATAATGTTCGATAGTGTCAGGTGCACTGCAAAAAGAACATAGAGGGGACATAGCGAGACCAGACAGTCTGCGGAGCCTTTGCACTTCTTTGCACTTCACTTTCGAGGGCGCATTGTTGCATCTGCATGTAGCGGCCTACGCTCAACATAGCGGAGCTGGCGCTACCGAGTCATGTGTATCTGTGGCGCGCATACCCGTACCGCCCAGTGTAACAAGGAGGAGGAGGCGCCAAGCGAGTAGCGGCGTGAGGGCTTGGGCGTGGGAGATCGCGCGCATGCGCGTGAAGCAAGAATGGGCCGAGCCAATAGCAGCCAGCGAGTGGGCGCATGTTGTCGCGCGCGTATCGGCGACAAACTCTGCGACCTTGGGCCTCGCGTTTGACTTTGGCTACAACTAGGCAAACAAATGTTCCGCACTTAATAATCGTATTTCCAATGCCGTAAGAAACAAGTATTGAGGCAATTGTCTCTTCATTCCTGGCGGGCAGAAACAGTTTAGTCATCCATTCATTTATTCAAGCAGAATGCACATTTGCAAATGCTCCAAATTATAACTTTCGTAGACAACAATGTAAAATACAAAGCAAGGGATTATCTACAAGGGAACACAAGGCAAAAGGCATCTCCGTCGCGACAGATCGTGCCTCGTAACCAAACAGAACTGATAGATTCAGCGCCATGTCTACATAGCTATAAAGCAAAAAAAAAAGAAGGATACGTGAGGTCGCAAACTGTCTCCAATGAATACGAGCAAACTTCATTCAAATTGAGTTTCATAGAAATAGTGGCGAAATTAATGCCAGGCTGGGGGCCATCGGTACATTGAGATTAGAAGTGCGGTATTACCTTTGGCGTTGGTGTGGTGCAGAAGAACGGCGCCTCAATGAGGCGTCTCCTAAATCAATCAATCAATCAATCAATCAATCAATCAATCAATCAATCAATCAATCAATCAATCAATCAATCAATCAATCAATCAATCAATCAATCAATCAATCAATCAATCAATCAATTTTCATTCTGTAAAAGATACAGAAAGATTTATTCGTAGTTTTTCTTACGGCGTCTCTGCTGCGCATACGTTGGCATCACAAAAATTATCTTGTCTTCCGCTATTGTTTCATGGAAATGGAGACTCGCGGAACCGACCACGCACCTCCGACATTATACTCAGCTTAACAGTTACGCTCAGCCACCCCCATGGCGTCTGCTTAAGGTATACTGGACTTCATTTATTAGACAGCTTTACCTTGGGGCCAACTCTGGGCCCGTATGCGCATCTTACGCTAAAATCGTTAAAATCGCTAAAAACAATGCAAGTCGAATTGAGAATATGCTCCTCCTGCTCCCTTCAGTATCGGTGAATATACGCAGTGGACGAAATCCTACGCCAGCGCGCCGGAGAAGTCCTTTCATTTAAGAACCTGTGGCTGATTCCACGAAGCCTTCGCTATTATACTGTGTTGGCTGCCACGCTTGGCCGCCCCCTGTTTCGAACAAACGTCTTTATCGTTCGAACTGTTTTGCTGTTTAACCCGGTGCCTCTCGTCTAAAAAAGTTGATATAATGGAGACGAGTCCTTCACTCCGACGTCCTCAGTCAGTGTGGTTGCAACGGACACTGCTTCTGGAAATTCACGGAGGCTGGTTCACTCGGGGCCATGTTGACTCAACCTCGCATGTAGTTTCGTAGATCTAAACAAATATATTTGTAACCGCATTTGATCCAGACCCATTTGAACGCACTGAGACTCGCACAATCTGGAGAGTGGGTGTGCAAGTCTACAAGACTTGCGGACCCACTCAACAGTCCAAGGCTCGCAGACTCACCGACACACACTCGCTCGGAGCCATCGCATTCATGAAGTCGACTCATTGTGACGAAAACGTCACAACGTCGCATTTAGACCAGGCATGTGGCTAAGCATGTGGTCGAGGCATGTGGTCGAAGCACCCGTGCATATAGATTTAGGTGCACGTTAAAGCACCCCTGGTGGTCCAAATTATTTCGGAGTCCCCCGCTACGGCGTGCCTCATAATCATACCGTGGTTTTGGCATGTAGAACCCCCTAATTTTATTTTTTTAACACTTCTTAGTGAACCTCCATGGAGACCCTCGTCGGCTTCTTAAAGAATCTGCCAATCTGCCCCCTAGTCGTACTCAGCAGCTCGTACTAGCTTTTAGTGAAAATGAATGCCATAACGATTGCAAATATCTTTCGAACTCATCCTTCATAATCGTCAATTCATATCTACCATCTCGAAGTGCTTGTCGCTTGCAAATTAAGATGTCTTTATGGGCAGCGGTAACTGTTTTCTTTTTTTTACTTCCTGTGCTTGACCTGTATCTTCTGGTGTGTTACATACTGCAGTCCGTACTTTCGGACACAAACCTCTCAACCCAATCACCCTTCTCGCAATTTTCTTTCCGCCACAAGACGATGTTACGATCTGCTTTACGAAAAGCACCGGGGGCAACTGGCCAGCTTCGAGGAATGGATTCGACCCTCATCGGAAGCGCGCACAGTCTCCTGCGAGCGCTGTGTGCCTTTGCTGCGGAATCGGGCATCTCCACATGGCGCAACCATGCGGAGAAGCATTCTTCGGTGGCACGCCCCATGGCCTCATCTCCCGATTTCCCCAACTCCATTACCCTTAACAGGCCGATGAGCCATCCCTTTTTGAGAAAACTGTACCATACCATACCATATTTCCAAATGATGATGATGGTGGTGAAGACGGTTATGATATCAGGAAAATACTTCACATGGGATGGTGCTACATGCCACCAAACTTGCCGAAATTTCTCGAGGAAATCGAAAGAGTTCAGTGAACTTTATACGGATGTTTGGTAGCTTAGGAAAATGCGAAACATTCACGGACTCTACAGATGTCGTGTGCTGCTTAATGTTTTAAGTGCTGCACTCTAAGTGCTGCTTAGAGCGCAGCTCTTAATGGCCTGCTCCTGCGGCGAACGTCGGCGGCGGCGGCGCGGGCGGCGGCGTAACCAAGCGAACAGGCACAACAGCGAAGGATGAAAGAGAAAAACGTAGGGCCGCCTGGTGCCGCACACCATGGTGCGGCGCACGACGTGTTCCACGAGATCGCGCCAGAGTATACCACGCGTTGTCTGTTCACTATCTTTCTTCTGTCATTGCTTTCTATCGGCTACCAAATGCTAAACGTTATCCCTCGACGCACGGCGCGCCTGCATGTAAGAGAAGTTTCCCGAGTGTTATCGATAGTTATATCCGTTGGCAGTTGTCACCTAAGGTTTTTGTAATCTGATTGTAAGCGCGACGCGAATTGTGTTGTACAGTGAAAGCTCGTTAATTCGAACTTCAATAATTCGAATTTATGGATAATTCGAACTGTACGATTTGGTCCGGCCAAGCTCCACAGAAGTCTATGTATAAAAAGGTCCGTTAATTCGAACGCGAGAAGGTTCCCTCACGGATAATTCGAACTACGCTCGCCTGGCACACGGCCAGAGAAACGCGCCTACTGCCTACACACAGCGCTGTATTGCCTCCGAAACGGAGAGAACGGCGAGAGAAGGCAAAATCGGAAAATAATCTAACCGACGAGGGGTCAGCCAGAAGGCAGCGGCCGCTGCCGCCTCTCCGTTCTACGTAACCTCCGAGACTTTTTATCATTGCGAATCTCGGAGGCTTTGCAAATCTTGTACACCTGCTAATGTTTTGCGGAGATGGCACAGCAAGCGCCAAAACACAGCGAATCAAGTACGTCACAGATGTGCTTGCAATCAAGAACCAACGAATTAGGACCTTCGCCACCTTCACATGTTCAGCGTCTTTGTCTCGGCAGTTTTGATCGGTTGTGCACCTTTGTTTTCAGCTTAGGAGGTATCGGCTGTCGCGATTCATTGTGATGGTGTTAAGCCTCGGCTAACGTTCATTTCGGTGGACATCGGTGGTGTGGCACAGTCGGACCCAGAGCTTCGACTTGAAGATGGCGTGTGCCCGCGGCACAGGCCATCACTTTCTGAAACGCCAAATTTCTGACATGCCCTACTGCTTCCAAATCGCAGTGTACTGTTGCTCTCCTTCACTTTCATTAGTTCGAACTTTCGTTAATTCGAACTGAAGCGGCTTCCCCTTGCGGTTCGAATTAACGAGCTTTTACTGTACTTTGTGGAAGCCACGCGGGCACCACCGATTACTCTGTAACCTCCGACGAGTCATGTATAAAAGATGACGCGCTTGACCCGCAGATCACATTTTCGCCGATCGCCGACTCTGTGTGCCGCTATCGTTGTGCTCGAGCCTTACTTGTATTGCAACGGTTCGCGCCGTTTGCAACGTGCCGCGCGTGACACATTGTCCGCGCCAGCGAATAAATCGCGGAACGAGAACTCGTATAGAGATGCGCTGAAATTCCGCATCAGGGAGTATCGTAACCGCCGGTGAATTTAAACAATGGAGCTGTTCTAAGTCGAGCCTTCGCCGTCCGTTGTCCGGTGTCACACAGGGGGGCAAGGGGCAAAGCGCGCCTGGGAAGGAGAAGGAAAGGGGTATAGGAGCAGGTGTTTCGCCAGCCCGCGCCCTTTCGCCGCATGGATTCCGCTCGGTGCAAACGGCAGCGGGATCTCGCACGAGAGCGGCATTGCCGACGTCGCGCCAATCTCGACCTTCGAGAGCGAGAAGCGCACGCAAAGCACCAGCGGAGGAAAGCCGCTACCGCCGAGCATTGAGAATGGGAAGCTTAAGCCAAGCGCCGTGGGAGGCAAGCAAGCCCTACCTTTAGGAGAAGGCAACCCAAGCCAAGCGCCAGCAGAGCCAAGCTAACCCCCAACTTCGAGAGTAGGAGGCCGAGCAGAGACGTCCACGCAGAGGGATTCCGCCCACGGAGGGTGCCAATGAACGGTTCAAGAAAGAATTCCTTGACCGTGAGTGCGGTCACAGCTGCAAGGTGTGTGATAGAATGCGGTTTGATCACAACCTCACGCAACTGAAGAGTGTGCGCAATCCGGAACCGAAGCTCGAGTCTAGCAAAACTACGACAACGATCGAGACAAAAGACTTTCAGAAAATCGCTCTGAACATGAGTTCGAACTTGAGAAAGTGACCACCACAGCTTGCAATGCATGGAACTGGCCTTACTTTCTTTTTCTTCTCATCATTCTACCACCACCTTCTTGGTAAATCTCCGGATGTGGGTTTGTGCCAATGCCTGTAATCATCACGGTCATCATCATCTTATTTTTAAGACGTGTATCCGCGATATCGGGAAGAAGAAGAAAAGACCTGCCACCTCAGGTAACCTGTTCTCTTTTCAAATAGAAGTCACTAGAAAAGCTTAGCGTTTCACACATCTCGGCCTAGTCAGCCGTTCAAGCCCGGTAAACTTTACGGAATGCAGAGACGAGGTTCCGTCGTTTAGGAGATGCACAGCAAACGTATACGTACATGCGTACTTCGGCTGTCGATCACGAAGCGCATCCAAGCCGTGCTAGGACCAGACGCTTCCTGCGATATAGGGTTCTAGTGTAGCGTTACAGTTAAAGTTAATGTTAATGTTAAACAATGTAACCTAATCACACACGATGTAGTGCGCACACGCATGCATAGTGACTTCATGCTCAGGCTGCATTGCGACGTGCTGCGTGATGTACGTGCAAGAAAGTTTCTGGTAGCCTATAGTTCGTATACGTACAGGGTGTTTCAGCGAGCACTTTCAATTTTTCTTTTAATTGCTTGTGCCAGATAGCACAATTCTATTCCCTGAGCTGGTCTACTTGGAGAGGCGGACATTACTTGCACAAACAACTGAAAGACAAAATCGACGAATTAAGAACAATTCATTAATTACATGTATGTTTTAACTAATTGCATTATGACACATATTGCAATTTACAAATTCTATCGTGTGGAGTTCGCAAGGTGGTTCCACTTGGAGTGAATTCTCAGGATGCTTGCTTGCTTGCCTTGCCTTGCCTTGCCTTGCCTTGCCTTGCCTGGGCTGGCCTGGCCTGGCCTGGCCTGGTCTGGTCTGGTCTGGTCTGGTCTGGTCTGGCCTGACTGACTGACGTCGGCTAACGCCAGTCGTTTTTCAGGAACTCTTCTCGCCGTTTCCTTTCAAAGAGTGTGAAAAGTCTACGTACGCTTGTCAAAACGTCATCTCACCCCTGAAGAAGGTGTCGGTCGGGCTCCGAAGCATTGGGTATTTAGAATAAATAAAATTTGCTTGAACATGTGCTTGCTCTTTAATTAAATTGTCCTCTATCTGGTAGATATCTGCCGAATGTTACCTTTGATTCTATACGCCGAGATTTTGGCCAAAGGACCGCGCACTTTGATAAGAGTGTTAGCAGGATCTTCGAAGGAATATCTTTGTTCAAGTGCCACTTGAAATTCAACCGAAAGGGCAAACAGAACGGTGTCATCCCCCACAACCTGCGTCTGAAACGTCCGGTTTTATCACCGGAAGGCCTGCAGATCATCTCCAAAAGCGATCAACGCTTGCTGAATGCTGGAGTACATGAGTAGAAGAAAGAAAGAAAGAACTGGACCTTTTCTTTACTTTGCGCAATCTAGAACGTCGTATTCCCGGAATCATGCCAGCATTGGAAGACACTGTAAAGAAACTGCCTCTGCAGACTCGAACGACCACAAGGCATCGCAAAGAAAAGAAACTCAGCAACCTGGTTTGCGACCGAAAGTCACCGGTAAATCCTCCAAGCACCTTTGTGACGAACCTATCATCCTGGCGTCTTTGGACTCCGGAGATATCCGTACTGGCCAAGGTACATAGGTTCAATGTTTTAGTCAGCTCGCCTCCCTCCTAATTATTGCAGTGGTCGAGGACAGTATGCAACATCCGGAAATTGTCGTCCATCAAGAAACAAGGCTAAAAGTAATAAGAATACTGTCTAAGATACCCACTCGCCAAAACAAAAACCCACCAGATGAGGAGGTGAAGGCTCTACAAAACTTGAAGGACAAAAACATCGTTGTCCTTCCAACCGACAATGGGAACAACACTGTCATCATGGAACGAGCTGACAGCGAGAAGAAAGTGGAGGACCTTCTTAACGGAGATGCATACACCAGGATCAAGAAAGATCCAATGTGGCAGGCCCAAATCCAGATGAACGAAATTCTCTTTTAAGCTTTCAAGCAACATCCAGAATTCAAAACCCTTTACTTGAAGTTGATACGCAGAAACGGATGAGCCCCAAGCTCCTGTGGTCTCCCAAAGATTGACAAAACAAGAATTCCTCTACGGCCCGTAGTAAATTTCACGTGTTACCCCCGACGAGCCCTGTCAACCTACCTTCACAAGAAACTTCCTCGTCTCAACGGAAAAACGGAAACCTACAATCGCCCCTGGGGAGACTTCGTGGAAATGGCGCCCAATGCGAGTCTAGCTGACGACAACGACAGCAGGGTGTCTTTGATGTAGTTTCGCTGTTCACTAGTGTGCCTGTGCCCCTCGCACTTCCTGTGACATTTTGTGCACTCGAACATGACAACACACTGATAGACTGCACTACTACATTTATTAATCACGTATGTCGGCTATTGGAATTCTGCCTTTCAAGCACTTATTTCTCATTCAAAAACCAGTTCTACTAACAGAGTAGTGGAACTCCTTTCGGTGTCGCAATCTCCGTCACAGTCGTCGCACTCGCCCTGGAGGACGTTGAAAAGAAGGCGCATTGCACTTTCACCCTCAAAACCGAAAGCGTTTGTGCGTTACGTGTACGATTGTTCTTGCGTAATGAAGGTATCCGAGGTGAACAATTTGCTCGCGCACTTGAACTCCATAGAGCCGGCTATACAGTATAGAGTGGAACGCTAAAATTCCGTTTCTCTCCAGGTGAACAGAGAGCGACCGAACTTGTCTGTTTCCGCATTCAGAAAACCGACACATACAGGGCGATATCATCACTCTAATTCCAATCACCCCACCTGCCGTAGTTCGAGACCTCTTCAAGAGAGCCGAAACAATGTGCTCGTCTCTGACCTTCAGAAGGAGGAAGAGAACACAGTAAGGCGTGATCTTGTGATGAACAGTTATACAAAGGCATTCATTCACCGCGACCTCCGCCAACCGAACAAGACTGAAGGAAAGACGGCGACTGCCAACCTTCCCCAGCAACTGCGCCGTGTCTCGATACCATGCGTGCGAGGCGTCAACGAGACATTGGCCGTGTGGTGCAAGGGGCAAGGATTGTCGACGCTTGCAGGCCTCTCTCCCTGGTCGGAATCATCCAACCCTCGTCCAAAAGGCCGCTGTTCAGTAGCAAATGCGCAAGTAATTGTGTGTGGCATGAACTGCACAGGATGGATGGATGGATGGATGGATGGATGCAACTTTCTTGTACGTCCGGCAAGGTTTAACGCGACCCGGGCTCAGGTCTCCCATGGAGGAACGTCAAGGCCCTGCCTCAACGCCGCCTCACGGGCTTGCTGGACTGCCCACGTCTGGATTCCGAGGTCTGAGCTGCGCAGAGCGGCGGCCCACCTCGACGACAGGGTCTCCGGAGTAACTGCCATCCCTCCTATAACTACATTGCACTCCCACAGCATGTGTTTGAGTGTTGCTGATCCTTCCTGGCACAATTTGCACGTGTCGTCCTGATGCTTATCTGGGAAGATGCGTTTGAGACGGAATGGATTAGGGAACGTGTTTGTCTGGAGTTGTCGCCAGGCGACGGCCTGCCTCCTGTTCAATTTGGGACTCGGCGGGGGGTATATCCTTCTGGCGTTCAAATATGCACTGGTGATGTCGTTGTATCTTGTGAGCCTGTCCCGTTCTGCTCGAGAAGCGTTCGCTATCGTGCGAGAGGCGTTTCCCTGTTCGGCGCTGCGGGTCATGTCTCGCGCCGTCCGGTGCGCCGTCTCGTTTAGGTTCGGGAGCGCGTCGCCTTCCGTGGTGACGTGCGCGGGGAACCATATGATCCTCGAGCTCGCGGTTTTGGATCTGCCCGCTTTGGCCAGAATGGACATGGCTTCCTTGTAAATTCGACCTTTGGCATAATTCTTTACTGCCGTTTGCGAGTCACTTAGTACGACTTCGCATTCCTGTTCTGTGAGGGCTAGCGCAATCGCTACTTCCTCCGCTATTTCTGAGTGTTTGGTGTATACACTACATGTGGTTCTGATTTTTGATTCTACGGCACAGGATGCCCCGCGTCGTTTTTGGCTAGACTAAAGACGACCCGGAAAAAGAAAAAAAAATGCAACAGAAGAACGACATTCGCCACATATACAGAGAAGTCAGTACGGTGGCACAAAATTGCGAGCTTCCTTGGTCCGGGACATTTCCAACACTGCAGTGTACTCTGAAAGAGTGGGAAAAGTGTCCGCGCCTGTTAAAGCGTTAAAAAGAACGCATATAAAGACTTCTATGCCTCACACCATCTCACCCCTGAAGTAGCCAGTGGGGCTCCGAAACGTTGGATTTTAAAATAGAAGCAAATTTTCGTTCGACTTTTCATTGCTAGTTCATTAAGTTGTCCCAAACCAGGCAGGTATCTACCGAATGTTTACATTTATAGAGCAGTTCCTTACATGCCGTTTTAGTAGGAAAGGAGCTATTGCGACAGATGGAATGGTGCTATAACCATGCGCGTCTTCGAGGTGTCCTGGTTCTCTTCGAATGATGCGGATCCGAAGCCACCATATCCCAGTATTTCCATGCTCAAGGCAGCTAGCTCAACAGCACCAGATTTCCCTCTAGATAATATAGTGAGAAACTCTTAGCGGAAAGACTGAAGCCCGAATTACGCTTTTTGAACTTGGCTACCAAACCATGCTACTCATGACCTCTATCTTACGTCACCATTTCGGCAATGTTTTCGTGTGTTTCGTGCAGACAAATTTGTCTGCGAATGTTACCAGGATCAGTCGTATCTCGCTTTCAAAAGCTTTGCTCTTCCGAAAAAAAAGTCGCACTTTCTCCCGAAAGGCGAAGTAGCGATTGCGATAGCAAATTAGTGGACAATTATACGATGTAAGGATAGTAGTATTATTACCCGTATAAACTTGTAAACATAAACATATACTAACTAAATTAACAAGCATGGTGTTACCCGTGCACAAGCCTACAGGAACACATCTCACTCGATGACCGCGGAAACTCGCTGTCAAAACGCTGCAGTGAGGAAACGCGGCAGCAGCAGCGAGCGAATTCATCTTCGTACGCCCGCTCGCATCAACGCAAAGTACGCCGCGACAACACATCGCTGCGCGCACTCTGTATCGGTCGCAGATAGCTTTCGAGATACAGCGGCCCGACCGGGCACGTGCTGTGTCGCCCGGGTCGCCTGGCGTAGAACGCGCCTCCCCTCCCTACCTTCTTCCCGGTTCCCTGCGCGCTACGGAAGACGGCACGCTTCCTCCCCGCTTTCCGCCGTTGCGTGCGCGATATTTAGCCGCAACGGCCGGCTCACCCTAGCACGCTTTCACTCGCGCATACGGCGCGCTAGTCGCTTTTATCATCGCCCTCGGACTTTATACGGAACCTCACGACGGCGACGACGGCAGAAACGCGCCTGGAGCGTCCATGTAATTGCCATCGCAATAAAAATTTTAACTAGCCCTGACTGAACGATGCCAAAATCTGGCAGCGCGGCACACATGGTGCCGGAACTGTAAGGCGGGGTCGCTACCTGTCTGCCATTCTCGCGTCCTATTCTCGCGAAATCAATCCTCCGACCAGGGTTAGCCTAATTTACAAGCTATCGGAGAAACCTAACATGTATTCATCAAAATATACATATGTAAATGAGTTATTTAGTACAAAGTGCTCTTTCAGGATTTCTCCCCGCTGTTGCTCACGTCCAAGGTGTCCGCTCGGATCAGTCCCGACTGAAGACATCCGCTGACAACTTCCGGTGGCGGCTTTTCGATGGATGTGGCGTTGGCACCGGCAGCTCCGGCCCCTGTGGCCCCCCCTGCGCAGGTGACGCAGTTCGACGTCGCCAACAACGTGGTGTCCTACGAGGCCGCGCTCCCACTCAGTGCCGGTGAGAACCTATAAGTGGTCCAGTGGGTGTACGTGTTACCAGCCACGTCGCTACGGCCCATTCGCGTTCACAGAAAAATGTTCTCGAAGGGGACTTCTGGAAGCAGGTAGGAACAAATAGAACTCAACGAAGGGGAGCAAGCGCAAAATTAAGCAAGCGAATGAAGGTACAGTTTGTATTGCTTCCTTCAATAATATATATATACAATAACCATTTAGTTTCATCAGAGCAAGACAGAACAGTCTTTCGACGAAGGGCTGCTAAAATGCCTGGCACGGAGTGCTCCCGGACGCGGCCAATCACAGCTCTCGAGCACCACTTGTGCTTCATTTGCCAGAAACCTGTTTTGCAACGATAGCGCGGTGGTTGCATAAAATATTTATTTTTCCGAACTGTCATGTTTCGAACTTTCCTTAAAATTAGCTAATGCTACTTGGCCCCGTGGCCCCGGAAGTCTATGAGGGTGTGGGGGGGGGGGGGGAGGTAGCACAGGCCAGGCGTAGGGAACCTGCTGCCCCCCCCCCCCCCCTTCAACATAGCGGATGCCCATGTTTCGGTCTACAAAGTTGGGACTAATTTACTTTTCGACGCCAGTGCAGCTATAGGCTTTACAGCGAATCGCTATTTATGCGATAGACATTACCCGTTCTTCTTTGTTTTTAACGCGGCAACGGCATCACGCGCACGATATCAGCCGGGGAGGAAATGGGCCTTCAAAAAAAAAAAAAAAAACAAGTATCAGTAGTTTTGACAAAGACGCTATGCTATCCTTGCAAATGCTGCTTTGTCAAATGGTTTATAAGCTTTGCAGGCACACATTTCGCCAGTAAGTACAGCCGTAAAATGTGTAATTGCCAAAAGATTGTTTATTAAAGCTCCTAAAATTTCGCTACTTTGTTTCAAGAATATAAAAGGAAACTAAAGATAATCTTGTTCGATGACAACTTCATTCAATCTCGTTTACCTAAAGCGCATGCGTTCCGGAATATTTCTCATCAAACCTCGTGCTCGATAGGCTATTTACGCTTTCAGAGGCGGGAATCTCGACACAAGCGAAAAGCCTCCCGTGTGGCGTAGCTTATTGCCTGGCAAAGCTGGGAGTCACTCTTGCGAGCCGAGAGCTGGAGTGTAACAATCATCAGCTCTGTTCAACTGGCGTGATATACCATCTGCGCCTGCTTACTTGCTACAAATGTGCTTGCTACAAACAGCAGCACATATCCTTCCCTTTTAATTAAGCGCAAAATGTTTCATTGAAATCGTTCCACACGCCTGTCTAGTGGAAGCCTTTCATAGCTTCACTAGTATTTAATTACATATATAGCGATAGAAATTGGCCCCGAGTTAGACGAGATCGACTGCAACAAAATTTCACTTTGGCTAACTTATTTATAAATGGGCAGCGTATACTATTCATGGAATCTTGGGCGAGTTGCAGGGCTGGCAATTATGTGATTGTCTTATTGTCGCAGCCTTCAAATAACCCCTAAGCAAACGAAGCGTGCACCGGCAAAGTTTAGCGGATGTGACGTAAGTCCCAGCACGTCGCCTCCAAGATTTTTCAGCGTTGCATGCTGCAGCGGGCGCCTTCAAATCTCTGAGGCCATGCCGAGGATCCCCGGTGCTTCTCAACGTTCTGGGGCACGCGCCACTTCCGAAGAGCACGCAGTGGTTGCTGCATTTCTTTCCTTCTTCTTTTTTGTTTTAGTTTAGGTATCAAGGATGTCTTTATTTTGCGAGCTTTTTGGCATGCACCCACCCCTATTTCTAACGTAAAATTTTGTCCGGGGGCAGTTCTAAATATGCCCTATGTGAAACTTCAGGCTTTGTACGCGGGGGAAAATTTAATTGAAATTGCTCTTAAATAACGGCTTGAAGTTGCCGCAGGCTTTGCAAAATTATTGTAGTACGTTAGCAATGCGCTGTCACTTTCGCCGCTTGCCGCATAGTAAACCAAAATACCACACTTTGAGGCAAAGTTTTTTTTTCTTGAACAGCTTTATTCTCAAGAATGTTCGTAGCACCATGGTGCCTCTCTTTCACCATCTCCACTAATGCGTACTTTCTCCAAATTCTTCTTTTATTCTGGCAGGTGTGCGGAAGGCGACCACTACGTAAGCAAATAAACTAGTCATTCTAATTTATTTTATTTATTACTGTCAGCCAGACTACCGGACCTTTGGGAGGACTGCATGTTACAGAAGGAACGTAGTGTGTCATCAATAGAATAAAAAATAGTGCCGGAACGACCTGTGCTATGCATAAATTGCATGTAGGCGTAGAAGAACAATGGCAAACAACCAGTCACATAAAAATCTGAATATAAGGTGAACACAATAGCCCGCAATAACAGAACGATATATCACAAAGAACACAAACGTCGCCAGAACGCTGCTTAAAAATAGCGGGGCGCAGGAAAATGGTGTGAAAAGGTTTCAAAGGTGGGCACGTGGCTATCATGAAAGGGGAAGGATGCAAATGTGCCGCTGCTAATCTACGTATAACTGAACATAATATTGTAACGGCGCGCACGCGAAGAGGAGGAGAAGGAGCTGTAGGAGGGCGAGGACGAGAACTTTAGTTTCAGTCTGGCGACCGATAGCCCCATACAGTCCTCTAACGCCGAGCCTTCTAAATAAACGCTTCCCACCTTTCATTTCTGGTTACATGTAATACCGCTTGGGCTTCGGCTGTGCAACTTCCTTGCAACCCTTGAGTGGTCTATGGACAGAATTCTCCGTAAGCCTAAGGTGGATACTAACCTCGATGACGTTGTAATCTTGTGTCCCCCACTTAGCAAACACAATCAACGTTGCCTCACCACACGCTGCCTCAGCGCACGGTACCATTACAGCTTCTGCCTTGTTGCTGTGTGACCAGCTGTCTGATATGCAACCGAGTGTTCGCTAACACACTGGGCTCTATTCGTGCTTGGAAACGTGGAGCGGTAAAGGGAAGACGTGTGCCGAAGTTGGCTGCGAAAAGCATAGAGTGTCATACTGTAGCGTCTACTTCTTTTTCTGTGCGGTGACTCGATCTCCGTCAGCAGACCCCATGTAGACTTCACACGCTTGGCCGCAGCACGGCGCGATGACGACGATCTCAGCAACCTCCGCGCCACTGGTACTTCACTCATGCTTGAAGAAGTATTCATGTCTTGCAGTGGCGTTCCCATTATATGCGATACTTGAAACAACCGCTGTCGCCCATATGTGCCATCTTTTCGCCGAACCGTCTTTGAAGCTCTACGCTCACTGTCTCATCCGGGAGCGAGAGCGACTCAACGCCTAGTAACCACTAAAAATGCGTGGCCCCGTACAAAGGCTGGTGTTCGAAGCTGGACGCGCGGTTGCTTGAAATGCCAGCAGGCTAAGATTTATAGACATACAGTCGGGCCAATAGAGAGTTTTCCACCTCCTGAGGCCCACTTCAGTCCTATCCACGCAGATATTCGTTGGCCATTTGCCTCCCGTGCAATAGCACCGACATGTATTAACGTGCGTCGACCGTTCTACACGTTGGCCCGAAGCTGTTCTGCTTACGAACATTACCGCTGAAACGGTCGCACTGGCTGTAGTCGAGGTCTGAATAAGGCTATACGCTGTACCCTCTACCGTCACAGCTGACCGCGGTCGTCAGTTTGAGTCCACACTTGTCTGTAACATCTCGGAAACTCTTGGGCTCACACACATTATGAAGACAACTGCCTACCATCCGGCGTCTAGCGGAATGGTCGAACGTTTTCATCGACAGTTAAGGGCCGCCTATAATGTGTTCCGACAACACCATGCAATGGACGGAACGGCTTCCTCTTGACATCCTCGGCCTGGGACTGCACTGAAGAGCGACATGGAGTACGGCAGAACTTGTTTTTTGGCACAACACGCCGTGTGCCCGGAGAGCTTTTTGTTACAGAGTCATCACCTGTGCCCTTTGAGGTCGTCAACTACGCCAGCCGACTCCGAACGATGATGGATGCCATTGTTCCGCCACCTGTTTGCCCCACTTGTCAGAACACATTTGTCAGCCCGCACCTCAGCGATGGCACACACGTGTTCATACGCCGAGACGCAGTTCCTGCAGCCGCCATGCGACGGCCCCTTGTAAGGGTAATCAACCGTATGCCCAAACACTTTCCAGAGATGATCAACGAACGCGAAGACACCGTATCCATTGACCGTCTTTTACTGGCTCTTTTTGACAATGAATCGATAAGGACACACACCGCCGCAAACTCCTTCGAGCCTGCATATCGCCGTCCTAGAGTGCGTTTTGCTGCAGATACGGTCTTAATTTATTCACCGTTATTATGCGCCGTTCAGCAGGCCCGCGGCTTCCTCACTAGGGGGAAGGCCCTGTGGCGTCTACTTGTTTTCATTGCGACGGCTCGAAGGGAAAAGAGAACGATGAAGTCACGTGCGCTTGGTGTGCCGCTTCGCCTTCGATCGCCATACGTTCGCCAGTGTGAGTGTTAAAATATATGTTGTTATGTAGCGTGACTGAATGCGTCACAGCATTACCTACAATACAATAATTACTAAAGGGAACTCTGGCGCTAGTGTCTACGGGACCTGCAATCGGGGCGGTTAGGTCAGCTTGGAAGTTACGGGAAGGGCATGGATTTGCCTAAACTTCGTCCTTCTGGCTTCAAATGGTTTCGTGCCTTTGTAAACTGGTAATTCTTGAACAAAGTACGTGTAACAAATAATAAGAGCAAAATCGTTAAAATTGCCCGACGGCAGGACTCGAACAAAGGACTTCAACCACGGAAGCCCGATACTGAAACCATTACGCCAAGGACGCGTGCACCGACAAAAGCCATAGTAAAACGCTGCAGTGTAGCGCATTTTAGTCCAGCATGCCAGAGTAATTTTTAGCTGAAGGAAGTTTTCAAAGCGCATGAGCGGCTAAAACGACAATCTCGGCTAATTTTTGCTAACAGTGCAGATAAATTAAGCGTAATAAACTAAATCGCAAGAACGTCTGAAGCCACAAGCGCGAACATCAGACAAATCCATGATCTTCCCATCATTCCCATGGTGTGTGAACGATCGCTATGCCAGGGCTCCCCCTAGTAATTATTGTAGGAAACTCTATGGCAAAATAATAATAATAATAATAATAATAATAATAATAATAATAATAATAATAATAATAATAATAATGCCTGGCACATTGAGCAATGAAACGAATCTGTGAGGCGTAGTTCTTGGACCACTGCTACATAAGGACCAGACTGCCTGTGTTGTCGGCCCTTCTCGATGCATGACCTTCTTCCAGGATAAACAAATCCATTCATGCGCCAGCGTTGTATCGTTAACCTCTGAAGAGAGGACTTCAACTCCGGAATGTCTTGGAACAGTGTGTACCGCTCGTTACACAGTGACAAATGGAGTATTTTCGTTTCTTGCACGTTATCTACACACGTTTATCCCAACTCACGCGCAAACTAACGCCTACTATAGCGCCAACGCATAAAGAATAAGTGAATAGGCGTACTCTTGAATCGAAGTTCTGGAGCGTGGGTGACGGCGACTGTGTATACCAAATGCTCATGAACATGTGAAGCTGAACGTTTCGTGAGTGTCCGCAGAGTAAGCGAGCGATAGCGATAATACTCTTACAAGCATCGACGTTCCAAACCCTTGTGCGCAGCAAGAACTAATCTATCACCACAAAGCACATCTGCGAGCGATCAACAAGAAAAAAAGAAGATTCGTGGGGCCGCAACATTCATATGGGGACGAACTACCAGCGAGGCTGTTTAGGCTGCATACACGGGCCACATACATTATGAGATCATACATCTTATTTTTCCCACGGCACCACTACGCCGACACATGCGCCGTCGTGATCATCGCAACTACCATGCATCACGAGACGTTTATTTGAGGGATCACCAGCCATTTGTGCGCAGGTGCGAGTAAGAGCGGGAGCGAGAGAGAAAATCGGGGTGCTTTGAGGAGGTTTCTCAGCGCGTGTTGTATTCGTTTGTCCCCAGACATGACAGCATTGCGGAGTGCGGTCGAGTTTGTTTACGCTCAGCTGCTGGCTGACCGCGCGGTGAGGCAGTGGGCACGGACGCCCCATTTGGTTATCGCTGTGTGTTAAGGGGCAATGTTCTTAGTGGTCTTGTATAAGTAGCGGGTCGCTTTCCTTTTTTTTTTGTCGCGACGATAGATTGGATTTTTTACAAGCACTGCTCCAGGAGGGCGCTTGTAACCGGCAAACGGATACCTCAGGAGAGCACATGAGGTTATACTAAAGCAGGCGGCGCAGGGTCTCCAGGGCACCCAAGCGCTAGCGGGGGGATCAAAGCTGGAAACAGGGCGGCCCGTGGGTTGGGGCCGCGGAGGCAGAAGCGTGCCAGGGTGTGTTCGCATAAAAAAGAATGGCTGTCCGCGATAACGGACAGCCTATCTTATACACCCCTGGCACGCGCAGGCCTCGGCGAGTTCCAACCCACGGACCAGTTCGGGTTCTAACTTCGGAGTCCCCGTTGCCGCTTTGGTGTAATGGAGACGCCGCCAATGATGCGAAATAATGACACGTTGTTACAATTAGTAAAAAAAAACACGACTGAATAAATATAATTATGTCCAGCCACCAAATTGTGACACTAAGGTCAGCGCTACCGCGCCCCGCGACTTTTTTCAATATATGCGGCCCGGGCTGTACTACGGTCGCTACTGCTCCCACAGAAACATCTGTCATGTTATTCACAAGGTACATCACGAGGTACAAGGCACGAGGCACAAGGTACAAGGCACGAGAAAGCTATATCCGCCACGACTGACTTAGCACGAGCGCCGCAGGAGCGAGACAGTCTGACACAGCGGTCGCCAAATCGGGCGTCAGTGCCCGCAGCTTCACCTTTTTTACCGCGCCGGTAGCTAGCTTCCGAGCGTAAAGAAACTCGACCCCACTGCGCAATGCCGGCACGCTTAGGGACAAACGCCTACAACACGCCCTAAGGAACCTCCTCCGTAGTGCCTAGGCAGAGTCTCTCTGCAAAGGGTCCTTCAGAGTATCAAAAGGGGTTTACTGGAAAGGACTTTAGTTTTGCCCGTGTGTCAGGGGTATCATATATTCAAGAAGCAAAAGCCCCTAGACTTTCTCTCTCGCACCCGCTCTTACTCGCGCCTGCGCACAAACGGCTGGCGATCCCTCAACCGAACGGCTCGTCCATGCATCTGCCGCAACCGCTGCCGTTGCGCGCCGGCACCTCCGACGCGCCACTGCACAGTTGCCGTCGCCACACCCTTTTCCTTCTCACCCCACTGGTCGGCTCCTCGTGCAATCCTGTCTATGGTGGCTAGCCACCACAATCGTGTTTACGACGCGGACGCAAGCCGTCCAGAGTATCCCCTCTGGGAACGCATGCCGACTACGGGGGCTAGAGGTAAACGGCTTCGCTGTAAAAACGATCAGACAGTGACAGCACCGAGGAACGTTACTGAGTCAGAAACGTGGTAAGCTGCTTCTTCAGAGTGTTCAGCAAATAAAAAACCAATAGAAAACACACCTATCTTTATTTAATTCAAAAACGGATGTATGGACAGCTTGAAATACATCTTTAGCACCGCTTCAAGCACAAGCAGCGTATATGCTGCTTTCACCGTTGGGAGAAGGCGTAATGAGGTCCGAAAGTGTTTACGTGTCCTCTGAAGCTGTGGCCAAAGCTTCGTGTTGTTCACCCAGTCATCGTCCACAAAATTCACCGAAACAAAGGTTTCCTGAGCCTCACAGGCATCATGCACGTCCATTGTAAACACGGAGTCAGCTCACCCAAGCGATGGACGCGTCACCATGAGATCAGGCAAGGTGGCTATCCCATTATTGCTAGTCGCTCGCTTACTCTGTGTATACCATCACAAAACGTTCAGCCTCGAGCATTCGTGTGCTGCCATTGTAGTCGCCGTTACCCATGCTTCGGAGCATTGGTTCAAGTTTCGACCCTTTCACTTATTCTTGATACGTTGGTAATAGAGTGGACGTAAGGTAGTGTGTAAGTTTAGGTAGACGCGTATATAGATAACGTGCGAGCAACTTACTATGCCCGGAGGCGGCGCTACACGATTTGTCACTGTGTAACGAGCAGTACTCAGTCTTGCCTTCGTTCCTGAGTTGAAGTCATTTCCTTGGAGGCTAGCGATACAACGTCGGCGGATGGGTGAATTCTTTTATTCTCGAAGAAAGCCGTACATCGCAAAGGGCCGGCAGCACAGGCTGCTTCCAGAGCAACGGTTGTAGCAGTGGTCCATGAATCCCACATATTCCTTCTATTTCTTAATATGCCAGTCACTGTTTCCGTAGCCTGCAATTGCAGACGTCTTCCCTCTACCGTCGCACATTTTGCAGCATGAATGAAGCACAGTGCGTTAGCGATCACCCAATTAGATTTCCGACAGCTGAGCGCACAGTATTGGCCTCGACCTCCACCACTGAAAAAGCTGGCGCCACCGTCGGCGTGACGTGCTAGGAGGGATCATGTGGACATAGCGGCCGCGTCGGCTGCTTCGGGAGCGCCAAGTTCCCTCGTACGCTGTGGTCCTCATTTAGTGGCGAGATTTTCCGCTTCGAGTGTCTCCTTTACAACGCTTGAAAGCACTACAATAGGTAGTGGCTGCCTTTGAAGGCGCGCAACATGGTAGGCTACTGCTCGGTGCCGCAGGGCCGGACGCACGCAACGGAGGCCGGTGTCAGCCTTATTCACACGTAGCCGCAGGACAAAAAGCTGCGTGAAGCTTGGCTCGCGAAACATAAAACCGGCAAACAGTCATCGGCAACAACTCGGGTATGCAGCAAGCACAGACGCGAGGAAGATTTCTGCTACGGCACCCGGTCCGCGATGTTCTGAAAACGCGCACTGAGACGCTCGCCCAGGAGCGCTGCCCGACTAATGTCATGACGGTTTGGCCTATGAACTTGCCGATGCTATAGATACTGGCAAGTTCAGTGGAGTGGAAAGGCAGCGGTAAGAAGCACATTTAAAAAAAGCATGGCATATGGTCATGTTTGTGTTATGAATTAATGCACTGGATTACAAAAAAGGAGCAGCGGGAAATTGCACGCTGAAAACACCGATAAACATACAGTGCGACGCAACTCGAGAAATAATATTGAAAGATCAAAGAATTTAGAAGAAAAAAAAGAGATTGAATCGTCGCGACGGCACATCACAGTCCCCGTAGGCGTCGAAGTCTCTACAATGAAATTATTTTTGAACAGCTCTGATAGCGCCCACGCAACAATGGTTGTTTGTATACTGTCAAATGCTCATATTCTGCAGCCTAAAGCTCATGACACGGCGCGAAAACGCGCACGCGGAGAAAGCGAAACAATGCGCGGACAAGCATGCAGACGCACAGTCGGTTGCTGCGAATCTGCGCGATCGCTGCATTGAGGCTTCGTTCTATCACGCTCCATTTGTTTATACAACACTATAAGAACATATTTCACATAGTTTGCTCTCGGCGTTTACCTACCCTTCACGCAAGAAGCCGGTTCGGGAGACTCCATCACGGCGACCGCGCGCAATGGCGTTCACTGTACGTACGATTGTGTGATTTCAGTTTGCCCAAGATTATTATTTAGACAGTAAGAAACTTCTCTCGTTTCGAAAGTACTTACAAAAATGTCCGGGAGAGCTCGCGCGTGGTGTTTTCAGTGAGCTCTGACAGCAAAACCTATGAGGAGCGCGCCGCGTGATCCCTCATACTACGCCAGCGAAGCGCTTCCGATAGATGGCGACTCCGTAACTCCTCGCCGCCAATATCAGGGCAGATGCGGTAACGCGGTTTCGCATTCATGCGCTTTCGCTGAGGCAACGTGTGACGCGCCGCCGAAAGCGCCATCTAGTTCTCGTAGAACAAACTGCTCCACGAAAAGCGTCTATACCTCACCACTTTCAATGTAATTGTAGCCCGCTTGTTTCCGAAACACACGTGTCCTACATCAGCGTAAGTCAGAACGGAACATATTGGCGTTGGAAGCATCTTGAGTAATTAGTAAAAGAAAAGTAACAGAATAACTTCATTAGCATTGCTCCTGTTGTGTGAACCAAAGAAATCCAGTATATTAGAGCATCACGTATGAGCAGAAAGGTAAAATTCTGCTTGGCATGGTATTTTTTCTTTCGCCAGCTGTCGCTCTGAATCGAACTATGTCTGTTGTAGTACAGCGCTTGTGTCTGTGTACACTCATTGTATCCCCTTCACTTGCTGGTTACGTAGTAAGCTAACACGAGAACGCATGCAGTATGCAGCGCCGCATTCTCGATCGGTCAATCCCGGGGATACTATTTCAACATCATTAATTGTTTAAGCCAGCGGAAACGAATCTGACGAAAGGAATGACATATTTATACATATATCATAACAGTTATTCTAACGGCGTCGCATAGCTTTCATGTCCCTGTCCAGGGTGCCTGTCGAGTTAGTGCGATGAATGGTGTCACGCCTGGGCACTACACCACTGAAAATTCTTGAATTCTGATATTGATCCGAAATAGTGCCTCTATAATGCTGCCATCCATGGTACCTTGGTATGGATTGCTAGCAAGAGGGAGGTGCGTCTTGCAAATTCACTGAAACTTGGTTCCATTTACTTTAGCTTCTCGTGCCCTCCCAGCCCGCAATCTTCGGCTTCGAGAGTGCTACCAGCCTGAGGTCGGCCATATTGGAAGGTGCACTTTCGACAGACGCTGTACATCATTGTAATGCAATCTTAAAAGTGGAGTGTCAACCTAGCGTTCACTGTAAATACAATGGTGAAATACAAGTACAATGATGACCGTCGGCTCTCATTGGCCGTCCCGCAACGTAGGAGACGCTGGTTGTATGCTTCAGGAGTATCGGCAACCACGCGTCTGCCTTGAGCGACTCCCTCCCGCTAGGGCGCCACAATGCTGTAGCGGCGGGCGAGGAGGACATCGAGGCACCCTATAGTGCTAAAGCTTTACCTATTACGACGCGCTCCTGGCGGGCAGGACACGAATCTCGCATTAGGCCTAGACGCCGAATCGGATGAGTCGGAGGCGGGCGAGTAGGATACGTCGCGCTGGCGACGCCAGAATCACGCAACATTTTAACGCGACAGCGTTAAGGAGCTCGTGTCGCAGAAACTGTCGAATCCGCACACCTACCTTTGCTAAGTGAGGATGATTTACGTTCAATTATTTTCGGTCTTAAGCGAAATAGATCTATGGGAATAGATGGCATTTCAGTTGATGATCTGCGAACCTTGTTCGACATACTTAAAGGAGTGTTGCTGTCGCTGTTCAACAGCATTATCTCAAGTGGCATGATCCCGCCGAACATGAAAGCGGCAATTATTACCCCAATTCACAAAGGTGGTGCACATAATAGATATGAAAATTATCGTCCTATTTCAGTCTTGCCCTGTTTGACTCAAATATTAGAAAAACATCTGCTGTTTACAATGACAGGTTTCTTAGATAAGCAGAAAACCCTGTCACCGCGTCAGTATGGCTTTGTACAAGGTAAAGGGACGGAAGTGCTCTTGGAGGACTTTTCTGACATGTTAAATCGTTCTTTTGAATGTAACCAAGTGGTGTGTGCACTGTTTCTGGATGTCAGCAAGGCTTTTGACAGCGTTTGTCACACTCTGTTATTGTGTAAACTATCCAGGTTAGGCTTCCGTGGAGTGTTTCTTTCGCTTTTGAAAAATTTTTTGCAGCAGAGAACGCAGTACGTCTCGATTGGGCGGGCAAAGAGTGCTTCTTTGCTAATAAAAGCTGGCGTTCCTCAAGGTTCCATAATTAGTCCGCTGTTGTTTAACGTCTACGTGAACGACCTTTCAAACGCCGTGCCTGCAAGCCTGTATCAGTACGCTGACGATACTATCCTCGTATCCCAGTCGCCGAACTACTCTGACTCCCTTTCTTCTCTTCAAGCTGCACCAACTATTGCTATGGACTGGTTCTCACGCAACCTAATCAAAGTAAACAGCTCTAAGACCCAACTTATATGTTTTCACAGCCCGATGAAGAAAGTAGATTTGAACTAACAGCTGCTCTTGCACGGATCTAATTGTTCTCAATGTCAATGTCTACCCCTGAGCTATAAAACTACTGTGAAATACCTAGGATTATACTTTGACAGTGCTCTTTCTTGGAATGACCACTTATCCCACATTTGTAAAAAGCTCCGAACCGTCTCCTGTGTGC
This sequence comes from Dermacentor albipictus, assembly GCF_038994185.2. Lineage (NCBI taxonomy): Eukaryota > Metazoa > Arthropoda > Arachnida > Ixodida > Ixodidae > Dermacentor > Dermacentor albipictus. The sequence continues at coordinate 158,588 of NW_027225598.1, forward strand.
TGTATAACATTAGATACTATATGCCACTTTCAATACGCAAAGCTATTGTAAACGCTCTCGGTTATAGCGTACTGCGTTATGGCATAACGATCTATGGTCACTGTGCAGTTCGTTGGAAGAACAGGATCAATTCTCTCCTAAGATCTCTGTTAAAAAATATTGGCTATGATTTAGGCCTGCCCCCCAATTCTGATGTTTTTAAGGTATTTTCGCTACCTGATTTTGATCGCCTTTTGATGGAAACTATTGTCCTGAAACATTTTTGGTTTAGTGACTATAAAATTCCGTATGTTCCCACACGGTCTCTTCGACCGAAGGAAGCTTTTTGTATTCCCCGACGGTTTACAAGATATGGAAAGCGCGTAAGAGATTTTTACGTTCCCTTTTACTTCAATAGGTTGCCTCCAAGTGTTCGCCGTGCAAAAACTAAATATAAAATAAAAAAGATGCTGCGATACGCTACTTAGTGGGTGTACGACGTTGTACACGCATGCTCCACCACTTATCAAATGAATCCTGTGAATTCGCTAGTTACTGCAGTATTTGTTGCACTTATCTGAGTATTTTCATGCTATTTTATTTTCCTTCCTTGCTCTTTACTCTGTTGTGTTTTTTTTTATATGTAACTTGGGTTCCGTGTCTATTTTTATTATTATTTTTTTTCTGCCACTATACTAATTTGATGTTTTGTAACTTTTCATGTGCGTTCATGCCTGTGTGTTTATCTGCGTGGTTCCGCTGCCTGTCGGGCTCTGCCACTCAAGCCCAATGAGGCTTTGGCAGGCCGGATGTTTGTACATTCTTTCAATACTTGGCGCAATCAAGTATTATTATTATTATTATTTTAAAAAAAAGCCGGTGTCGTCGGCGTCGGTGTCGGCGTCCGCGGCGTTGGCCGTGAGCAATAAATCCCAGCAGGCACTTTATGAATAAAAAACAACTTCCAAGATGGGCTGGGAGGGAATCGAACCAGGGTCTTCGGAGTGTGAGACGGAGACTCTACCACTCAGCCACGAGTTTTTTTTTCTTTATTTCCTCGTCACAGAAATGCCATGCGAATACATTGTTAAAAGAGAATCAGCTTAGCTTATGCTGACTCTCTGAAATTAATATCGCTTGAATTTCGCCAACTCATCGAACAGTGGCAACCAATCGGGCGGTTCTTCCTGGTCGTCTACACTTCACGCATGTAGACGACACTTTCAATAAAGTTTTCTCGCACAGAATGGGCATTGACATCAGCATGACATACCGACATTCTTGTGGACCATATACTATGGAGGCTCAGCAGCATAATAAGGTCATATGGAATATCGTTATTGCCTGTGTTTAAGTATCTGATACCACGTGGGGTTATTGGTAATGCTTTCTTTAATGTTCGTTGTAAGATGTCCCAATGAAAAAAGGGATCCCAACAATCAATGAAGACGTGATCGACAGTCTCTGGTTTTTTACACTTTATACAATCGGTGGTGCACGGCACATATATTCCCTTGTCGGCCAGCCAAGTCTTTACAGGCAAGGTATTTGTGCGGAGTTTGAAGAAGAATGATTTTACCGATGGTTTCACAGGCATTCTTTTGACCCTTTTGAGGACATCATCGCCTGAACCTCCATAGTATGCTAACCTATACATTGAAACTGGCATTAATGAGTCTATCATATCATGGTACAGTTTCTTTCTTTTGACGGAACTTAAATATTCTAGCGAGAATCGAACACTAAGCATACGGAAAGATAGCACTACTTCCTGAAGGAAACCTTTCACTGGAGGGGAGTGAACAGTCGAACACGAAACAAGGAAGTCGGGTAACAGATTACCTAATCGCACTTGTGTCATGGTGCGCAAAAATGGATCACTGTGGTTCCGCAAGAACATAAACCGCGATACAATCTGGCGTACAAATAGATGTGATAGTCCAAGACCACCGCTGCGAACTGATCTGAACAGATTAGAGCGGCTGCAGCGTTCCCAGGTTGAGTTCCAAATGAACACAGCAAACACTCGATGCAGTTTTTGTACATTCACTCGCGACATGAATAGCGCTTGTAGTATGTACCATATTTTTGCAACCAGAAAAATGTTGCACACAGTGGAGCGCGCGAACATTGAGAGATTGCGCCCTTGCCATGCCAGCGCTTGTTCCTTCGCCGTCTGTGTTTCCTGTTCCCAGAACTGCTTACTGTCTTTGTAATGCTCAAGCGGCACGCCAAGATATTTCACAGGCGTGGTCACCCACTGTATGTTTGCGAAACTGCGTGGTTTGCTTTGCCACGCGCCATGCCAAAACCCGATGCACTTATCCCAGTTTATGGCACTACCTGTTTTTTCACAATAAGTTTTCGCCAGAGTTACCACTTCGCTGACACTGTCATAGTCATCGCAAAACACTGCTAGATCGTCTGCATAGGAAAGCACTTTCACCTCACTTTGCTGTAATTTGAAACCTCTTATTTTCTCGTTCTCTTTAATGGCTAAGCAAAATGGCTCCAGGTATATTGCGAAAAGCAATGACGAAATTGGGCACCCCTGTTTCAGAGATGAGCAGACATTGACGCTTCTCGTGAGACTCTTGTTAATAATTAGCCGTGTGCTGCAATCTGTGTACACCATCTTTAAGCCATCAATAATCACTGATCCTATGTTCGTGTATTCTAAAATCTTGAAGAGAATATCATGAGCCACACGGTCAAATGCCTTCTCCAGGTCTAGCTGCAACATTGCAACTTTACCCTCGAAAGCATCGACGCATTCTAGAATGCTCCTGGCGACGTGTACATTGGTAGTTATTGTGCGCCCTTTAATCCCACACGTTTGGTGGGTTCCAACTAAAATTTTTATTACGCTCTGTAACCTTTTCGCCAGTATTTTCATAAAAATTTTATAGTCAGTGTTCGCAAGGCTAATGGGGCGGTACGATGCAACAGACAAGCGCTTTACAGGATCGTCAGATTTTGGTATCAGGACCATCTGAGCTGTTCGGAATGACGCGGGTATTCGGTTGTTTTTGTAGGACTGCACTAAAAATTCCTTCATAATTGGTGCTATTTCTGCTTTAAATGTTTTGTAGAAAGCTGCGCTTAATCCATCCGGCCCAGGTGCCTTTCCTGAGCCTAGTTCTTCTATAGCAGCTTCAACTTCACGCACAGTTATAGACGCTTCGAGGCCTTGTTTAACGTTTTCTTCCAATCGTGGCATAAAGTGCAGGAAGTGGCTTATGAAGCCACCCAGATCAGTTTTTCTTTCGCCAAGAAAGTCTCCATAGTGTTCAACAAAGGCGCGTTCAATGGTCCTGCGGTCACTCGTTACTTCGTCATTGTAGCTTATCTGTTTTATATCACTGCGGCGAGCGTAAGCTTTCTCGTCACTTAGCGCACGTTTATTCGGTGTTTCCCCTTGCCACAATCTTTCTGCACGGGATCTTATCATGGCACCACGGTACTTCTCTGTATCGGTGATTTCTAACTGGCTTTTAACTTTCTTGATTTCCTTCATGACTTGGCCAGGCTCTGTGCTTTCTACATTAAGTAGAAAGTCGAGTTTACTCCTCAGGGCTTTTTCTTTCCGTTTTTCTTCTTGTTTCAGTTTAGTTGCCCTTTCTATAGCACTCATCTTCACTTCATTTTTAAAATCTTCCCACATGGTTACTACATATTTCTCTTCAGCTACAATCAATCGTCCAAGTTTTTCTTTAATGTCATTTACGAAACAGTCATCGTTGAGTAACTTATCGTTAAATTTCCACAAATCCCACGAGAAGTTTGTTTTTCGTTCTTTTGTTCCTATTGTGAAGGCAACCAAACTGTGGTCACTAAAAGAGACTTGCTTGTTCTCGTACGTTTTACATAACGGCACCAGTTCCAGTGACACATAAGCTCTATCTAGCCGAGCATGGCTAAGTCCTTGAAAATGAGTAAAACGCGGAACACTGTGGTCGTACAACACATAGCCGACGTCTTCCAGGTTGTATTCACTGACAAGATTGTTCAATAGCAGTGCACTACGGTCATTCAGCGGCAGTTTTTTCACGCGATCCTCCGGAAAACAAACACAGTTGAAATCGCCAAGTAAAACCAAAAGCTTATCGGTCTTTAAATAATCCTCAACTCGTTCAAAAAAAGACTGTCTCTCGCTCTCTCTATTAGGGGCGTAAATACAGATAACTCGCCAGAAAACTTCATTCAAGGTAAAATCGACAACAACCAGGCGTCCCGTTTCACACACTATGACTGTTTCTACACTTACATTTAGGCTATTGCGCAAAAAAATAGCGCAGCCCCCCGACGTGCCGGCCGCATGACAGACGCATACATTATAACGGGGAACGAATTGTTGCACCATGCGATCCGTTTGCTCCTGACTCGCTATCTTGGTTTCCTGAACTGCGATTATGTCGAGATTGTTTTCCAGAAAGATACGACTCAATTGATATTGCCGCCGCCTCGTGCTTAGTCCTCGGACATTTAGCGTGGCAATACGAATCGCGGTGTTAATTGCGGCCTCCATTATGAGCAAGAACAATCGGGTCGCATAGCGCTTACCTTGAGCGACCCATGCACTATGCACAAAGTGGTGTCCTCTATTCTGTTGTACATGGCTCCGCCAGTCAAGCTGGCGGTATCACACGTAGTGGCCATATCTAGGTTTCACTACCCGAAACGAAGCCGCTATGGGGGCGGCCCCGTCTCGGGTCTCCGCTCGACTTGGACGTTGGGCCTCAGCTTGAAAGGCGTACGTCGCAGCTGAGTCGCCTTTGTAGGTGGTTCGCTGCATGTCGTTGCTCCAGAGGTCTCGGTTACGCCAATCGTTTCCTCGTGTGCCCGCTTCGCAGGCATGCTAGTGGCTGCTGACATGTCGACGTCAGTCGTAGCAGACGCCTCCGCACACGTAGTGGCAGGCGACGACTTCGAGGGGACATCACTCTGTTCTGTCGCGGAACTCTGGTTTTCAGGCGCCTCGTTTTCAGTCTTTTTCCGAGTATCAGCCTCGTCGTTGGTTTTCTTGTCTGGGCACAAGTTTTTGGGGTGGAGAGGCTGCTTCTGTGTGACCGTGTTGCCAACCTTGTCGCTCTTAACCGGAGAAATATCTTCAACTTCAGCCTCATCCATGAGGTGTTCAGATACTTCTTCTTCTCTTCTCGTTGGTCCTGCGACGACGGCGTATGTCTTGACGCACTGAGATCGTTCATGGCCCAAGCGGCGGCAGACCTCGCAGCGTGGAACTCGACAGTGCCGGCGAATATGACCGGTTGTATGGCACCGCAGGCAAAGAGGGGCGCGGCCCGGAATGACGGCAAGGACGAGCTCCCCTGCTATGCGTAGCTGGTGCGGAATATCGTCCACTGTAGTACCTGCCTTAAGCTGCAGGGTCACCGACCGCGTGGTTGAGCCCTTGTCCAAAATCCCTTGAACACGCCACCGTTCTTTCGCCGCGTCCGTAACCGTTCCATATGGGGCAAGAGCTTGTCTGATGTCTTCATCTGACACGTTTGGCAGCATCCAGTGTAACTTCAAGCGCACGCCTTGATTGGTGGGGTCAACGACAATACAGCGCCGTTCTTTGACAATGATGCTTCGGATAGCAAGCAGTTTCTTTGAGGCTTCAGTCGTCTTCATCATGACCGCCCACACGTGATTCATCTGATACGCCCCCAAAGCAACTACTTCGGGGAGTAACTAGTTCCAGACGAACCAGAGCGTCACGGAAATCCTCAACCTTGTACGGTCTTCCACGGACGTCCGCGTGTAAAAAAACAGTATTAAGGACGATTCGACCGGTAGGCAAGTGCGGCAAAATCACCTGATAATCCTCGTCTTCAAAAACAGCATTCCTGTTACCGCGGCCGTTCGCGGCCGCCAACACCGCTCCTTCGGAGCACACTCAGCCACGAGTTCGATGCTTCAAAGCGGTACAAAACGCCTCTAGTGAATGCGGTGTTGCCTTAAAAAAATGGCTGTGGCTTAGGTAAGGTTAAGCCCAGGATGCGAAGCATACTAGCCTTTATTTTAGTTGTTGAACCACTGTTTAGCTTGGTGAACTGCTGTTGCTTGGCTGTATTTGGTTCGGCTAGACGAAGAAACAACTCATGCGTTACTCTGCTTAGCCTTGGACGCTCCGCATTGGACGCGGTGAGCGTCGAGCAACGCATGCAGCGTTCGGCGCGGCAACGAAATGTGCGCCTGAGCAAGCGACGCACGCCTGAGCCTTAGAAACAGCTCGTTTCTAAGGCAACACCGCATTCACTAGAGGCGCTTTTGTACCGCTTTGAAGCATCGTACTCGTGGCTCAGTGGTAGCGTCTCCGTCTCACACTCCGGAGACCCTGGTTCGATTCCCACCCAGCCCATCTTGCAAGAGTTGAGCCAAAGCCACTTCTCCTCTGTCGTGACGTCACGGTGTCACGTGGTTTCAAGGCGACACCGCCGCGCCTGAGGAGCTGGGTTGAGCCCTCGTAATATGCTTCGCATAAAACAAGCTGTTTCTAAGGCTCAGGCGTGCGTCGCTTGCTCAGGCGCACATTTCGCTGCCGCGCCGAACGCGGCGTTGCTCGACGCTCACCGCGTCCGATGCGGGGCGCGTAGTCGCTGCGGCGCAGCCCATTGTCTTACACCCCTTGGCGGGTCGACGGGAACGCTGTCGCGTTCCACTCTTGAAGGCGAAGCTTAAGCGTCCTCCAATTTTTCCACCCGAAGCGTTGCACGTGGCCCTTAGCAGCGCTGTTAATTGCCGCAACGCAAGCACACAATTGTGCGGCGAGCGAGCGCTTTTTTTCGTTTAACGAAGGCGCGACCGGACGAGGAAAATGGTGGTGGCGCCTGCGGCTGCGGCTGTCCTGCTTCCCCTTGCTTAGCTTGCGGCGGCTGGTCTAAAATGGCGGCGGCGTGCAACAGCCGGCTAAAAACATCGCTAAAACGGATCCTGAGCGAAGAAGCGCTCACACAATGCCTCCAACGAGGCTTGTAAGGTGTGCTTAAGTAAATAAATAAATATGGCAGTTGGCGGCAGCACGGCAGAGGGCGACAGCGGCTTAGAGAATCACATTCCATCCCATTTGAAGCTGCTTACACTTGTTTCATTTAATATACACTCTGTTGCTGACTATTGGTACGTATTCTCGGCATGACGAGGTATCAATTAATACCATTGTCATGTTCATACGACATCTACAAGTCACGTAACCGGCGGTTTCTTTTTGGAAGTGGTTACAAGATACCCATACTGCCGATACACCAAGTCGTTTGAAGTCGATTAAAGGGTCCATGGCTTCAAAAACGAAAATTTGTCATCCATCCGACAGTTGCACGATGCTATAAAGGAATTCAATACGGGTTCCTCAAAAGTAATTCTTAGCAGCTGAAGAAAAACTTGTACTACTCCGGGGATCTGACTTGAGACTAACGCTATTGTGAGGCGGTCGCTCTATCATTTGAGCTAATTATAGGAGGCTGGCAGTTCGCAGGGTGGCCGAATTAATAGGTGCACTAGATATGGCAATATTCATTGTCAAATTATTCCACGAGTTCAGCAAACATTTTTAAACATTTCGTTATTGGCGTCCTTTGTGTCCTAATAGTTATTACGATAGTCGGACTGAGACACAGGGAGACAAAGCAAAGACAGCGCTTGCTCTTTTGAAAGACTACACATGTATCTCCCTATATTGTTTGATGATGTATAGAAGAACAGGTGCTGTCTGTTGCGACGTGGTTAAAAGTAACACCTTAATAAATCTATTTCTGGTCACTTTTCCAGTTTATTTGCGTATCGAGTGACATCTTGTGCGATAAGTGATTTCTTGTATAAAAGTGTTTCAGCTGAGAGCAAGCTATATGCCAGTATCTTTAATTGACCGGTGGTTCTTGTCTCCGAATTCGCGCTGTTGCAATCACCATGCGACTCGTTGCTCAATCGGCTTCCAACAAAACGTGTCGCTTTGTTTTCTCAGTCGCGAAACTTGTTTTCTCGTTTACGCTCTCCCTTCTCCGTGTAGCGGCATCGGCGAGAAAGGTTTCGTGAAGCGAGCCGTCACCATCATCATCCTGCTGCTGATCGTGTCAGCGCTCATGGCCATGATGGTGGTCAGCGTCGTCGTCTCCGGCTTCGGTGAGATGCAGCAACGCTTTTCCCCTTCTCGCCCTCGGCATAGAGAGAAGCGCCTCGCGACTTTGGCAGCATTGATGCCAATAGGTAGCACACAAATGTTTATGTGACATTCTGCAACGCATTACCAGTGATTTTCTTGAGAGGCTGTAATTACAGGACAAAGATTGAACATCTAGTGTATGTGATCCGCAACATGCTTTGTGCTTCAGCGAAATATAAGCACCCTGCCTCGAATAGCTCACCGCGGAGACCGGCAAGACCAACTACATGTCTCGCACATAAGGCGTGCAAATATGGAGAAGACGGGTACTCGGTTATTAAAGTTTAAGAGAACATAGTTAATTAACCTGGGGCCGTATAACGTAAAACTATTGCGATGTGTTTCTATTACAAGGTCCTGACGTCAAATTTGCGTAACCGCTGACGCAAGCATCGGGCGGTGACACGCAGGGTTGTCTGAAAAAACCAATCAAATGCTCCTCTCGTTCATACGAGGTCACTTTTGTTTGCTTGAAAAATGTATAACATTGACTGCACTGAGCGGCTTGTAATATCTAATTGGCACACAAGAGGCGAGGAGCATGCTCAAGTAGAGAGTGTTTCGATGGGGCCGAGCCACAGCACTGAATATTGATAACCGGATGAAGAAGGTGGTGCCGGCGTCTTCGATTGGTCCGCTTTCTCTTACTTAGCTTGCGGTGGCTCGTCGACAATCGCGGCGGCATGCACCGGAAGCTTAAAAATGACGCTAAAACGGATACTCGGCAAAGAAGAATTGGCAGAACGAGTTTGTAAACCTGCCGAAAGTTCTCGAAAACGTTACATGGCCACGCAAGAAGTTTTATTGCACGCAAATAAACCCAAGCCCTCCGGCAGGTGAGAGTAGCCAGTGCCTGAGCGATCGGTGGCAGCCATCTTTTATTCCTTTATGAACGGGGCAGCCTGCGGCTATTCAGAAGAAAATTCAGTTTTGTTCGGCATATTAATGCATCTTTAACGCGTACGTGTCACTTTGACGCGGTAAGTTTTTGCGGTTTTGTGACATCGCGTGAGAGGCAGGTGAAGTGGGTGCAGCCCGAAAACTTTTGATCAATAGCCGAGGGCTAATGGCAAAAAGGCGTCGAATCAGAAATTACTTTTTTTTGTTCGGTCAAATTATGCATAATCAGTGTGTACACGTCATATCAGATGGAGAGCCATCGCGGTTTTCGTGACGTCGCGTGACAGACAGGTGAAATGGGGGGTGGTCCAAAAACGTTTTTGACCAATCGCGGTGGGCTGATTGCAGAATTGGAATAGAAAAGTTTAGAATAGTTGTATGCTATTAGCCCCGAGAATTAGGAGTGGCGCCCTCTCGCGAGTGACGTCACGGCCAGGACGCCGCTCGCTCCGGCTCGCTCGGCTGCCGCGCGCGCTCGTTCCCTTCGTGTATGCTTGGGGCATGGGCGGCTCGAGCCGTACGTATTGAAGAATACGTCGGCTTCTTTCAGCTGCCATACCTTAACCACAGTTTCTTCTTCAAAAGCGTGTGAGTCGAGAAACTTTGCGGCTTGGATATCGCAAGCTAAGTAGCGTTAAAGGGTCTACTAGGTTTTGCAATGCATATATGCGCCGTGTCTATCGGTAAATTTTGACTAAAAAAAGAATATCTGCAAATTCAAGGCGCGAAGTTGTGTATGATGCTTCGCTAAACATTTAACATTCCTTTAGTATTTAGCTATGAGAGGCATTGCATTTTACGTGGAAGAAAAATTTGGTAATTGGCGTCAACATGTTATCTGATTTTAGAAAGACACTGCCCAGCGAAGCTCTCATCATGATTCCTATTACTCTGGTGTGTTGTTCTATTCAAATATGGCCATTCATTAATGCGCAAAAAAATAGTTAGGCGCGAATTTCTTATGAAAAAGTTTGCTGCTACTTTCATCCCCCTCTGAAACAGGCCTCCAAAAAAACGAATTGCTCATGGCTGCTAACACGACGGCGCGTCATGTAGAGTATTTACATAGTTAATTGCAGTTATACAATATATGAAAGGACAGTGAAATATTTCCACAATAACAATGCAAAACACACTGCGGCATTGAAATAAATAAATGATATACACTTGGTAACATAGACAAAAAAGAGGAACATAGCATACATTATTAATCATTAACAAACGCGCTCTAAAGAGGTGAGTTGAACGTGTAGCACGGAAAAGGGAATATATATTGGTGCATTTCTATTTGTACTCTGTAAATAGCCGTAAGCCTTCATTAACTTTACTTCAAATTTCCGCCGCTTAAAAAAATAAACACGTGAAGAACCGCCTAATGTTGACAAGCAGTTAAAGAAGCAAGTGAGGCGTGTAGAATCTAAGCTCCAGTATTAGTTAAGTCCCCGTGCTACTGCCGAGCGTTTCTGTGAGGAAATGCAAAAATTCGATATTGTACCATGAACTATTCGTCGTGAGCAAACCTGTTTTAGCGGCATAAAATCAACGTAACTGCTGTAGAACTCATATATAGCCAGCTTTCTGAAATACTTGTTGCACCGCGGGAGGTATGGTATCATAACTGGATTCCTATAGGATATGCTTTTGCGATTGTCTATCCGCGTATGAAAAACCCACGATGGGGTGGTCTGCGTCGCTTCGGCTGGCACTGTAGCGTTGCCTTCGAGAGCTGCATTGTTGTCTAAGAAATTAGCTCTTTGAATAAATGTTCGCAAAGGAAGACGTCGTAAAAATATATTTGAGACGACCACCATAAGTATACAAGCAGAGAGAACGAGGGCGAACAAACGAAAACACCGCAGAAAGCGCCCGGACAACGCCCGAACTGTAGCAGACGACAGGCGCGAGTCCTTGCCCTGACGTCACGCGAGCGGCGCTCGCAGCGCCGCTCGTGTTCGTTCTCGGGGCTAATAGCGCCCCTGCACACTTCAAACTTTCGTCGCAGGTCACACATAGCGTATGGCCCCTATTTTCCCCCAATGTGAAATTGCTGCCGTCTTTCGTCCTCACAGGAAAGCGGAGAAACTTTGTAAGCGTTTGGTATAACACGCCTAAATTGGCAGAAGACGAGGGTGCGGCAATTTTCGGTTATCCCCTTGGGAACCCATGTACTTAAAGATATGCCTGCATAATTCCCCTAAAATGTCACACATTTTCTCGAACTAGAAACTTTGTGAGTGCTATCTTACAAATTCGTGAGTAAATATTTTAAAATTATATTCTGGCGGGTTATGTGCCAAAACCCCGATTTGATTGTGAGGTTGTGATTGTGAGGCATGCCGCATTGAAGGACTCCGGGTCAATTTAGAACACATCGGTATCTTTAACGTGCATCCAATGCACGGTACACGCGCATCTTTGCATTTCACCCCCATCGAAATGCAGCCGCCGCGGCCGGGATTCGATCACGCGCCCTCGGGCTTAGCTCAAGGCCATACTACGCCACCACGGCGGATAGTAAATATGTTCTAATGTATGTGTTCTGTTCAAGCTATTCGCGTTTAATCTAATATGCTACTAACTGCATAACAGTGCATTTCTCTCTCTCTCTCTCGACATATATATATATATATATATATATATATATATATATATATATATATATATATATATATATATATATATATATATATATATATATATATATATATTGTTACGAAGAGTTGAGAAGAAATGGTTTTATTTACAGGAGATGGACGATGATCGCAGCGTGATCGTAGCGTGTCGTAGCGCAGTCCGGCCTCTCAAACTCCTCGTTCTCTTCTTCTTCTCTTCTTCCTTCTTGTACCTGCCTTTCGTATCCGGTACATTTCCCCGCATGCAGACGTAACCCGTGGGGCGGGTCAGGATGGACGAGCAGGGTAGAAAGGCTTCAGGCGAGCAATATGGGTCAACTCAATTCTGCTTGATCGCCGACCATTACGCAGGAGGTGAGCTATGACGTAAATGAATTCGTTCATGTGGTCCACAACAACAAATGGGCGTGAATATTCTGACAATAATTTTCGGCACAATCCACGCTTGCGTTGCGGTGTCGAAGGAAGGACCAAGTCACCTTTTTCCAACGATACTTGTGCGTGAAGGTCGTCGTATTGCTCTTTCGAACGACTTTGCGAGGCCAGAGTACGAAGACGAGCTATTCGATGGGCTTCTTCGGCGAGACACAAAGTCTTCGATACAGAATCGTCACTGTGCAGAACAAAGGGTAAGAAAGTGTCCAGAGGGCTTCGCGGTAACCTTTCATACAGTAGATGAAATGGGCTATAGCTCGTAGTTTCGTGTTTCGGCGTGTTGTATGCGTAAGTGATGAAGGGCAGCACGTCGTCCCAGTTCTTATGATTGGAGGAGACGTACATGGCAAGCATGTTGGTCAGCGTTCTGTTTGTCCTTTCAACGAGGCCATTGGTATGCGGATGATACGGTGTGGAATGACGGAACTGTGAAGTGCACAAACGAAGTAACTCTTCAATGGCATCAGCAGTGAACTGGCGGCCACGGTCGCTGATGATGACACGTGGTGGGCCATGACGAAAGACCATGGAACGCAGCAGGAAGACCGCCACGCAAGCAGCGCTGCAAGACGGTATGGCTGCAGTTTCTGCATGCCGTGTGAGATGCTCTACGCAGACAGTTATCCAACGGTTCTTGTTGTTAGATAACGGGAATGGACCCAAAAGGTCAATGCCTACTTGCTCGAGCGGCGTAGTGGGCGGTGTCAATGGCCGAAGGGGACCCGGAGCTGCGGTAGTTAGTCGCTTGTGACGTTGGCACGTTTCACAATTAGCGACATAGCGCTTGGTTGTTTCGTACATCTTGGGCCAGTAAAAGCGCTCCTGCGTGCGGTGTAGCGTTCGTACGAAGCCGAAATGGCCGGATGTCACATCGTCATGCATGGCGCGTAGAACGTCGGAGCGGAGACTCTCAGGGACAACAAACAGAAAAAGCCTTTCTGCCCGGAGTAATTAGTTTTGTAGGGCAACTTATCACGGACAATAAAGCGACCGCTGCTTTGAGAAGTACGGGTGGCGACAAAAAGCGAATCGAGGGCAAGATCACTCCGTTGTTCTCGCTGAAAGTCTGCCGCGTCAGGGAACGTATAAAGTAACAGCAGCAAGACAGTCGTCAAAATTCTCAGCATCGCAGTGGGTAGTTGCAAGAGGAATCCGAGAGAGGCAGTCTGCGTCAGCGTGACGACGGCCACTCTTGTACGATACCGCAAAGTCGTATTCCTGGAGGCGCAGCGCCGAACGTGCGAGGCGACCAGCATAAAGAATGATGGTCGGTGATAATCTTGAATGGTCTACCGTAAAGATAACACCGAAACTTCTGTATGGCGAAAACAGCTGCCAGGCATTCCTGTTCCGTAACCGTATAGTTGCGTTCAGATTAGCTCAAGCAACGGCTGGCACGAAACATGTTCTGCGCCATTGTGACGCTGTACAAGCACCGCTCCTATCCCGATTCCACTAGCATCAATGTGAACTTCAGTCGGGCAAGATGGATCGAAGTGACGCAAGAGGGGTGCTGACGTTAGTATAAACTTCAGTTGAGAGAATGATGCGTCACACTCTGGTGTCCAATTGAAGGATGCATTTTGTCGCAAAATACTTGCCAACGGGTAAACGATGTCGGCAAACCGGAGAACAAAACGACGTAAATACGAACATAGGCCAATGAATGAGCGAAGTTCTCGTGCTGACTGCGGTGGCTTGAAGGAGCTCACCGCTTCAATCTTACGAGGATCGGGTCTGACGCCATCCTTCAACTAAGTGTCCCATGACCAGTGTTTGACGTTAGCCAAACCAACATTTTTTTTTTTAGTTTAGAACCAGTCCAGATTTCTCGATGCAGTCGAGAACAAGGCTGAGGCGTTATGTTTTTCAAACGTGCCGCCAAAGATTACAACATCATCGAGGTAACACATGCATATCTCCCACCTTAGACCACGTAGTACTGCGTCCATGAATGTTTCAAAGGTGGCAGGAGCATTGCAAAGGCGAAAAGGCATAACATTAAATTCGCATAGGCCATATGGAGTCACGGCAGGGTCCATAGGTATTTGCCAATACCCCGATCGCAAATCAAGTGTTGAGAAGTAAGAAGCAGCGTGTAAGCAATCAATGACGTCATCGATTCGCGGTAGTGCATAGACATCCTTCTTCGTCACTGCGTTTAGATGACTGTAATGCACGCAGAATCTCCAGGAGCCATGTTTTTTTCGGACCAGGATTACTGGGGCTGCCCATGGACTAGACGATTCTTGAACGACACCTTTGTCCATCATCTCCTTGACTTGCTCTGCAATAACCTTGCGCTCGGAGGATGACACTCGGTGATGCTTCTGGCGGATGGGGTCTGCTGAGCTGGTGTCTCTTCCGTGACGAGCGCGGGACGACGGTAAATGAAGGGGTGCATCTCCATGCGTGGAGTCGAATGCAGCCTCATGCCTGGCAAGGACTTGTACCAGTGCTTGCCATTCCGATGTACCGAGAGCCTTGCTGATCATGACAAGCATTAGCTCTTCAGAATGGCGATTATCGCAAGGAGAGCAAGCTGTAGAGACGTCCGCAGTTAGTGCCGCTATCGAGCCACATGCGGCTTCATTGAAGGGATCGATTTTCATACCGCGAGGAAGGACAACCGGCGCGGCGGAACAGTTCAGCGCTACCGAACATCTTAGGTCCAATGCCCGGCCCTTCAAAACAGCGACGGGTTTTGGATTTATTGTTCAAATACCTGACAGAAATTGGTCAAATAGGAAAGCTTTAAGAATTGCATCCTTCCTATACAAAAGCCTAAATTTACCCGCCATGTCACCTGTAAAAATTAGTATCAGATCCACTCGGACATTTCATATTTATTTCTATCCTGTTTTTTCTCCAACTCTTTTCTGGAATCTTTTAATCCCATTCCCCATCCCTATACAGAGTAGCATGCCAGCGGTTATATACGCGCCGGCAAAATTCTCTGTTTTTCTAATAAAGAGCCCTCTCTCTCTCTCTCTCTCTCTTCAGCGCCCACAATGTGGCGACTCATTTCGTTATGCACACGACAGAGCAGGGCACAAGTATATATTTTTAGCACAGTTTATGCGGAGAGGCCTAACTACAAGGTCAACATAATCAGCGTTCATGAATATATTGCGCTTACTGTTACACAGACGAATGATAGGGACCGCACGCGGACGTATTGCGCTACGTACGTCCGCGTGCTGCCCCTATCGTTCGTCTGTGTAAGACTAAGCGCAAAATAATTATGAACGTCCACCAACTAGCCCCGTTGATATCTTTACAATCAGGGTCAACAGTAGTTGCAAGAACACGAACGGGCGTCAGGCACCACGATGGTGCAATCACTTCATCAAGAACACTGAGTGTGTCTGTGTCGCTGTCTTTGCCACGCGAGCTTTGTTCGGAATGCGCTGATATAAATAACTTGTTCAATGATATTTCGCCCCAACCACAGTCCACGGAAGCGCCGCACTGTTAAAGAAAATCGACACCAAGAATAACATCGTGCGAACAACGAGAAAGAACAAGGAATTCCGACACAAACGCTTTCCCAGCCAACAAAACACTCACAGCACAAACACCAAGGGGATGAAGCCACTCGCCGCCTAGTCCACGAAAAGTAATACCGTCGTTCCAAGAAAACATAAATTTGTGGCCTATAGACGGTTTTTGAAAGCGTGGCTCATCACAGACACAGTCACCCTATCAACTAACGCCATGGTCGGTATTCCGTCAATCGACACATTCACTTTGTTTTTGAGCATCACGACAGGCAGAGATATTTCTTGCAAAGACCGTCCGGCGACCTCATCTCCATTGGCCGCGGATGCTAGTTTCCCGGCGGCGGTGAGGAAGAAAGGCAACGAGGGGACGGAGAGCGACGGGGACGGTTACTTGGTGGCGTCAAACTCCGCTCAGATGCTGGCGAATCGCTGCGTCTGGTCTCGTGTGAGAAGTGGTTCATTGGAAGCAAATCGGTCGCCCGCAAGTCATATGAAGTACGGGTTCTAGGTGGCGAGAACATCGGTGGTGTCCTTCGTGATTGACGGCCTTGGCGACAATTAATACCGAGCTATATGGCCTGTGGAACCACAGTTGTAGCCCATGGGAGGGTCGCGGTTCACAGCATCTTCCTCGAAGCGAATGCTAAGGCTGCTGCGAGCGGCGAGAAAGTTTGTTGTCATGTGGATAACGTGTCTCTGCTGCTCGCTGAAATCCGTTATATCGTTCATAAGTCACGTAGTGGTAGTAGGGTCGGTGCTGTTCTTGTCGCGGCCTGACAGAAGTCACAGGGCCTCGGGGGTGAAAACGCGGCTGCTCTCGTTGTGGCCGAGCGTCATAAGTAGGCCTCTGTCGTAGAGACGTGGCTGCTGTCGGGGCACGAGTTCATAATCCTCAGTGGCCCTCGCTGCAGGATACGGGGAGAAGGATGCCACGTTTGGCTCGAAATGTGGTGGTAGGCGCGGAAGCTATGTATGACTGCCTGGGTGTGTCACTTGCGCGTGCAGGCTGAGCTCTTCCCGAACTGTTTGTCGGATTGTTGATGCAAGATCGAGGGGCTGGTTGTCGTCTACGCTTGCAACTGTCGTCACATTGGCTAGCCTGCCAAGCTTCGGCGTGATGCGCCTCGTCTTCAGTTGCTCGAACATGCGACAGTACCGAATGATGTCGGCGACGGAAGCCAGGTTGTCTTTCTTGATGAGGAAATTGTAAACATCTTCGGCAATTCCGTTAAGGATGTGCCCGACTTTGTCTTTCTCAAACATTCCAGAGTCCACCATCCTACACAGTTTTATTACTGCCTCATTGTAGGTCGTGCAGGTTTCGCCTGGCACTTGCGCGCGTTGCAGAAGCGTCTGTTCTGCCCTTTTCTTTTTCGTCGCGGAGTCGCCGAATCGCTCTGTGATTTCGGAAACAAATCTGCCCCATGTTGTGAACGTTTCCTCGTGATTGTCGAACCACACCGACGCAGCATCCGTTAGAAAGAACATGACTTTCCAAAACTGAGAAGCGCTGTTGCACTTGTTGGCGGCACTCACCCGGTGATAATGGATGAGCCATTCCTTGACGTCTTCGTCCGATCTTCCGGCGAAGGGACGCGCATCTCTCAGTTGTAGAACGGAACTGGACGGCGCAGCAGTTGGAATGGGCCGTTGTTCGTCTGCATCGTGGGACATATTCAACTCCGGTGGATTCGGTGGGAGTCCCGCAAGGCGACGGCTCCGTCGAAGAAATTGTCGTTCAGCCTCCGCCTTCGGGTGTCGATTACCCCGCAACTTCCACCACAACTGTTACGAAGAGTTGCGAAGAAATGGTTTTATTTACAGGAGGTGGCCGATGATCGGAGCGTGATCGTAGCGCAGTCCGGCCTCTCAAACTCCTCGTTCTCTTCATCTTCTCTTCTTCCTTCTTGTACCTGCCTTTCGTACCGTTACAATATTGGCCTCGAGCTCCACCACTGGAAAAGCTGGCGCCACCGTCATCGTGACGTGCTATTAGGGATCACGTGGACATAGCGGCCGCGTCGGCTGCTTCGGGAGCCCCGAAGCGAGCTGAAAACGAGAGTTTAAATTCCCTCGTACGCGGCGGTCCTCATTTAGTGGCGAGATTTTCCCGCTTCGAGTATCTCCTTTACAACGTTTGAAAGCACTAGAATAGATAGTGGCTGCATTTGAAGGCGCGCAACATGGTAGGCTACTGCTCGGTACCGCAGTGCTGGACGTACGCAACGGAGCCCGGTGTCAGCCTTATTCACACGTAGCCGCAGGACAAGAAGCTGCGTGAAGCTTGGCTCGCGAAACATAAAACCGGCAAGAAGTCACCGGCTACAACTCGGGTATGCAGCAAGCACAGACGCGAGGAAGATTTCTGCTACTGCGCAGAAATCTGGTCTTGTTAGGAATGGCCGCACGGGGTGACAACGTGCCAGCTATTTCAGCCCGCTGCACGTGTTCCAATCCAACCGGGACGGGGCGCACTTCAGAGAACTGCGGATAACCGGCAGCCACGTGGCGCGAGGTCAGCTTTGACTTTGACTTTAATGAAATTTAGACAATATACAGTTGTCCGGGTGAAGAGGGCTAAAGGTGACACACGTGGTCACCTGACTAGGCCTCAGGGGAGTTCTTGAGGCGAGGTAATTGGCGGAACCTCCCTATGAGTTTTTCGAGACACCAGACAATGTGCTACCCGGCCGCGCCACCCGGGACGGCGCAGAGTTCTACGAAGCCCCTCTGACGTCGGCTCCGGACATTTACACCAGTGTGTGCGTGCGGCACGTGTATGTAAGCCCTCATCCTCCCCTAAGTCGACAGCCCTCATCCTCCTCCAAAAGGGCGGGTCATCTTGAATGACGTCGAACTATGACATCGAGCAGAGAGCTTATAAGCAGCGATTGTCGGCTGCTGGAGGGTGCTCGTTGTCATGCTAGAAATGTGCTAGTGAGATGTGTGCTCGTAAGCTGTTTGCTGTATGTTAATCTTGCGGGCTCCATATGGGAGTCACGCTAGACTGTCGATATATGTCTTGTCTAAGGTGTAAATAATGTAAATAAATCCTGTTCACCGAGTTCCTCTCTACGACCTTCAACTCCTTCAAATGGTGGCAGTGGTGAGATCGTCCGACAACTCCTACATCTGGTTGACAGCGGTGGGATCGTCCGACAACTCTGACAGTCTGCGATGTTCGGAAAACGCGCGCTGAGATGCTCGCCCGAGTCCGCTGCCCGACTAATGTCATGACTGTTTGGTCTATGAACTTGTCGATGCTATAGATACTGGCAAATTCACTGCAATGGAAATGGAGCGGTAAGACGCACATTAAAAAAAGGCATGGTATACGGTCATGTTTGTACGTGTTATTAATTAATGCACTGGATTAGAAAAGAGAAGCGGCGGGAATCGCACGCTGAGAACACCGATAAACATGCAGTGCGACGCAACTCGAGAAATAATATGGAAACGCCCAAGAATTTAGAAGGAAAAAGAAGATTGAATCGTCGCGACGGCACATCACAGTCACCGTAGGCGTCGAAGTCTCTACAATGAAATTATTTTTGAACAGTTCTGATAGCGCTCACGCAACAATGGTTGCTTGTATACTGTCAAATGCTCATATTCTGTGGCCTAAAGCTCATGGCACGGTGCGAAAACGCGCACGCGGCGAGAGCGAAACTGTGTGGACAAGCATGCAGACGTGCAGTCGGTCGCTGCGAATCTGTGCGATCGCTGCATAGAGGCTTCATTTAGTTATACAAACACTATAAGAACACATTTCACATAGTTTGCTCTCAGCGTTTACCTACCTTTCACGCAAAATGCCGGTTCGGGAGACTCTATCGCGGCGACCGCGCGCAGTGGCGTTCACTGTACGTATTCGGTAAAGAGATAGCGTCTGTAAACGATTGTGTGCTTTCAGTTTGCCCAAGATTATAATTTAGACAGTAAAAAACTTCTCTCGCTTCAAAATTACTTACAGAAATGTGCGGGAGAGCTCGCGCGTGGTGTTTTCAGTGAGCGCTGACAGCAAAACCTATGAGGAGCGCGCCGCGTGATCCCTCATACTACGCCAGCGAGGCGCTTCCGATAGATGGCGACTCCGTAACTCCTCGCCGCCAATATATAATCCTTCGGTGGCATTTTCAGAGGCAGGCACCCCGGCCGCACCTATGGAGGAAATGCCGCGCCATTCGAAGAAGCCGCAAGATCCTGCCAAAGAGGGCGACGCGGTTCCCCCTGGCGGGACGCCCGGCAAACCTACGACAACAGGTGCCACCATTTTAGCCATTTTCAGGTCTTTCCTCGACTATTTATTTATTTATTGTTATTTTTTGTTTTATTATTATCTCTTTCTTTTTGCAAATAGCCGTTGCTATGTTTCCTTGTTTTTCTTATCGCTAACTGGTACGCTGAGATGAAAAAAAGAACACGAAGAACAAGAAGGAAAAAAGGAGCCCACTTTACTTTTGACAGACTTCGAAACGAATGCCTGTGTCACACGAGGAGGATACCATGTTATGTTTTTCTGAATCGATTAATAGATCTTTCACCAAACTATCGATTGTATTTAAAATTATTTTACCACAGCCAGGTTTGCTGGGTAAGAAAAAGAAAATATGTCTCTCTAAAGTTTGTCTATTTCCAGATCAATTGCGGAATTTTCCCTTTGCCCTGCCTTACTTTACTTTTTAAGCGTTTCTCCGCCCTCCCGTTATGCGCCGGCTTCTTGGTCGGCTTCTTGGTCAGTCCCCCGTAGCAATGGCGTAGCCAGAATTTTTTTTTTTTTCGGGTACGTTGAGCGCGGGTCTATAGGAGAACTGGACGGGCCACAGACTAATTTCGGAAAGCGAATCGGGCTGAGCCGTGGGTTAACTTCCCTGCCTTTCATTTACCAATTTCCTCTTTTCCTCCCCTCGGGAAGGGGAGGGGGGCCGCGTGCCCGGTTATGATGTTTATTGTCTTCGAAACGGGGCGGGAAGAAATAGTCCCCTAGTCTGTTTGATGCACTCAGGTTTTACTGCATCTACCACTATCTACCATTTTGCCTATTCGATCTCGGTCTTAAGTTTCGTATTTAAAACCTCTATTAATACAGTGTAATATTACCTATACGCCTGCAGTGACTCCGGTTCTCTCAATCTCTTTTCTGCTTTCTTTTCTTTTTTTTTTCTACCAATGCTTTAACTGTCTCCTACTTATCTGGCCTGCTGACCTGGGAACGTCAGCCCCTGGCTACGCCACTGCTTCGTAGTGGGTAGGCGCCACGGAACAAGGAGCAAGCAAGCAATCAAGCAATCTCAGTCAGTCGCGCATAGACTAGGCATTTACCGAAAAGCTCACACCGCGCTTCTCGTAAGGCGATGCGTATACATTTAACTAAGGCCGTGCCATCACTCCCTGGACCTCCAGGGTGACACGTTCCTTCACAGCGGATAACGACGTATAAAATCAGGCTGCGCAATACATGTAGCTCTATATAACTCAGGCATGTGTGTCTGTGCGCGCGCGCACACGTTACTGTTTAACTTGTTTAACACTGTACGGTGACCTTAAACGTTATCACCCGGTGCATGAGGCGCCTGCGCGTATCAGAACATTCTCGAGTGTTGTATACCCGATTCTATCTGTCGTCTGGGTCATCGCCGAGCCTTGCATATATATATGTGGTGCGATCTTGTACGCGTTCCAAAATCGAACGGAGGTGGTCCGTTCTTTACGTCACGAAACCGGCGGTCCGTTCCGTTGCGTTCGTCTGATAGCAGACGACACGGAGTGATTGACAGCAGATATCACGCCACAATTGACGTCATGGCGTTCGTCACGGTTCAAATGGACCAATCGTGTGCGTCTCGGTGGAACGGACCGCCTCCGTTCTATTTTGGAACGCGTACAAGATCGCACCCATGATCAGCTGATTGCTTGCGTGAGCGACGGGAATATAGCACTGCACATTCTGGAGCTTGCGCCGGCACCAGTGCTGGGACGTTCGATGAATCGCGTATAAATAGCCGACGCGTCCGACGCGCAGATTGGATGTGGACGATCGATCCGCGTGCACGTCGGTATCGTTCTGCCAAGATGTAACTTGCTTTAAGTTTTTTTGTGTGTGTGGGCACAAGTTACCCTATAAAGAGCTAGTGCCTCACCGTCACGACAACGCGACAATATAGACCAGTCATAGACCAGAACATTGACGCAAATTTAACTTCAAACGAAATTGAATTGAAACGGTCCACGATAACTGCCCGTCCACTCCCATCGGAAATAACATTTAGAATGGCAGAAACGCAGTGCGTGAAATAGGCTTTGGACGGGAGTGACGTGAAACCTGTAGAGGATCTGACGTTTTCTTTTTTTTTTTGAAGTACACCGAGAACAGCATTTGCAAAGATTTTCACTTTTTGCTTGATTCGAAACGACGTTTTTCTTACTACATGCACAGCGGCTTGTGTGTGTCGCGAAATGGTCGCTAATGTTCTAGTTGCTCGGTTGTCTTAGGCATCTACTCACGAAAAGACAAGGTCTATTTGCCTTTTTCTTCTAGCAACTACCATGGCATCACTTCACTGCAACGCAATCATGTGTTTCGATGCCTATGCAGATTCCATCGAAAACCCGTGGTGCGCAGAAGAGCATGTCAATGTATGTGTATTAAAGACGTTCGCACATTTGCGTTCTCTTGCGTCAACTTTACTGATTACAAGCAGACGAGGGCACTTCTACACTGACTGCCTGTATTGGGCGCCAGCATTTAGTGCACACACAGAATTACCAACTATACTATGCATGACAAGTGTTTGTGTAATCTTACGTTGCCCGTGTTACTTCCATTAGCCGTAATATATTTGTGTGTATGCAAATGACCTTAATTATTGGCACAATGCTCTGAAGCGACACGAGCCACCTTTCAACTTGTAGCCGTACCGCTTCAGAACGTTGTCTCTGAACAAGCGCGGTGTAAGCATAGCCTTTTGATGAGAACAGTTCGTCATCAATGCCCGTCCATTACGGCAATATGTGATACAATCATTCTCTACAAACATTGGATGATGAGCGCAAATAACTGTGCACTGTCAAGGTTTCTCTGTCACAGAGGAAACGGTAAGCTGAATAAGGCGAGCGGCCCCATAGTTCGAGCAAGCTGGTAAGTGAGAGTGAGAGGAAATGGTAAGCTGAATAAGGCCAGCGGCTCCATAGTTCGAGCAAGCTGGTAAGTGAGAGTAAGAGGAAAAGGTAAGCTGAATGAGGCGAGCGGTTCCACAGTTCGAGTAAGCTGGTAAGTGAGAGTACGAAGAGACGGTAAGCTGAATAAGGCTAGCGGCTCCATAGTTCGAGCAAGCTGGTAAGTGAGAGTAAGAGGAAACGGTAAGCTGAATAAGGCCAGCGGCTCCATAGTTTGAGCAAGCTGGTAAGTGAGGGTAAGAGGAAACGGTAAGCTAAATAAGGCCAGCGGCTCCATAGTTCGAGCGAGCTGGTAAGTGAGAGTAGGAGGAAACAGTAACCTGAATAAGGCTAGCGGCTCCATAGTTCGAGCAAGCTGGTAAGTGTACTGATCGCTATTGTCATGGCGCGACAGAGGCTGAATGTTCTTAGTTCGGCTGCGTCATGGTTCGTTGGCATGTAAGATGATAACTGTTTGGGACCCCTTTCGTTGCAGCACTTTCGTAAGTCTATTTTGTTGCAGTCGCTTCCTATGAGAGCTTATCGGAAATCGCATTGTTGAGCACGTTGTTTTAATTTTGCCGCCCACAGCTGCCAAATTTGTCGGCGTAAACATTCTTTAAAAAGAAAGAAAACGCTTATTTGCGTAGATCTGATATGCCAGGACTGAAGGACAATTGCAGAAGTTTGCCGTGATTATGTAGATTCCAATACTGAGAGTTTTGCCAGCATGCTCCATGCAGAAACAAGCAGACTTTTTGCTACGGTACCGACTTTGTAATATATGAAATCATGGTTCATTTTTTGCGCAACTTCTACTTTATGACTTTTATAGGTTCGCACAGATGACTACAGGATCCAGAGGTCTAAAAAGTCTCGCCGCCTATTTTTGTTTTCTTTTTTTTCCTGCCGAAGGTGACGAAAAAGGAAGTGCTGCCCGTATATACCTGTTGGCAGTTACAAGGTCAGTCCAAGTATGACAATTACTATAATGACCAGACACAGTGGTTTTGGGGACATACTTACTAGCATACTAAACTACATAACCAAAACGATGGTACTTAGCGATGTTTTATATGTCCACTGCCTCTTCTACTTCGTGCTTCCCGCCAATTGGTATCTCGTCGTTTTGCTGCATGTATATTCCGTAGAGCATATCACACATAAAATTACAATTGACAGACATGTATGCACGCGTTGAAAGCAAATAATGTGCTTCACAAACGTGTGATATAGGCACTTTGAATTTTTAAGGCGTTCAAGATGTTCGACGTATTCACGCAGAGCGGCGCATTCGTCGCTCCGAAAGGAAACATGGCGCCGCCCTTGTTTTAGCATGGGCTGCCCTGTGCCATAGTCTGCGATTACCGGTTTATTTTAGCTATTTAGTAATTGTAAACTCGCACAGAACGCGTACGTGTGTGACACTCGCGTTTCAGACTGTAGTGCAAGCCTCGTTCACTTCGCTATGAGTATGTTCAAGGCGAAGATGTTGTCAGGTAAGATCAGTGCGCCGTTCAGACGGGGGACGCTGTTTGCGTGTCAGGAGCCGATGCGGCCTTGTATTGATAAGCGGATGGCGCTGTCGGGAGTTGGCTATGCGAGGCGCCGATCGAAGTCGGAGCTACGTTATCAGCTCACTGTGCGTGCGTTGAGGTTGCTTTTGCCGATGTAACAGCGGCGTCATAATCAATCATGCCATTCGCGATGCTTTAATAATTTTGCCGCTTTAGTTTTTAGCGTCCAAAGCCAGCGTCGAACTGAAAGTGCCGTCTTTCGTAATAGGAAACTTCACTCTCATGGCTTATATCAGCGGGCTGATTGAGCGCGAATGAAGTCGCTATCAGCAAAACAGATGGGAGATTTGTTTACTACTACTACGAATAGTAAAAACATGTTAAAGCAGATTCTACTAAAATGTATTACTCTGACCGTATTAATCTTCTTTTATCTTTCCATTTTGTATGCGAATGCAAATTGTAGCGTAAGTATTTGTTATGCGTAACTTTTTAAATATATGAGTATACCAGCCATTGGATAAAATGCTGGCAGCTCTATCGGCATCTTTTCTAAGCTGCTTAAAAAAAATATGATAAGAAATTGGGAATGACGTTATTTTGTTATGTGTTGTACTTGCCTAGTAAAGTTGTATAAAATCAATTTCCTGTTTGTGTTGTCGATGCTGTCTGTAAACAACAAAATATTGATGACGTATCAGCAGCCTAGTTCTCTTATAAGAAGGCTCTGTAACACCGCTTAAGAAACTTGTGAAGTGTATTTACTAATTAAGGACATCGCCTGACGTGTCTCTTCCTGCAAAAGAAGTTTTAAACTGTCTTGTAGTTGTAAACGAGTTGTAGAAGTTATGTACAAATTATGAAGCTTCATACTTTGTACAAGTTCAACTTGTGTATATATATATATATATATATCATGTTGATCTGGGGGCATGAAACAAAATATGTTTTGTCTAGCTGTCCTGCTGCCACGTGACCACCTTCTGCATGGTGACGTCATGACACATGCATGAGGAGTTTTGTTTCGAGATGGGTCAAATCCACCTAAACAGAACTTGAGAAAAACAAGAAAGTTAGTTATCGGACCGAAATGCAATACTGTAAAAGCAGTTATGTGATAGGTTCTACACATCAGCCAGAACAATATCGCAGCAACAAGTTGAAAAATTATGCAGCACATTTGACCAATATCGGCACGTAAAGTTGGGATTTGACTAATTTTGATTTGAAATACTCGATGCGGTTCTGGTTAGAAAATATTGTTGAAAACAACTTTAAGGACAGTCTGATGCTATTTGCTTGAACATTGGCAATTAGGGCCACTGCTGTGCTTCATGAGCACTGAGAATAATATTTGGAGAGAGCAAGTTTGTCTGCTTGAAAGCATAGGGAGCATCGTTTGTAATATCTCACAGGATCTTTTTTTTTTTTTAGCAGCATTAAAGGCTGTAACAAAATCAGGAATATAACTTGCTCGATCACATTGTGTGGCTCTCCTATAGGGCTAGTTGATCGGACTCATTTTGATTTGTATACCAGTAGGATCTGGCTTAGTTTCAATTTGAGACAGGATCTATGTGCCTGTCTGTGTTGCTGGCGTCATTTGATCCAGTTAGTTCTGATAAGATTTTTATATGAAAGCTGATTATATGTGCTACCCGCCGTGGTTGCTCAGTGGCTATGGTGTTGGGCTGCTGAGCACGAGGTCGCGGGATCGAATCCCGGCCACAGCGGCCGCATTTCGATGGGGGCGAAATGCGAAAACACCCGTGTACTTAGATTTAGGTGCACGTTAAAGAACCCCAGGTGGTCCAAATTTCCGGAGTACCCCACTACGGCGTGCCTCATAATCAGAAAGTGGTTTTGGCACGTAAAACCCCATAATTTAATTTTTTTTTATTATATGTGCTTGCCATTAGAATATAATTTGACCTAGTTTTGGTTTCTGAATTTGGCTCATTTTGAAAAAAGGATTCTTCACATCTCCTGGGATAAGATACTGAAATCGCTTCACAGAAAAGCTATTACAGTAGATTATTTAGGGCATTCTGAGGCTTGCCAGTATTTCTCCTAGAGTTTCTTGGTCAAGGATCTTTATACACCGATAAAATGCAAGGTCGACAATGCCATGCCAGTGCTTATTTAATCATTTCATTTGGTCATTTGGTTGCGAACAATTATATGGGTTTTACTAAAAAAAATACTCTTTATCATGAATGCTGCCTACTTTGCTGACATGTCGGTCTCTCTCTTTTGGCAGACACAAGTGAGGACGATACAGACAATGACCATGACTCGCCCAAAAAGGCGCAGAGTTTTCGTCCTGCACCAGGTACGACGTGACTGCTTCGCTGCGTCGAACACTGTGTATTGCAAGCTGTCGGAAGCCAAATTTCTCAGTTTTGCTGACTTCAAATAAGAAAAAGCACGAAAATTGATGGATTCGTTTGGACATTATTAACCACTCGTAACCACTCACAAGTTTGGGAAGGGATTACCAATTTGCATTGCATATTAACATGTGCATATTACCATGTATTATCATGTGCTGCTCTCCTCAATGGACCTAATGAACTCATCAAAACATATATCAACACTGTGCGGTCCCACTTTTCTATCAGTAGCGCTATGTGTTGAATGGGAAAAAGTGATGCAGTCGACAAAGTATTTTTCTGGGACTAGTCAGTGACACAATGGTAATGTGTGTTAACGTCTACTTGTATTTTCACGGTATGTAGTTCTGGCTCCAAACAAGGAGCCATTGGGACGGGGCAGTTGCATTGCAATAGCAGAAAAATAGTTGGCGTTCACAGTTTGTGGTTTTACAATAAGTGTATCGGCTGAGCAACTAAAGTATACTAAGACAAGGAAGGCAGTAAGAGAGACCAGACATGCAAGGAAAAGAAGCAACAAAAGTGTCATGTGAAAGGTTCATGGCGTAATGTGCACCTTAGCTCCTCTGGCTTTCGACGTGTTCTAAACACAGTCACAAAAGATGCCATGAAGTCCCACATCAACACACCACACATGAAACAGGTATTCTGAGAGCATTTCTTTACTCTTTTGAGCAGTGTGTTGGATAACAAGCAGTAGCACATAGCGCTTTATGTACAGCGATACAAATGACTTTTCTTTGTGCTAGCTGCACCGTGATGTAAGCAAATTTGTGACACCTGCATCAGGTGAGGCACAGTAGTAGACGACACACTGTAAGCTGCCATGGGGCCCCGTGCGTGTGTGCGGGGCCCCATGGCCCCGCACACACGTTATATATGTGTGCGTGTGTAAGCAGTTTGTCCAGCGGGTGCATTTGGGCGCTCCGCGGAGTGCTGCTGCAAGCTTGTGTGTTTCCCCTGAGACTGGACGAGTAGTTAACATTGTAAATGTACTAGGATTTGAAAATCATTACTTATTTAACTCAGAACTGCTGCCCAATATTTGAAAAGTATTTGATGTTCGATTAGATTAGATTAGATTAGCTTGTCACTGTTCAATTCATATTCAGTTCGGTCCAAAACGTTACTCCCATTTGCACACCCCTACCCTTGTATTATAATAATAACAGCTGTTCAATCAGTAATGAGTTTGCGATGGCATTATCAAAGTGTCTTGCATGTTGGAATGTCAGTTCCTTTGACTCACTCTTGCATGTTGTGCACAAAATGGAAGTACTTTGTAAATCTTGTAATCACATTTAAATAACTTGCATTTCCTTTGTGCAACTGTGGTACTTTATTGTGTGTATTCTTTTTTATCATGAAGTTGCCTTCACTAAGAAAAATGAATGCTTAATGTTTTGAATATTGGAGATACTGCAGTATGATTGTGTAGCAGATCTCGTGTAGTCTTCTTTTTAATCATAAAAAAAAAGTTTTCTGCATATTGAATAGATGGCAAGTTCAGAGAAAGTGCCAGCCACTGCTTGTGCTTTTTTACTGCCTCTTTCTTATTTTTTTAGAAAACATGAGCAGTAGCTCTGCTTTGCTTTTTAGGAGTTTTGTGAGATGTACTGATGCCATCAGACTTAACTCTGATGCTTGCAAGTGCAAAGCAGGTATCAAATAAATAAAATATATACCTCAGACGTATGAATGTGTGGTCCACCTAACATCCAGCTCTGTGGAGTGTTGATCACTGGATCCAAGACACGTTGACCTTCGGCACCTGTTTACAGCAAATATAGCCATTGTGGCTTTTCAATGCAGCAGACGGTCAAATGAGTAATTTCATTTGCTGTCAGCAAGCACTGCATGCCAGATCATGCTCGGTACTCGGACCCAGCAGCCAACACTCCGTGGCACTGACACTTTCGCATGCCACACGTTCACCCATGCATTCAGGCTAAAGTGTACTGACACACACTTTTGAGGTTGGACAAGCTCTATCACACACTTTTCACATGTTCAAGAATGACAGTTAGCAATATGATGTTTAAACAACATATTTTAGTTTGATACCAAAGTTGGGTTAATAACGATTGCCTGATATCGACATTATCATAATGTCAATGAGATGCAGCAACATTTGCTGACCTTGTGTAGCAGTAAGTGTAGGTGTTATGATGTTGCACATCAAAAAAAAAAAAAAATTAACTACAGCAATTGGTGAATGTTTTTGGGTGGCGCTTATGTGTGGCAGGCAGAGTGAGCTGGCATACGAAATCAGTGTAGTGTCTTGTATGTCATGGCACAAATGCCTTCAGTGTAGAGAAACAGAAACTGGTTCGTAGCAACCGCTATTCATGTAAATTACTTAGGTTGCTCTGCCGCTCGCCATTGCGATTGTCTAGGGTTTAGCGAACTTAAACCTTCATCCAACACGCGCAACAAAATGATAAGTCAGAAAGGTCGTGTCAGGACTTTATTATATAATAAAGTTTGACGGCGGCACTACTGTAATGCACCAGTGGTGTGCAGATCTTGGATTTTAATGCTGACTTGTTTCTCGGGTGCATTATTTCATAGCTCCAAAGAAGCAAGCATGCTCCATGCCAAAGCTGTGCGGTGACGATGAGGACGAGGAAGACGAGGAGGAGGAGGACGGCAGCAACACCGATGACTGGGACGGCAGAAGCGGGAATGATGAAACGAGTGAGCTGAACTTCCCACTTTGGCAAATGACGGGAGCTATAGCATCACGCTACAATGGGCTGCAGGCTGTGTCAATATAGTTTTGTTATTCTTTTCGATGCTACATGGGGGTGAGGACAGAAGGAGGTTATTGGTGCGCTGTTGCAGAGCGGGAGACAATGCTGGTGAAGCGATATGGCCACAGCAGCAACGAGTGGATAATACGACCGGGCGATGTGCGTGTACGAAACTGTCCCACCTTTATTTATCTTTTTGCTTAATACCCAGCCGCTCCGTACAGTTGAAACTCAATGTAACGGGCACAGATATTGTAAGTAAAACAATTTTCTTGCCGATATTAGAGTGGTGAATACATCCTTATAACAAATATCAGATATAATTAAGTAAGTAAGGAAAATATTCCTGACATTAGAATGTAACAAATAATGTGCTTATAACAAATATCAGAGATAGTAAAGCATTTTCTGGATTCGACGTCGTTATAACAAGATTCGACTGGGAGTGTACATGACACAGGCACGTGACACCAGCAAGCAGGTCTACCTGCCTACCTGGGCTACCTGCCTAAGAAGACATGCACTTGGGACACGGCAACTGGCTTCCCAACACTGTCTTGGTGCAATCTTTCATTTCATACAAAGCCGCAGTTCGTGCGTGCAGAGCAAGAACATAGTAAAACACATCCACATTGATAAACATGATTAATCCACGGAGTTATAGAAAAGGAAGTGCCATTAAATGAAGCTGTTAACTAACTCCAAACTATAAGAGTGCAGGAATGATATTTGGACCAAATGTTGTTGACATTGTTACGTAGTGTCTGAGCACGGTTTCTTTACCTGTATTGAAAAAAATGTAGTTGGGCCCCTTTAAGTTTAAACGTAGTGATCTTTAAAGGGCCTCTTACCAGGTTTGGACACTGAATATAGACAAGCGCGGTGCGTAGATCGTGTGCTGACGATCCTGTCTGCAAAGTAAAAAACCAGTGCGCGTAGTGAAAGCAGCTGAAATTTCAAAGAAAGGTGTACGCGCCCTTCCTGGGAGCCTCGCTTCCGGCCAGATAGCCAAGGTCATATGTATAGATGCCTCTACACAAGAAGTACTCCCTGCAGCATCGCCAACCACGGCACGTAACTGCAGTAAATGAGCCAATGTGGAACGTGCAATGCCGCCACTGGAAGTTCACCACTCAGCAAAAAAAGGAAGAGAAGGGCTGGTCTCCTGAAAGGGATGCAGTCCCTCTGCTGTTGTACGGCAGACAGCAGGAGAGGAGGCCGCTTGCAGACGCTACTCTAGACAGTGGGAGAGAGAGTCTCTGTTGGCAGTGAAGCTCGCATCCTGGCAGCATGGCCAACGCGATCAATTCAATTTCTGCTTTATTCTCTAATAACGAGCCAATTTGAAAAAAATATTTCAGTAGGACGATTCCTAGATGACACCTTGCAACTTCCAGTGTCCACCAAGAATTTGCAGTGGGTCCTGTTGAGGGGCCCTTTAACATATATAGTATTGATATTTTGGGGAGCTTTTGAACATGGTTTAATGAAATGGTGGGCAAATGAATTGACATTGAAATAATATAACTCTTTTTACATGTGGGTTTTATGTGACTGTGTGCTGAGGCTTGGAATCAGTCACTTTGCATTTTCTGACCACTGTGTGTTGTGGTCAGTGGTGTGTAGGACATTGGGTGTGTCATTTAACACTGAAAAACTGCCGTACTACTAGCCATATTTTAAAGAATGTGTGCTCTTATTGTAGCATTTTTAGAGCAGATACAGAACATCCTTAAAGGTTGGGAAAAAGGTAGTCTTCAATGCTTGGAGCTTGCTTTTTCTATTCTTAAAGCTTACTATGTAATAATCTTCCTTAGATGCAAATCGAACTGCACTTCTTGCCTTGCGAGAAAGTTGGTTGCCCAAATAGCAAATAGTCACACACTTGTGACTGTGTCTGGAGAGTGTCAAGCTGTTGCACAACGCAACACCTGAAATGTGAAACGATAGCCTGTGCGCCTTTTCTCTTGAGTGAGCCCTGCTTCCTGACAGAGAATGAAGGTCTCATGCATAAACACCCCTACTTTTGACGCACTGTCTGGTATGCCGGAATATGGCATGCGATTTTAGGTAAATCGTCCAATGCAGAATGTGCAAAAGTGTCAATGGAAGTGCGCTGAAGAGGTAAAAAGGAACAGAAGCAGGAAAGACGCAGATGGGGCTCATGACATGAGCGGGATGAACTCCTTCGGCTGCAGTATGGAAGGAGACCAGGAAGGAATGTGGTTTGCAGACGCTAGTTGAATCACTGGGAAAGAGCGTCTTTGTTGGCACTGAAGCTTGCCTCCTGACAGGGTGTGGACGTGGCATTTCAGTTTCTTCTATCTCCTCTACTAATGAACCAATATGAAAAATTCTTGCAATAAAATGCTCCCTAGACAGGATTTGACTACCAAAATTTTCAGTGGGGCCTGTTGGAAGGCCCTTTAAAGGGGCAAGCTTCAGACGCAGACTGTATTACTTTTTTACTAGCTGCAATCCAGGATTTTGTATATGCTAGGAGCACGGTTTAATGTGCTACGTGCTACACTTTGGTTACTCAGCTGATATTACTGCACCCATTTTTGTAATAGGCTGGACATTTGCTGGCTTCTTACATGATTAATGCACTACCCCATTGATATAGTATCTAAAGGTAAGCAGCATTGTTCGCAGTCTGTGCTGAGTTTGTTTGTATTCCCCACTTTCCTTTATTTTTCATGCCTTGAGCACCACGCGACGACTGCATCAAATACCGGCATTTCTGAGGTCGCATAGTAGTCTCTTGTGTGTGTGTATGTGTGTGTGGCCACAGGTAAATCAAAAAAGGCTCCCCGCAGCAGTGACGACAGTGACAGCGGTGACACTGATGACAGCGATGACGGCAACATCAGAAACACTTGGAGCCAGAGGGGTAAGGACGGTGTTTGCTGTGGCCAGACTTGAGTGAGTGGGGCTGACTTTGTGTGTGTGTGTTCTGGGGGCTTCTGAAATGGCCTGGGTGGTGCTCTGTTTGTTCTGCTGCTGCTGCTGCTGGTGTTGGTGTTCCACCACGTTTGTGCATTCTTTGCCTTCTGCCCACCCTCTTACCCCCCCATGTGTGCGACAATCTCTACTCATTGTGTGAAGTGCTGTTGATAATGTTCGTTTTCTTGCGCTGAATTGATTAACCCGGTGGTGGTTGGAAGCCCTGACAATGTTGTGCCCATTACTGTGGTGTGTCTTTCTCCCGGCACTGTGTCTTTCACATTTATTCCTCTGTGCTCTGTGTGACATGCTACGTGAAAGATATGTGACTGAGTGTTGGCAGTCAGTCATTTGTTTGTCTTTGCCAGGCAAGCAGCAGTGTTTTAGTGGGGCCAGTGTTAGCATCCTTACTTTCCCCTGCCGAATTATTTGCTGTTATTTCAGTCCTAGTGACATAGTTATGTCTTTGCTCCGTAGACGATGTCAAGGTAAAGAGCACCATTGACTACTCATTTTGAAACTGTCACTTGGGTAGTTAGGCTAAGATGCAGCATCGAAAGCGTGTACTGAAATCACAACATGAAGCTAGGTCTTCTGCTTGTGCAAAGGGCATTCTTGATCTGTGCCTGATGTGCTGATATAAACTGTCTGTGTTTCTGGGAACAGTTAAACATTTGCTGCGTGCTGGCACTGAGATATTTGAATACAGCTCACTTATAAGGGCTTTGGTCTTGCAATTCGTATTTGGATATTATGTGCGAAAATTGCAACAAAAGTGATAATCTAGAAGTAGGCCATGTGCACTGTCCAAAATAGAAAATGCATATGTGGACTCAAAATTCTGATTAATCCAGTCTAATAACAGTAATAACAGTCTTTAGGAGGTTGTAAATTAGCCCTCAAAAATATAAATTTGACTGATCTAAGAATAGATGTGTAGATTACCTTGCACAATTTAGGAAGTAATCTTTTGGCTGTTATTTGTGATAGGAATCTGACTGCACCAAAAAAAGTCAATTACTATTATGACCTTCAGAAAACAAATTTGGCATTAATTATATATTTGGCTTTAGTGAACACCCTATAGCATATGATTCTGTGCAATAAATGTAATTTGTCTACATTCTTCTGAAAAATTTGTTTCAGTAGTACTGAACACTGGTAGTGTTCCTGTCATCCATGCATATCCATGGCATTGCTACAGATACATTAAAAGAACTCAACATAAATTGGTGCAGCTAAACATGGTTAGCTATTTCACATTCCACCTCAGTCTTGGGCTTATGCAAGTGTTCAGTATTTGCAAATATTCGATTGAATATAACATTCAGTATTTGCTTCGGTTGAAATTTCACTCATCGAAATTTTAGAAGTATTTAGAACGAACGAGTGTTAGGTTGAACCATGTACCAGTGACAATTTCGGTTTCAGTGAGCAAGTCGCGTTGCCATTGGCACAGCTCATAGTCGAGAAAAGCCAAATCAGAAGAATTTGTTTAGTTGTTGGCCCATTTTTTGGACCCGCTCAATTATTCTGACATTTCCACAACACCGCCACCTTCTCTAGCGAACCATTGTATAGTGGTGACCGTAGTATTGAACGCTGTAGGGTGCCTCACTCGATATTTGGAAGGCATGCAAGATATCAAGAAAATGGCGGTTGTGAAAAAAATAGGTGCCAATCAGGCTGTGCCCCATACACCCATTTTCATTGGCTGAGTTGTTTCTCGGCTTTCCTAGAGCCATACAGCTCCTGCAAGTACATTTCTGTTGACTCAGCACCAAGCCGTACTTTTAGTCGCTGACAGCTGGCAAAGCAGAGCTGGCTAGGCCTAACAGCTGGCTGAGGTGGTGGGAGCAAATTGCTCATCGGTAATAGGTCCTGAGATCACGTGCACGGGCTCTACTGAGGGCTCTGTGCTTACCGAGTT
This sequence comes from Dermacentor albipictus, assembly GCF_038994185.2. Classification (NCBI taxonomy): domain Eukaryota; kingdom Metazoa; phylum Arthropoda; class Arachnida; order Ixodida; family Ixodidae; genus Dermacentor; species Dermacentor albipictus. The sequence continues at coordinate 192,896 of NW_027225598.1, forward strand.
TGTCTGTGCACTTTCTGGATGAAACAAGTTCAGCTCATGTGTAGGCAGAATTCACTGAGCTGAATTGTGCAGTACGGCCTAAGTTGGTGGCGTTGAGTAGTTGAGGTCGCATGCAGCATCTGCACTTCACAGCATTGCACAACATGCCAACACAGATTCAGCGCAAAGATGCTTGTGCCCCAAAATTTTAATGCACATTGGAGAATCCTGGGCATTCAACTTATTCCAGAGCTCTCCGCTACGATACCTGTCATAGCCAGAGTGTTGCTGTGAGACACTCTGGCTAGTGTGGAATCAGCATTTAATATATGTTGTAAGTCTGCATGTTGTGTTACGGTATGCTGGTGATAGGCATGTCGGTCTTTGGTGCCCTTTACGTCTGGATTGGGCTTTGTTTGCTCACAGATTTCTTGAGGTGGAACATGCTGAATACCATGCAGTCTCTACGTGAGAGAGATAACTAATCCAACATGTTCTTTCTAAAGTGATAACCATGTGCAGTGTAATGATGTATATTCTTACTGTGGCTTCACCTGGTGTGTGAACGTCAGCTTGACAGTGTGTAATAATGAAATTGTTGATGTGCTGCCATGTGACTTCTGGCTTATCCTGTAAGTATCTGATGTGTGTTTCGACCAGAACTTCAGCGCAGTCATGTAGAATAGAATGAATGCTCTCCAACACTAGGTGATGCTATGCCAGGAAAAGGTAGCAAATATGTTCGACTTGGTTTTATTAAGAAGGCTTGAGAGGCAAATACTTATTCACTAGGGAGTTTTAGATTGCTTTTTCAGAAATCTTGTACCATCTTTCTGTATAAGTCACGACCTGAGGGACTGCACAATTATTCCGCAATTTGAGAAAGATGGCAATTCAGACTGGTTGGTTGAGCTTGTGTTGAAGTCTCTAGATGCTGGGAGTAAAACATCTAAATACTAAAATGGGATAAGTGCAAATAGCACAAACAAACAGGACAGGGTGCCACTGTTACTTCCTGCATTTTAAGAGCCCAGACGGGCGCTGCAGTTGCATGAAAAACGCTAAGTAGCAGAAGTGATCTCTTTTTTTTTTTGTATAAAAATCCAATCAAATTGTCAAAACTTCATTTTCTTTTATGGTGAAATGCAGTGTAGTAGCTTTCTCGCGATGTATGTTTCGACTAAAATTTGCAGATTGTGAAAGCAGACTGGATGCTTCACAGCAGTGGCATGCCTTATTCCACTTGTCATTTTCCCGCTTATGAAGGCTTTGTAAAGGTAACGTTTTGGACATAAGGTCTTGGCCATTTTCGCTTAGCAGAAAAATTGACATCAAGAAGAAGGGGGAGGGAGAAGAAGGGAGAGTTGTGACAAGTCCTGTATGGAAAAAAAAAGGAAAACAAAATAAAGTGGCGATACCTAAAGTACAAACTTCGCGTGATTGAAATGTATTAAAATGCTGTATTCATATAGAATATGGTATGCATTTGAATTTAAAAAATGACCAGCGGGTAAGCCAATAGTCAGCTGAGCATCGTTTCCGTAGCCCAGGATTGTGTCGGGGCAGAACAACGAACAATGTGAGTTGATTTTGTTTTCGGGGCCTGAACTTATTGTGGCAGCTGATCAGATAAGTGCCATCAGAGGGTGGCCACCGAGAAGATGCATCGAAGAGAAGCAGAAGTTGCATTTGGACATGCAAGAGAAAGGTCAGAAGCAAGAATAGGCATGAAAGGATGAACCCCTTAGTCTCATAACTTCAGATAACATGACAGTTTCAAGACAGTGAATGGTATAAGAAGATAGGAATGAATTCCTTGGGACAATTCAGTTGTTTGCTATGTGTAGAGGCCTGGCAGAATTCTTGCGGTGCCTGTAATGTGGTGATTTGGGTAGAATCAGAAAACCGGCAAATGTTGTGCCGGTACGGTGGTTGAAATGCCAGCTGACACCGTAAGGGAAAATCTGGCTAAATCACCCAGGTGGCAACCCTATTTGGGCATTATGAAATTCTGATCTGGCAGTTTAGCTTCATTGAATTAATACTTGCCTTTAGTGTCTGTAATACTCACTGGTTTCTGGTGCAACTCTTGACATGTTCAGGAGCCATTGTGGCTTTGACTGGTTTCATCCAAACCAGCAGTTTCTTGGCAAGTATTGGGGCATACACATTTTCATCTGGCATGGAGGTGATGGGCATCCTACTGCTTTGTTTTGTAGCAGAAGCCTTTATTCTTTGTTTCAGGAAACTACAAGGCCCCTGAGGCGCCAAGCAAGAAGCGTAAATCTTCTGAAAAGGGAGGCTCTAAAGGTGAGCAATGTTTTGTGGGACATTTAGACTTTGGTCATGTGCTTTGTGTCCAAAAGACCTTGTTACTCGTGTAGGGTGATGAAGGGACAGTCTAATGAAACATTAAATCATTGACTAAATATCCCTTCAAAACTCAATTTTTTTTTGTTTTCTGGTAAGAGGTTGTTTAGTGGAAAAGAAAACGAGGACTCAGTTTCCATTTTCTTAGTTTTATGCTAGAACTCTAGCCCCAGTATGGCAGCGTGGCATTGTACATTTGTAGATTGTCTAATGCGTATTCAAAACATTTTCTCCTATTTAAGCCATTGTCGCACAGTACAAATTCTTTGAAACTTGCCAAATCCAGTCCTTAGCTCTTTTAGAAATTGGTGAGTACATCTTTTAATTCAAAAAGTTAGCTGGGCACAAGCAGGTGGTGTCCAATTCCACCAACTTTATAATATGGAGATGGGTTAGCAGAAGGCTCACCCTTCAAGTGACGGTCAAAAAGGGCACGACACTCCTTCACTCCGCAAAGCACAGAAGTGCTGTGACGGGGTTCATGTGCCCTCCGACACGGCGCAGAGGTGGCTGCATAATCAGATCGCGAACAAACACGGGTTTATCAGCCCAAGATACAACACAGTGCAACAGTCTCAGCACTTAGGGATAAAGGCTCATCGCAAGACCAATTGAGTAGACAAGCCCGCTGTGCTAGGGCTAACCGGCTAGCAGTCCACCTAGCATGAGAACGAGAAGTCACGGGAGCAAAGGTCCCACATAACAAACTCATTGTAGGCCTGTGAGCATCTGCCGCGGCGATCAAGTGCTCGGCAGAAGAGAGCTTGGGTGGAGCTCGGGTGTAGCCCAGGGGCTGCCACTCAAGCGGCTAATCAGGGCGCGTCCTGGTGACATATGCACATGAGGTGACTCGATGCCGGGAGTGAGAAGCATAGTTTGCACGGGAAATCAGCTCCAGTGGGCTAGCCGTGTCCACTATGTTTCCACTGGGATGGAAGTTCCCGGTGGTTGAGCTAAGCACAACGTGCGAGCTTGGGGACGAGGCACGGGAAGGCACCTCTACGCCACAATGAGGTGGTGGGAGAACTTCAAAGCAGCGTTGCCACCCGCGTTTTGTTTTTGTATTTCCCCTGGATTTCCAAGCCTTCTGTCACGTTAAGAGTAGCGTTTTTGGTAATGCAGGAGGCTAATTTACTAATACAGTTACACTTGCTTTTCCCTTTATTGTCAACTGCCGAGGTAGCTTACTGGCTATGGAATTGTGGTGCTGAGCTTGTGAGTTTGATCCCAGCTATGGTGGCCGCATTTCGGTGGGGGTGGAATGCAAAAACACTGCTGCATGGCAGAAAACCTCAGGTACGTCGCAGTTTAATCCAGAGTCCGTTACTATGATGTGCCTCAAGATCACATCGTGGTTTTTGCATGTAAAACTCCAGGATATAATTTCAAATTTTCTTTAGTGTTCCTCTGGTGTGTGTTGAAGAGTTTTGCCTGGCACTGCGTGCATAAAGTTTAGAAGGATTAGTATTTGTGCTAGTTGATCATGGTTTATTTTTTATTGAAGCAGTGCAAGCCAGATGGTAGAAGGAAGGCAGCATGCTGCTGTACTTGCAGCTAAGTTTTATTTGGAACTAAAGATTTATGTATTACTTACAGGACCAACCGTGGTTGCTTAGTGGTGGCTATGGTGTTGGTCTGCTAAGCACGAGGTCGCGTGATCGAATCCAGACCATGGCAGGTGCATTTCGATGGGGTCAAAATACGAAAAAACTCGTGTACTTAGATTTAGGTGCATGTTAAAGAACCCCAGATGCTCAAAATTTCTGGAGTCCTCCACTATGACGTGCCTCATAATCATATCGTGGTTTTGGCACATAAAACCCCATAATTTAATTTTAAATTTACCTACAGGGAAACACTCAGATGACAGAACAATTGTAGTTATCATGGTGAAAGCAAGCAGTCAAAGTACTTGAGAATCTAATGAAATCCATGTCCGACTACTCTTCTTGGCCAACAAAAAAAGACAGGTCTTGTTGTTCCAGCATAGATTATGTCTCGCCTATGTGCCTGTCACTACTCCTTGTTCTGTAAAATGTTTTGATTACTGCTTTAGTGAGAGGGTCATGGAGCGCATGGTTGATTATGATTTCACAAGGTGATGTGGGTTTTTGAGCTAACATTCCCGTTACTGGCTACCTAAGGCCTACAGTGGGACACATAGCAGGTCACCACCATGTTTCACATGCAAAGGCGAACCACATTGGCTTCGTTGACCCACTGGCAAGGTTTGGCGATGACTCAAGCACTTGAATCAACAAAGGTGGTTGTTTCCCCACATGTACAAGAGGCACGTGCAGCCAAGGGCTATGACATTGAGGTGGCGAACACGGTCCACAAGTGAAAGCTCGTGGGAAGTCCACTTACTCCAGAGGGCTGTAGTAAGCTAGGTTTGTTTCAAAAGGAGGCCGTGTCGCTCGGTGTGTGTCCCAGGTGCGTCTCAACGTCTGACAACCAAGAACAGTGAAGATAAATCTGCCAGGCAAAAGTGCCGACTCACCTCCAATGCTGCAGGAGAGGCGCCAAGCTGAGAGCGAGAAAGGGGCTGCTCCTGGGGCCTGGGTTTGTGTGCATGGCTCACAACGTAACACGAGCCATACCTGCGGACAGCAGGCGGCTCCACATTGCACCAGGGCCAGTGGCTGTAGGGCATATACACTAGCCCGAATAAGGCCTAGATGGTACCTCCCCAGTGATCATTCAGAGCACCTGGCCAAAATTGTAATTGAACGGTAGACGAGAGTTGAAAGGGTTCCAAAAGTTAATGAGTGCTTTTGTAGGTTGTTTTTGCCATGATAACTAATATCGCTGTATCATCTTGGCGTTTGCTTGTCGGTGTATATGTTATTGTTTGCTCCTTTACATTAACCTTATGAGGGTCGATTTTTTTCGCCATGTGCGACCGCCCAGAGTCGCTTTTTTTTATTGCAGATTCCAATTCTTCTGAGGGACCTATTTCGAAAAAAATTTTCCGTAAATTTTCTAAGGTGATCGTAAAGTGACAAATTTTTTTTGTTAATATGTACGTACTCTTTATTCATGAATAACAAAAAAAGGAAATAAGCTTATGTGTGTGTATATATATATATATATATATATATATATATATATATATATATATATATATATATATATATATATATATATATATATATATATATATATAGTTCAAGGCTTAGAACATGCGCACACGAGAATGTTTCGCAAGTCTGAAATGTTCCTGCTCTTACACTAATATTTACGTCCATAGTGTAATCGAACTCCGTAGGTGAGCGCACTCAAGAAAACTGTGTGGTTGTGTGCCCGTCAAAAGAAGCAAAACATGTGACAAACTTCCGCTAATCTTCATCTTATCGCCAACCAGAGGCAATTAGATATTGCGAGTCTCCCACCCCAAAAATAAGAGAAAAGAAAAGGAATTGCATGCATGGCGGCATCCTTCCTTCGCTCACTACTGTGAGCACTAAATGAGCGAGAAATAGGCGGCTGCCCTTTGAGCGATTAGTAACAAGATAGCCATCAGTTTTGCGAGTGCAAGAAGTCGAGACTGCACGTGGAGCAAAACCCAAACCGCTGCCCGCTCAACTGTGCGCCAATGCGCAAGTAGTAGTATGTAGACGCGCCAGAGCAAACTAGCTCTAAAACAAACCATGCACTGAAAACCAAGAGAGGGAGGCGTGAGAAAAAAAATTCCCTGTATTCCCACATAGTGGCAGCACATGCCAGGAAAGAAAAACTTAGGAAATTGCTGCGTTTTTTAAACATACAGGCGGCGCGGTAAATATGCGGCATCGACTATTTTGGACTTGTTCGCGACGCCGTACATTTACGGACATTAGGGACATTTACATATCTTGATCCTGAAAGGGTCAAGATAATGTTTAGCTGCCAGTGTGTTGCGCATTGTCTTTTTTTGGATGTTTCGTTTGTTCTCGCGTGTACTTCTCATGCGGCATAAGTACATTTCATACTATGTTACTCAAAATGCATTTGCCATAAAGACTTGCGTGTTGTACAGATTTGAGAACTGTTAACAGTGACACTAGAATGAACTATTATATGTCAGTGTGAGTTCTACTACCTGTATGAGTGGGCAATGCCTGCTGTAGATTATGACTGCATGGTATGAAATAAAAGAAAACTATGAACAGTGCTCTTAACAGCAAGTGCCAATCAAAGGTTTGCAGCAGAAATGTATGTCGCATGAGTGAGTTCGTATCGTGCTACACTGGAACATTGTGTTGAATGTTACGTCATGCAAAATTAAAATTATCACCTGATGCAAGCACCTGAGAATGTGGCCCCTCCTTGCATCTGTAAGGTGCAATTCAGCCGAGTCACTGATCCTGTTGCTGTGTGCTCTCGCAGGTAAATACGTGAAGTACTCGAACAGTCTCTCGAATGATGACGAGGAGGTGGCTGAAAGTGGCTCGGGCATTTCGATGGGTGAGTTCGTTGTCGCGTATCGATTTTCTTTTTTTTGGCCTTAGCTGGGCATGGAATTCTGTCAACTAGCAATCAGTGCAGAATATGCGTCTTAGTCTATTGCGCATTGTAACTATGGAATGTGTCAAGAACAAAACAAATTAGACATTGAAACACATTAAAGAGGCACTAAAGACAAATGTTAGGTCAAGCTAACATGATAGCTTAGTCCTCGAGAATCTCTAAGGCGTCAGTACTATCATGAACAGAGCCTTAATTATAGATAAATTTAGGTAAATGCAGGACCTGATTGGAGTCTCTCCTGAGGCATTCAAGTGTTTGCCCGATCACGAAAGCACTTCTCAGATAAATTCTGTCACTAGTACTCAACCACTTGTTGCACATAACATCCTTCTATTGTATTATAAGACGAAATAAAATGCTACTTGTCCAGTTCTATTTCACTTTTAGAAAAAAGAACTTATTGAATGATTTGGGCAGTCGAAAGGTTTAGCTTTCATTCGACTCCGTGTCGCCCACACTTTCGCGTTTCAATAGTGCCGTGCTGGTTTTGCTGGCTCGTGAAACTCGTACAAACTGCAAGTAGGATAAAATTCAACTTCCATGTGATGTCGTGGAATGTCCAAATGGTCTATGCCACTTGACTAAAGAGCAGCTGCAGTGGTGAATCCGCCACTCTGTCTTGGCTCGGTACCGCCATTTGTCGGGCGCCAGTTTACTCAATGACGGCAGCAAAGGATGGTGATGGCATATGCGATGTCACCACTCCCCTGGTTGGATGGCGGGAGATTTGATTTGCGATAAAGGTATTCGGACCCTTCTGGTGCAATTTTCTCACATACTAAGTATTTTCGTGGCACGAAAAAAGCGTTGCGAGGTTTCTGGAATGATATTTTAACAGCCCACATTGACTTAGTAGTTGCCTTTAGTGTCCCTTTAACATTGCAGGCATGGTTTAGGGGCTGTTTATTTTCACAAAGGCTTTTTGTAACCTCACTGGCTGCAACTTTGTGCTGCGCAAAGTCCTGGTTTCGATCCCGGCCATGGTGGCCCCATTTTTTGTGTTGCCGTGGCAATCACGCATTCTGGCGAGTTTGCCAAGAATGGGCACCTACCCAGTGACCCAAGTTGTCGTCTGCTCAGCAAGATAGCAGCTGGCATCCACATATTTGGGGAAGAAGTGAACAAAGCGTTGCATTAAGAGATAGCAGGACAGTTGCTTGGATTGTAGAGCAAGCACAGGTAGCCTGTGTTCTAGTTAAGAGTGCGCGAGTGGCGTTGCACAGGCCATGTTGGTGGGTGGCGTAGAGGACATAACCAGTAGTCAATTAGATTAACAGAATGGATGCCAAGGAAATGGATATGCAGGTTACAGAGTACAGAGGTGCAGGACTGGGCGTTGTGATGCAATTATGAAATTTGCAATGCATAGGGTGGGAGTTGATTGTTGCAAGGCAGGAGTAACTGGACATCGTTGGAAGAGGCTATCAACCTGCACTAGATTATAAGTAGGCTGATGATGATAAAATCAATGACGATTATTATGAATTTTAGCTGAGAATGATATCGGGGGGCCCCTTGATAGTGATCGCACTTTCTCCTGGCCAGACTGTGTACTCTTTATTATTGTTGATTCATTTTGTGATAATTAACTTTTTTTCTATGCAGGCAATTACAGCAATGTCTCACAGAAGCTGATGGTAAGCAAGACATGGTGGTGTTCAGTTGAATAGTTTTCTTTGTGGCCTGGTGCACAGGAGCAACGATTTGAAAAGCTTTCTTGGGTGAAGACATGTCTAGAACTGCACGCTAGTAATATTCTTTCTCATAATTACAGTATTTATGCTTTCTATATCGCCATGTATGAAGCAACTTGCCCAGTAGAGGGCATAAATAAGACTAGTTTATTTTGCCTTCAATAATTGCATGTTTTTGCGCACCCATTAGAATGGATCCTTGGCAGTACATTTGCTGTATGCCACCATTTAGAGGGGGCACCCCTCTAAATGGTGGCGTACAGAGTATATCCCCTTTCACAGGATGTGATAGGAAATTAATAAGTCAAGCCTAAGTGTTTGACCAGAGTTCCAAGGTACGAAAACAGCACACCCAACAATGTTCATACGAAAATAAGGTTTCAGGAGTTGCCAACCTGTGATGGAACTGAGTTATACAGATGACACCCAGGGAGTGTTAGCTAGCACCACCCCTGGCCTTGGCACAGAATGTAGCACTGTTGCCATTAGCTAGTTGGGAGAGCATCACATGTGTAATGCGGAACTGAGAGTTATACATGTTGGCTTATGGAGGATAGCTCCTGTGAACCGCTACTACAGTTTTACTGGACAAGGGCTTGGACCCTTTAACGTAAATACCTTCATATGCTTTGTGGTAATCAATTCAAGTAAGCAAACAAACGAGAATAATTGAGAAAATGAAGTAAGTGTTAGACAGGATTGACACTGTGGCTGTAAGATTATGGTACCAGCTTTTATAATCTAGCATGTCCCATTTGCAACTGATAATTTGTTGTTAACCACTAACAATAAAGAATTGTTACATTTTAACACAGAACAAAATTCACTGATTCTTTATTATATTTGTTGATAAAAACTGATCAGGTGCTTCCTTTGCTTATCACTCTGTCGACATGTATTTTGAACCTGGTGGTTTCTATGTGCGAGCTCTTGACAAAGTGCAGGCATAGCAGTAGCACTTCGCAGAGCATGAATTCCTTAAAGTCGTTGGCACACAGGCCTATATATAGCGGAGCATGTTCATAGTGAACAATTTTAATTGCAGATGAGTCATGTAGCCTTCTTCAGCTGTGATTTTTTTTCTGCAACGAAATCACCTCTTGCCGCAACAGCAGCCAGATTGCTAAGAGGGTTGTCCAGCAACATGGACTGTTGATAAGATAGGCTAAGGGCAAGTGCAGAATAGTGTTGTGTTGTGCAGATTATCAAATAAATGTTTGGCTTGTCAGAGAATACAGCACCCCTTACCACAGTTGCAGTCTTTGGTAAGACAAGCATTTTTGGATTGTTCACGTAAACCTCCATTAATGCAATTTGCTTTTGCTACGCTCAACTTCTGATGAGACAAACAGATACCCAGGGTTTCTTCGTGTTGATGTTTAAGGGACTCTATTGCATTACTGCGGTTATATAGCCCTATAAAAATTTATTATAATAGCCGTAATGAGATGCTATTCAACTTTTCCTCTGTGGTTTGCAGGCGAGCATGGGCTACAGGGCTGGCACTGGTCTCGGCAAGGACAACCAAGGAATTCGGGACATCATTCCTACATCGAAGCAGCGTGGGCGACGGGGTCTGGGTCTCTCTATGGAGGGCCTCGAACCCAGCCCAGATGTCAGCTGGGACTTTGAGAAGGAAGAGGTGAGAAAGGGCAGCGCATTCTTCTGCTTACATTTTTCACATTTCAGGCTGTGTTGTCGCTCTGCAGTAACATCTTGCAGGCTGTTATCTCTTCACATTCATCATTGGAAAACTGGGCACGTTACCTCTGGTTGAAATAGATTTACAACAGTGACCTATTTAACTTAGTGTCCATGGTGTTTTGCTGAACGCAAGTTTAGGGTTTTGATTCCCAGCCACAGTAGCTGCATTCAGGTATAGAGACGAAATGCAACAATGTTTGTGTATCGTGCTTTGGGTAAACGCTAGCGAACCTCAGGCGGTCAAGAATAATGTGGAGCTATGGCATCCCTTATGACCTACTCAGCAGCTTCAGGACGTTAAACTCCAGATTGAAATCATTCTTAAAACAGTGGACGCTCCGAGTTGGCTGCCCTGCAAATCCTTGTATTGACCAGTGAAAATTCTTGCTTGCAAAAAAAAAAAAGTCATGCATTAATTTTTAAAAAAAGGAGCTTTTCTGCAGGCATTTTTCTCTAAGTTGGATTCTATTGCAGATCTAACTCTGCCACATCTGTCTTTAGCAACAATCTGGCTCCTCAGTTACCCTTTGAAGCACTCTCCCCCCTTTTCTCTTCTCTATGGGAAACCAGTGCTGAAACTCCCAACAACAATGCCATAACACTTAGCCTATGGGGTGGTGGAAATCGTTTTCTGTAGCACATGCTGCGATGTCACATAAACAAATCCACTGTTCATATTGAAGCGCGACATCCAGTTTCTTGCCTGGCTTGGCAAAGGTGTGCTAGCATTCTAAGTGCTTATGCGGTCCTCAGGATGCGTATGACGGCGTATAGAGCAGGGTTATATGCATCGGGTACCACTAAATGCTATTCGGCACGTCTATTGTTGCTCACTATGTCCTGCATACCTGCCAACTCTTATACCACTTTATCGTAAGATGTCCAGTTCTTTAGCGCTGGTTTACGATTGTTCTACTTACATAAATATTTAGATTTTTTAATTTGCGTATAGGTAAAGCAGAACCAGTCGCGGAGCAATTTTTCTGAGACGATTTTTTGGACCCATTGATTATAGGCATGTACCAGTGTGGCAACGATATCAACTGATACCACCTATGTACAACGGCGATCGAATTTTCGACAGCCGTTACTTGAATATTGCGCTAATAAACTTTGTGAACATTTTTGCCTTTCTGCACAGCAGATCATTGTTGCTGCCACTATGTAGAGCAGAGTGGCTTTTCACGGCATTCCTGCACAATGAATCTGCAAATGTTTAATAAACGCTCAACATATTGAATAATAAAAAAATTTGTAGCATATTTCACCAAATTTTAGTATTTCCTGGCTGCCACTGTCATGCCTTTAGAATTCTGAGGTTGGTTGGCCTGGTCCTGTTGTTTTTGTGGCTTTCTTACTGGACAGCGTCAGCATATTTTAGTTGCACGCTTCAGGGTCAACGATAAGCACAATCCACTTATGGAGGCCAGATGGTATTGCTCTATCTTCTTAAAAGGAGTCCAGAAATTGGTTTGTGGGCGAGGGTTTTCCTGTTGGAACAGAGCATTGCAGCGCTGCCAACTTGCAGAGTTGTTTTTTGCAAATTAGTCGGTCACTACTGGTGCCAGAGCTTTGGTCATTTTGGAGCATTAGTAAGCAACTCATGTTAGCCAAATTATTACTGCGTCTGGGTTTCAAGATTCTCTAGTTGTGGGTTCTTGCTGCTCACAACCAGAGGAAATGCTCGTTTTTGCCTCGTTTGTTTTCAGCACCTCTTTACTTATCCAGCAAAGGAACTCTTGCTTCGTCTTACGTATACTTTTGTGCTTCTGATGCAGATTGATGTGAAGGAGCGGCTGGATTGGATTCCCGAATGTGAAGAAGAGCCGCCAGACATCAAAGTTCTGAGGGAGTGGGTCTCGGAAGGAAAGGTGAGTGAAACTTACTGACTTGTAAAGTCCTGCTTGAAATGAAACGAGCGTGCCAATGAAAACGGGGCTAGACAAGTGATGAGATGGACAAACGTTTGGCATTTCAAGTTGAAACAGGTGCTGCATCTCGGATGATCATTTTTGTGAAATTTATGCGTGACTGGCGCCGGATCCATCGGCGTCTATGAGTCGGAGCGTTCTTGCCACAGTGCCGTTGATGCTGTCTGAGCACAGTGGCAAGAAAACTGTTCTCTGTGGACAACAGGTGTCTACGATACCTTACGAGGTGTCTACGATACCTTATGCATCGCCGGCCTCAGGTGCCCCTCTCCCACCTCTCTTCCACCCCTCCGATGCACAAGTCGACTGTGCCGATGTTGAAGGGGTCGAAGGCTGTGGGGAGAGAGGTGCACGGGGCTGGTGATGCAACGGGACGTGTCATGTAGGATGTGCGGTACAAAGGCGGGTGTGGCGAAGGTGTGCAGTACACAGGCGAGTTTGGTGGCTCACGTTTCCTTTTATTTTTTTTCGTCGAAGATATGCATTCTTTTTTCTTTTGGCACATGCACCCAGTAGCCAGATTCAATTGTTATGACCAATAACACATCACGGGAGCATTGTAGTGAGCAGCTTATTTTGCCATAAAAAATGTACAAAGGTTGACGGTGCATCGGCTGCCCATTGTTATATCCAATATTTTGTTAAAACCTGTACCGATATAGGTGAGTTTGACTGTATGTAAGCTTTGACTCAAGTGATAGATAAAAATCACAAGCCTCATTTAGTGGGATTCACAGCTGCAACTGCTCCAAGAAAGTGTTCAATATTGGGTAACCTAATTGTCAGGTAGCAATAACAAGCTTTATTTAGGAAGTTTTCAATATTTTGTTGGCGCCTGTTCAATTTCAAATTAGTCTTGTGTGAGAGTATTTTCCCGAGTCATCTTTAGCACTGCTTCAAGTTATCAGATGTTGCCTTGGCCTTGATAAAGCATTCTTTTCCTCAGTTACATGAAAAACACGGCAGGTTTTACTGTATATCATATGGCCTCAGTAAATGAAACTCTTGATAATTGGAGCATATTTTCACATTCTCAGGATGTTTCAGTCATCCAGATACCACTGTATTGTGCACTGTCTCTGTGTCATGGTTAAGGGAGACGTGTTCCACTTTGCAGGTCGCAGGCCATTGAATGGCCAAGGTTTAAATGTTGTACGCAACTGCCCAAGTGATGACCTTGTCTTTTTCTTGCCTTTCTCTTCTTTTGATAGAAAAAGCTCACAATTGACGATGAGACCTGCTTCTGTGACGAGGAGGTGCTCAAAGAAGTCCTCGACTGCAAGGTAATGCTGTGCTTGAGTTGACTCCACCTGTGTCTCTCCTTAGTACCTGATACATGTCACCAGTGCAAAATCGAATGTGACTCGCAGATACCACAAGAACTGGTTTTGTTCTCGGTAAGACGTCCTAAATAAGGGCATTCTGTTTGCGCTCTGTCTCTTGTTTAATCTTGCACTGGTAATATTGTGCTGGTCTTTAATACATGCCCATTAAAAATGTGCAGGCGTTTAAAGTGGTGGATCCCCTACAGTGTTCTTATAGAGCCTAATGTGTTAGCTGGCTGCCTAATTGGGGATGCGGCTTTCACATCGCGAAAAATGTCCAAAAAAATCAGTTTTTTGAAAATCGCATTTTCAGCTTCTATAACTCTCAATCTGACTCCCAAATATCGTCCCTGTAAACCACGTAGAAGTGCTCTAAAAAATTTGTTTTTTCAGCCAAAGGGGTGAAAAACTAGCGGAAATTAAAAAAGAACAGCGTTTTTCAAGCCACAATATCTCCGGAATGGCGTGACTGAGCGCCGCCATCTTTGTCTCTTTGAAAAGCAAATTTCTTCTTCTTCAAATTTGCCGCTTCATCTATCTCCTCATACAGAAACAAGCAAACTAAAAGCAAATGATTGAAGGTCATGCTGGAGTCTGCAATTGGCCATGCCCGCCACATGACTCCAGTGGGGTTCGCCATTGGTCTGGCGCTCGTGTCATCTGCTCAACTCTTTGCACCTTGCGAGTCTGGACGTCTCCACTTACCGTAATCTCGACGTGCCAGAATGGGCGCTACGCGGACATTGCAGTAGCATGGCCGATCCCTATGCTTGTGGACGTCTCAGACTTGTGGCTAAGCATTCAGAGCATCGGCGACGCGGACTTGGCAACCAAGATTCACGCGCGGAATCCTTGGACATGCAGCAAAGCCTTTCAGCACTTGCTGTTTCGGAATTTGTGGCCAAACACATTGCACACGCAATCCTCGGACATGCGGCTAAGCATCTTGCACATAGGGAGTCTCCAACTCAGTGATCATGCACATCGCGTGCGGACTTCTCAGACCCTCATCTAAGCATTTTGTGCATCGGCGCCTCCGACTGCGTGACGAAGTACATTGAGCATCGACTCCTCGAGCCCGCGTATAGGCATTTCGTGTGTCGGCACCTCAGACTGCGTGAATAAGCGCATCGAGTGTAGATTCCTCGAGCCCGCGGCTAGGAATTTCACACGTCGACACCTCGGACTGCACGGCTAGGTACTTCGTGCGTGGGCACCTCGAACTGCGTGACTAAGCACATCGAGCGTCGGCTCTTTGTCTCTGCGGGTAGGCATTTTGCACATCGGCACCTTGGACTCGCAACCAAGCATATTGCACATTCACTCTATTATTGTATTGTTGCGATAGCTCGTAACAACATCTATCATGCCACCTCTTCATAAAGAGAACGTCATCATGAGCTCTGTTCACTAGGCCCCTCGGGCTGGCAGAGACACCTGGCTGCAGAAGTGATCGAGGCATCATACAAAATTACAATTCTGGAAAGCACCTAGCAGCTGCATATCTATCACTGGCTCTCTGATCTTAAGTTCTACAGCCATTGTCAAGTAAAGATGATTTGTCGAGAGGCTGCTTACACTCGGAGCCCTCATTCAGTAACACGGTCAGTTCTACCAGAAGAAAAAAAATGCCTCACTGATTGTACTGGAGACTGCTATCAATCACGCAGTCTGCAGGTACAACACTGGAACTATATTCATGCCCACACAAAGTTCTGCACATCACTTGGTTTGAAACCCAGGCACCATGCTCTTTGTAGATTAGCAGCAGCAAAGAATGCCGTATGAAAAGAAAAGGGGAGGGGGAGCTCACCAGACCAGAGGCCACATGTACAAGAAGCCCCACATCACAAAACACCTCAACGACTACAAATTTGGTGCCTTTTAGAGAACTGAAGAGAAGGTGAAACTTTGAGAGCGGTTTTCTCTAAACATTTTTTGCCTTCCTGCTCAGTTTGTGGAGCTGATTTTTTTGTTACCGTTTATCATACTTTTACTCCATCTTTTTTTTGTCACGTTCCTTGGGCTACAGTGCAGGTCGTGACATTCTCGCTTTCTTATCTTTGTAAGTTTACGATATGGCTATCGTCTACCCCAAAGGTGTGCTTGACGCGAAGGTTACATAGAAAGTGGCACTCCAAAAGAAATTCTGTTGTGGAAAGAAAAAAAGCAAGAATGTCACGACCTTCAGCACGCATTTAGCTATGCAGTCAATACTTAACAAGCCTTCTATCACACTTTTGAAGTTCCCCAGGTTCTCCAGAAAGGTTGAGGGAGAAAAATTCTACTCAATAGAATTCAATAAAATGTTCTCGAGATATCACTCTGGAACTTTTGTGGAAGCATCAGGGAGACATTATAAACATTTGTGCCAATTTTCATCAAAATTTATGAAGAAATAAAGAAGTTGATTTTCAAAGCCACGTCCTCCCCTTAAGCGGTAGGGGCTCGTATGACTGCTAGCCATATGAGCTACTGCCGTGATGATCTGAGACCACATACCACAATCACCTTTTGTCCCATGAAGGTTAACTGCGCCGCCTCAGTGGCGATGTCGGGAGTGCCACGCTGTGCCACGAAAGCTCTTCCGCTTTTTCGGAAAGTACAGAGACTGGTTGATCAATCATTCCCGCTTCAGCACAAGTGTGGTGATGCCTATACGGTTAAGCATTGGAAATGCACGGAGGTGTGGTGGCGGCCTTGTCAAAGAACCACCAACAGGTGTACCTGTATGACTTATCACCGCTAATCTTATCGTGATAAACATCTTCGGCTATCTGCTTGGCAGCACCTGTGGTACACTGCATAATGCAATCATAGACCTACTACCTGCCGTCAATTTGCGAAAAACTCAAACGCACCGCCGTTTGCTGCCTCTTTAAGTGGGACTGATGGGGATGCTTCAAATGCACATCACTTGCAAAAGTGAAAGCAGCCTGCTTCACTTGTATTGAGCCACATTGGCTCAACAAGATTTCACGCTCAAGAAATTCAGCACTGGGTGCATCCAAGCATACTGCTGGGCTGCCCCAGCAAGTTCCCAACAAAGTGGCGGCGTTCCCTTAGGAGGTGATGCACTCCACACAAATCTCATGGGACAATGAGCAAGACTTGACATCGTGGTGCCAGTTTTGCTGAGAGCAGAGTGTACAAACGTTCACTTAGCATGAAAGAAAGCCAGACTGCACACAAATCTCACGGGGCAATGAGCAAGACTTGGTGTCATGTTGCCAGTTTTGCTGAGAGCAGATGAGTGTAGAAACGCATCCTCATGCATCAAAGAAAGCTAAACGAACTGTACGCACAGCTGCCATATTTGCGACTGTGTTTCCTGTCAAATTTTTGATATCCTTCATTGGTATTGCCTTTGTGCTGTCCCAGTTATGCGAGTGAGCTGGAATTTTTTCAGCACTTTAGAAAAAAAGAAACCTCATAGTGCATATTATGGCCAACATTTAATGTAGCATCGCATTTATTTCTCTGTTGGTAGAGACTATGCATGTCAGGAGACACAATTTTGTATTTGGCAGATAGAACATGCAGTAGACTTCCGTTAATTGGATTCCGTTATTTCGATCTCAAAATTGACCTTTGCCAGATAATTTGAACATGACTGGTCACGTTCGCCGCAATGCAGCTGTGTTATGTGGTGAAGCTTATGCTGTTTATTGCCATGGAGCACACCAAGAATGGAAAAAGGGGCCACTGTCACGAAACATAGTACTTGTTCCTTTATACAGGGGACACACGATCTCCAGTCACAGTGCAAGGGCCTAGATGCCTTATAAGCATACTGGCAGCCATTCAGAGCTGTTTCTTGATTTGGCCTTTAACCTTTGCCGGATAATTCAAACATGACTGGTCACTTTTGCCGCAGTGCAGTCGTGTTAGGGGGTGAAGTGTACGCACTTTATTGCGGTGGAGCACACCAAGAAGGGAAAAGGGGGCCACTGTCACGGGACTTAGTACTTGTTGCTTTATACAAGTGCACATACGCTGTCTCCAGTCACAGTACAAGAACCTAGTTGCCTAATAAACATACTGGCAGCCATTCAGAGCTGTTTCTAATGTCGCTGTAGCGATTTACGCTCTCATTTTGCCTGCCATACAAGTTTCGTATGTGAAACTGTTAATGGGACTTCGTACGCATTCCATAATTATAAGCGCGCACGTGCGTCATGCACCGAGAAGCTGATGAAAGCCATCAGTTTTTTGGAAAAATAGTGAAAAGGCAGGTGGGGAGATGCAAAACTCTGAAAGTCGAGGGGACGTTTAAATATGTCATAAGAGGGGGGTCTATCTAAAACTCTAAAAACCTGCCAGTAAAATTATTTGGCATATAGACATAGGTGCTCGTACTGTGAACAAAGAAGACGTGTGCATGTACAGATTAAGGAACATGTGGCCAGCAGCAGTGATACCTTTCCCCGCTTGTTATGTAATGTTGTAGCAAATGCTTCTCGCTCGATGGCCTGTTGATCCTGTTGATAGTGTGAGGAGAATGTCGCTCTGACTGTTGACGAAGCACAAATAGTGGGAAAAAGAATAACACAAAAGGCATTGCTAGAATATGACGGCCAAGGAAGCTCTAGGCCAAAGACAAGAGCATGTGCCCGCAGCGAAGTGTTGAAGAACTTGGGCCATATTATTGGATGTTCGCCTTTGAAGGCACTTTCATTTTTCACAATATTTCGCATGACTGGCACTGAAGGCATCGATGAGTGGCAGCATTTCCGCACTGTGATAAGATAGTGTGTTGGGCCGTGTGCCAAGAATGGCATCAGTTGTAGACGCCGATCATCTTGTGCTGGTCACGCGAAGGATAGCATGCTTGGCACTGTGCAAAGAATGTTGTTGCTTGCAGATGCATCTTGCACAAGTCACATGAAATTGAAGGTATCCCCGAAAGTGATCATCTGAGAATACAGCACACCCTTTTAGGCCACTTATGGAATAAAATCACTTGCTGTATTTACTCGCATTGTGAACGCACTTTCTTTTCCGAAGAATATGTGCAAATTTGGGGGGTGCATTCATTATACGGGGTAAAATTTCTAGCAATTCCTTTTTTCTATGGCCGCCTCTAAAAAAGTCAGTTTCAGCCAAAATGTGAACAGTCAATTGCAAAAGCAAATGTCAGCTACACAAAGCAATAATGACAGCTACGCAAAGCAAGGATAGCAGTTTTATCGTCCGTATAAACTTGCAAACATTCGCTTCAACGCAAACTGAGCAGCCAGATTGCAGCACACACAACAGTATGAGCCGCCCTCGACTTAGCCCCCGATGCAGATTGCCACGGTCACGCAATGCGCAGTTACTGCTGGAGTAAAACTCCACGCCCCCGTCCCTCCCCTCTCTCTGGTGCCATGAGTGCGACGGAAGACAAGTGTTTCCTTCCCGCTTTCCTCCCTTGTTCGCGGGAAATCGAGCCACGATCATCGGTGCCCCTCGGCTGTAGATATACGCAGTTGCTGCCAGAGTAAAATGCTGCTGTCCCTCCCCCCCCCCCCCCCCGCCCCGGGCCTTTTGCGCAATGAAAGATGGCGCGCAAGATCGAGCCGCGATCATCAGCTTCCCTCGCGTCCTTTCACTTGCACCTACACCATGTGGCGACGACGACGATAACGACGAAAATGTGCCTAGAGCATCCATATAATTGCTATCATGATAAAAATAGGAGACACAGTAAGATTCTGCATGTGACGTTGTGCCGGACACAGTAGCATCCATCGAATGCCACAACAGATGCCGAATCATACTGTGTGTCTCCTACTTCATGGCAGCAAGTTCAGGGTGCAATCATTATGTGAGAGAAAGAAAAACACAATTCTTGATTGGAAAATTGGGGGCTGCGTTCATTACCCGAGTGCGTTCATTATGTGAGTGCATACGGCATTTTCTGGTGAGTTCAGTATTTTGGACTTCCAATTTTAACTTTTTGGTTATTCCCGTAGAGACCAAATCACAGTAATCCCTTGTTATAACAAAGTCAGTGGGATGGCGTAAACATTTTGTTAGGAGTCGTGATTTGATATAAGCGACCACCTGAGAAAAGCTAAAGCAGTCGAGCTTTAATTGCACCACAACTGCGAGGAAGTCAAAATACATTGTATTCAGTGAAGCAAAACTTTATTCAGGTGCTGAAAACGCAGTGAGCTTTGGCTGTTTCAAGTTCTTACCGGGCGCGAGCAACCGCTGCTCTAATTTGACCAAGCATTGCACAAGGCCGTGGTCGCTCCCCATGCATTCAACCATATTTCGCAGCAGGCATAGGTACTCCCGTGTATGCACCATAGTTGGCACTTCATGTGGCGCTTCATCCACCGGCTCTTCTTCCTCATAGGGGCCACCAACAGTGTCAGTTATCTCTGCATCCGTCGCTGAGGCAACCACGGGAGCGGCAGCATCAGCCAACACGAATATCTTGAAGTCGCCTTCTACCTCTCTGCCAGCTTCAATGTCAGTGCGCGCTGGGGATGGCGACGGTTGCAATGGCGGGCTTGGCATTGGTTTCACGTGTAGCAGAAGAAAGGCAATCGGTGTTGTGGAGACCAAGAAGCAGGAACCATAGAAAGGCACCCATTGGTGGAAGGTTGTGCTTGGGAGGGAAGTCCAGAAGAGGGCAGCTCTGGAGGAGCAGTGACGTCAAAACTGGCAGTGAGGAGGCGAGAAGTTGACATGAAGGGGAGTGAGAGGAGTGGCTGGCATCCAAACGGCTTGCATACTGGAGAGTGAATGAGGAGGGGAAGGCAGTGGCCACTATTATGGGGGGCTGCAGAGGTCACGGAAGACTGCGAGAGTATTGCGCTGGAAAGTGCTGCAAATGCCATGGTTCGAGTCTGGAGTTGTGTTTGCTGTGCTCAAAAAACGATTAGCCACTCATTGTGGGTACGCAGCGCGATCGTAAAAACGGAACGGTTTTGCAGTAGGGGCTTTGCATGATCACTGGGCAATTTTTTCCAGAGGTGTGCAGCCGTGAAGTTTGCAAAACGAGTTTTTTGGCACACCATTATTGACAACACTGTGCTAATTATACGGTTTGGGTGTCTGTGTTCGCGCACCGTCGCATCCGCGCCAGTGACAAATATCTAGGAACAAAATTCAATGGCCCTGCCACACATTTAGACAGTTTGTCTAAGCTCGAATGGCGCAAATCAAGCATGACCGACTCGACCGAATTGCCGGGGAAACACCAGCTTGCGTTGACCCCCCATGTTGACCGCCTGACTCATTGCTGGTGGCACTTAGATTTTTCGTGTTTTCGACAAGTTATCGGTCGATTTGCACCGTCAGAAGTGCAACGAAGCTAGGGGCTGTGTTTCATTGTGATGCAGACTGATTATGGTGAGCGGCGAGCAAATTTCTAGAGTGGCTTCCCCAAAGTTGTCTTCCTGATTTGTTAGGAAGAGGACTTTGTGTCTTTGTGTCGAACATTGCACTTAATAATCGGAGGGACACTTCTTTTGTGCTTTTCGGCAAGTTTCAGCACCAGAAGTGCTCTTTAGAGTGGTAAAACTTTGCTCATCGAGCACGTCCTATGGAATGCTACGGCACAAGTCTGCCCGCAGTCTCTTGGCCACTTTTTGGCATTCAAGAGACCACGGTTTTCTAACATCGCAAAGTGTAGGAAAACTTCATTTTTGTGTGGATTCTATCACGAGGGACACTAGGGATGTGATTGTGACTGAGATTAATGGGTCGGGCGTGCTGCCTCATGGAATTTGACAGCTTCCATTCACTCCGCAGTAAACAGCAGGGAGCACTCGGCACTCGCTTGGTACCCCTTACAAGGCGGTCATCAGTTATGGGTTTTGCACTTTTGTGGCCTTTCTGTGCCTGCAGATAACTAATTCGTCGGCTTATTAATTTGACATTGCGCGCGCAAAATGGTTGCCGCCGGTCAGTGGCGCCAATGCCTTTGCCCGCCACTTCGCTCTATGCAGGTCAAGGTCTTCATTCGCTTCAAGTAATGCAGCTTAAAATGCGTGTGTTTGGGTCAGGACCTGAAGAAGTTTTGAATAAAGCGATATTTCAAGTAGTGATTTCGTTATAATGAGGGATTGCTGTATTGGTCTGTGACTGTATTTGTGTCATAGTGCACATGGCGTTGTGCCATTGGAAGGGTACTGAATGCTTTTAATAGGCAATAGTCCAAACACACCGCCATGTCCTGCTGCAGGTGGCACGAAGTGAGCATGCTTCTCACTCTGGCAGCATTGAATTCTGGCATTGCCCACCAGCTCAGTTTTGTTTCAGCTTCTCATCGCCATCATTAAGCACTACGCAATAGGCAAATGAAAACACGTATCTGGCTCCCACCTCACCAGCTTGATGTGCGTCAGCGCTTTGCACTGCAACATTTCACGCCCAGTCTGCACATCAAAACTTGCCAAAGCCGCAAAAACGACAACGTCCGTCTCGGGGCCCCATCAGCTCAGCGTGAGTCGGTGATTCATGTTGCAACAGTTCATGCAGTGCTTCACTTTACATAGATGTAAACTACTGTTGAGTCTGCCAGGTGTGTTAGTGACTTCGGATCATTCGTTCTTGCTGTTAGTATGTTTTTTCTCATATTTTTTTCTAAAACGTATGGGCGTGATTTTGCACTACCATCAGTGCAGTTCAGGTGCATCATCCATTAAATAAAGCAAATAGCTTCGTAGAAGCGTTAGACTGTTTATTTACGTTGACAATCATCATCGATGGTTTCCTCACAGTTTCTAATTCGGCGCATTTTTTTCTTCTTACCAGGCACTTTGGGGTATGTTGTAGATTGCTGGCTCACCTCATTTGAGGCTTTTCCATAAATAGAATATGTCCGATGGTGGTACTTAACATTGTTGCTGTCATCACCATCATTGTCACGCTATTGTTGTTGTTATGCTTGTAATGTCGTCCTGCTACCGTCAGCGTGCTTTCGTCTTATCATTGTCGTTGCACACACATTTACATCACACATGCAATTTCTTGCCTTACACGAACCCATTGAGCAATCTGGCAACACTTTGCATTACCCGAAACAAGGCTAGGGAGCCAGCTTTCGCAAAATGCTTCACGTAACATTGATTCCCTTAGTGCATTTGGTCTGCGACATGTTTTTGTACAACTGTAGAACCTTTTTGATACGTTCCCATTACATACATTTTCCCCGAGCCAACCATCGCAATCGAGAACATAAAAATGACCCAATAGAGTTACACTCATTTTTTACCAGTTTTTACATTCCCGGAAAACACGATTTTTCGGCACCAACATTCAGTACGTCACCAAACTGCGATTGTATGATACGCTTTCCGATTGCTAGATCCCGCGTAACAATGAAACTGTGCAAGGTGTGCGCTACCGAAAGCAGTACAGTCGAAAACGGATATATCAAACCCACATATATCGAATTATTGTCTGTATCGAACTCGTAAATTATCCCCTTGAAAATTCTGTGTAAAAGTATAGAAATTCGTACGTTTATATCGAACAATATTTTTACCCGCCATTGGATATATAGAACGCCGTGCGATCTCGGCACTCGCTGCACCAGCGTGCTCTGCGCCTCCCCCGAAAGGCTCGGAAAATGTGAGAGCGAGAGGGAGGGAGGCTCAGACGGTACTCCCGCTGCGCACACTCTCCGACTTGCGGCAACACCCTGCTTGCGGAACTGCTTTTATTTTTCTCTCTCCCAATGTCTCTCATCCTTCCCCCGCGTAACCATAGTGATCGGCTCGGAAAAGGTAGCCAGGAACGAAGGTGGCGCTGGCCTCCTCCTTTTGCCTTTTTTTTTTCTTGTTGCTTTTTCACGAGTTTTGCTCAGCCAACCACAGCTCGCGCCTTTCGTACGTCGCTGTCGCCCTCGGAGGTGGCCATCACGAGCGCTTTGTTGGCGGTGGCTGCGCACGTGAATTCTTGTGTTTTGTGCGCGTTCTTGTGTTTCGTGTTCATTATTGTTGTGCGTGCGTCTCACGACACGTGTGACTGGATCGGGGTGAGCTGACTCGGAAGCAATGGCCGCAGCAAGCACAAGCAGCGTCAAGAAGCGCAAGAACCTGGACTAGAGCTGAAAGCCATTCAGCGTGTTGAGGCGGGCGAGAAAAGTGCGATGGTGGCAGACGACTTCGGGATTCCTCGGAGCACTCTAAGCACCTTGTTAAAAAACAAGGCGGACATAAAGTCGAAAGCGGCGGAGCAACGAACGTCGAGAGCTTGTCGTGTGCGCGCTCCTGCCCACGAGAAAGTTGAAAAGGCCCTCTATGCGTGGTTTTTAGAGGTGCAGGCTAAGAACATTCCGGTGGATGGCCCAATGCTAATGGCTAAAGCCAAATGGTTTGCTGCTGCACTCGGTGATGACAACTTCGCCGACAACACAGGGTGGCTGCAGAGGTTTAAGAACCGCCATAAGATAGTTGGCAAAACCATTTCTGGGGAAAGCGGAGCCGTCATCAGCCAGGATATCCAGCAGTGGATTTCGAAGGAATGGCCAGAAATTTGCGCGAAGTTTTCATCCGCGGAAATCTTCAACGCCGACGAGACCGGGTTGTTTTGGCAGATGCTGCTCAGCAAGACACTCGATGTCCGGGGCAGCACGTGTCACGGGGGCAAGATGAGCAAAGTCCGCGTGAGCGTTCTGCTCGCTGCTCCAGCCCTTTGTGATTGGCAAAGCAAGGGCACCGCGCTGCTTCAAAAACTATAAGCAGCTCCCCGTTCGCTACGCCTTCAATAAGAAGGCGTGGATGACGCATCAGCTGTTCACAGAATGGCTGCAAGCGTGGGACGCCGAACTGGGCAAATCGGGGCGTCACGCTTGCCTCCTCGTCGATAACTGCTCGGCCTATCACACCACCTGCAAGCTCGAAAACATTGCGCTCAAGTTTCTGCCGGCGAACACGACAGCAAAGTTGCAGCCGCTCGACCAGGGCATCATTAAGTCCTTCAAAGTCAGCTACAGGGGGCGACTCATTGATAGGCTTTTGGTGAACCTCCGCATGGGCACCGAGCTTAAGGTTGACCTGCTGGGGGCCATTCAAATGATGACGGGCACCTGGAGAGATGTGAAGCAGGATACTGTGGCCAACTGCTTCCGGAAGGCAGGCCTCGTGACAGCCAAACTTCCTGAAACCTGCGAAGACGGTGACGGCGACAACGAGTGCATGGACGACGCATTTCGCGAGTTGTCGTCCCTTTTCCCGGCTGCCGTTCCAGCTGAAGTGTCTGCTGACGATTATGTGAACGTTGACAGCAATGTTCAGGCTGTTGCGAGCCTCGCCGACGAGGATATTGTAGCTGCAGTCGGAGGGACCCAGACTGACAGCTCGAGTGGCGACGAAGATCGTCCGGACGAGGGCGCGGCTACACGCTCGTACTCCGCCGCTGAAGTGGCGGCAGCGTTCAGCTTGATTCGCCGTTGTTGCGGCGACATGGAAGGAACCGGGCTTTCGCACCTGAACAGCCTCGATAAGATTGAGGTTGGCGTCTTTAATTTCATTTGCAAGGCGAAGAAGCAGACCAACATAAGCGATTTTTTTTCACGCAAATAAAGCATTACGTTGCGTCGTGTGTGCTGAAATAGTTGTCATTCTTGAGTGCGCCGATCGGTAGGTCATCGTCCGCCACAGGTAAAGTCTCTGGGCCTGTATTTTTTACATCGAATTTTTGATATATCGAATTAATTCGCGATCTCCTTCGAGTTCGATATATCCGTGTTCGACTGTATACAGCTGCCCGCCGTGGCTGCTTCACCGCATTATTCGCCCGCCCGTCTCACGTGAAAACGCCGATGCGCACTCAGTTTCGCATTTCGGTACCAGCAAATATTCTCCGGGGTCGTCGCAAGTGGCATTCACAGCTATCACCGCCAATAATATTGTGATAAGCATATTTGCCCGCCTGTTTCATAGCGCGTGGTGCCGTCGGAAGCGTATCACACGCCTTTAACTCTTTCGTTACCGCGAGAAAATGGCCGTTTTTCATAGGTCTCGGAAGAAATTTTTTTGCCAGTACAAATAATATTCCAGAACACGTTGCAGCATGCCAAATTGCACATAATGAAATGCTCTTTCCAAAAACATAAGTTACAAAGCAAACAATTTATTAGGGAACATACAAAAAATTCGGAAAAGTGCCATTTTTGTGGCGAGTTGATAAAAACAAGAAAGAAAAGGCACAATATCTACATACACATTATTAAGAAAGAAAATTTAGAATATACATTTTGAAGATCAATAACTCAGGAATACTGTCTAAAAAAATTAATTCTCTGTACCGCGCCGTTCTTCAGCTACATAAAAAAAACTAAAGACCGGGAACAGCTTCAGCGCTCGTGCCATGCGGTGAAGCAGTTGCGCGTTTTCGTGAGGCACAGGTGCACTTCGCAGTTTTCGCAGAAAACGTTTGTCTTTTGTTCGATTTTGCGTTCCTGATAGCACATCCTGCAGTTTCGCCTTTTCGGCATCTTTTGCGGATGGTGCGGCACTTCTTTTGGGACAGGATGTACTCTGGGAACCTCTTCATCATCAAGCTCGAGCAGCTGTTGGGTGAGCTCCATCCGAAAAGAAAGTTGGTCGAAGTGGGCGCTCCTCTGCAATTCCGGTGTTGAGAGGTGTTGCTGGCGGTGCTCTTGAAAAAGAATGAAGCTATTCACAACAGCCATGTCAATACAATGAAAGAAGAGCGTCTTCCACCACCTCACGCACTTCATCAAAACGTTATAGGATGCAATCAGCTGATCGGACTTATCAATCAAATCAAATGCATCCAAGCATATTTATTCGTGTTCTTGCAGATAGTATTTATTACTTCTGCGGTGAAGAACAGGAGGAAAAAATCGCGCGCCGTTGTAAAGCGTCTTGCGCTGCTCCGAAGTGCTGGGCCGAGATGTGCTCCGGGCGGCCTTGTTGGCGTGAACTGAAGTTTCTTCACAGCCGGTGGCAGCACATCCTGGCCTAGCGACGCACGGACCCTGCAGATAGCAAGAATAGCTCTAAGCTTGTGCACAAAGGTCGGCAGATAAGCGCGCGCGACGCCGGTGACTGCTCAAGGCCGTAAAGGTAACTCACCGGTGAGCAGCTGCGGATGTCCCGGGCTGACTCGAAACATCGTCGCCGTCAGAGCTTGAAGCAGAAGTACTGTCATCTTCGGACTCGAAGCTCGAATCCTCGTCACTAAAATCAGGTGCGGGTGAAGAATACTTTCGAGCAGAACGCTTTCCGCGCGGCGCAGTTGCGTCCGACGACGACGCCATGGCAGAGACCGGAGCGACTGGCGTTGTTGCAATAGTAACACCGGATGCGGCCCTCTGGCGGATTTAACAAGAGAAGCGAAACCAAAACTGCTGCAAACTGGCTGTAAAGGCTAGGTATACATGTTGGACATGCGGCGGACCTTCAGGAATGCGTTTTCGTGGAATAAAACCACCCGGACTCCAAGTCAAAGCTCACTAGTGAATAGCTGGCGTCATTTTCGGGTAATTATCCCCACTCAACGCCGCCAGATAACAAAGCCGACAATATGATTCAATATTTGACTTGCTGGGAGCCTTTTGATCACAAAAATTTGACGCTAATGCTGAATTACCCCGAGTGGCAGTATTTTTTCTCAAGCGCGGCCGCCATGCCCCCTTTTGCAACAACACGCGCACATTAGTTCTCAAAAAGGCGCATCAAAAATCAGAACGTCGCCAGAGCGGGAAAATTTAAACTGGTTCTACAAGTGCACTGCCTAGACTAACCACTGGATGGCGCTAGCTGCACGAGAAACGATTCCAACATGTCGAAATCGGCCGTTTAAAGCATCGATCACCGGTGATCGATTTGAATAGGCGTGGTAACGAAAGAGTTAATAGGTGATAACTAAAACATGCCGCTGCTCCCTGCTGCAGACTTCGATTGTATACGTATTGCGGTGGCTAGGTCCCATGTGGTTGAGAGTTTTCAAGCTGTCTCTTTATTACTTTTTTTCTCACCCTCCTCCATGTTCTGTGGGAAATAAAGCTACATTCATTCATTGATAAAAAGGGGCGATGCGTGTGCAATTGGAAAAAGTATATCAGGGCTTTTCACACTTGTCTCACGTGAAAACGACGATGTGCACAGTTTCCTTCTTCAGTCCCAGCAAATCTCCGCTTGGGTTGTCGCATGCCGCATTCACAGTTATCACCGCCAAACCTATTGCAATAAGCAACTTCACCTATCCGTTTTACAGCATGTGGTGCACACTGTGTTGTGGTATTAGTAGCACACTGCATGTTTTTAGTAGGAGATAATTCAAATGCGCCACTGTTCACTGCTGCAGGCGGCGCAATGTGGGCATCACATTTTGCTTCTGCAGCATCCGGCATTGCCCACCAGCTCGATTTCACTTCGGTATCCTGTCACCCTCTTGAAACACCGTGCAATAGGAAAACAGCGAAAGGTGTCTCGGGCTGCCGGAGCACCACCAGCTCGACGCGCATCGGTGTCTTGTCCCACAGTGATCAGCGCAATGTTTGGCATTACGTAAATGTGAACAATAGTTCAGTTTCCCAGTTAGTACGTTTTTCTTGTGTTTTTTCTAAAATGTATGAACGAGGTTCTACGGTACTTGTAGTTAAAGTGTATTTTGTCTTCTACCTTCTATTTTCATTTCAGAGTGTGTTTGATAGGCTAGAACCAGAGGAATTGCGGCGAGCAAGAACACGGTCGAATCCTTTTGAAACTATTCGTGGCGGAATCTTTCTGAACAGGTATGTTTCCCCGCATTGTCAGTGTGAGTAAGTATAGAAGGGCGCTATACGAGTGTAGAGAAAGAGCTGAATATGTTCATGATAGCAATGCAGCATGCTTTATAACTTTTTAAAATTGTTTTGTCATTCCTTTCATGATTTCTTCTATTTGTTTTAATTTTCTTATCATACAGTCTGTTCTTCATATATCAAACCCAGACATACTGAGGTATTGTCTGTGTTGAACTATCGTAACATTCCCTTCAAAATATCATGCAGAGGTGTAGTGCTGTACCATGTATGCATTTAATTCCCATTCAACGCCACATCTAATATATCGCTGTGCCATGCCCCCTGTAAGTGTGCTTCTCCTAATGGGACCATGAGCATTTGTCATGCTGTCGGAAGTATTCATTGTTGACAGCGGCATTGTTATGGATGATGCTGTCAAACAAGGCATTAAATTTAAAGGACAGCACACCATGGAGGAAAAATCATCGAGGTCCATGTCTAGGCAAGTGCTCTCATGCAGTGCTCTCATGCAATAGCCAAACGCCAAAAGAATCGGGTAAAAATAACCTTCGTTGCAAGTGTAGTTCTCGCAAACCTATGACCTCGAGATATGTCATTTGCAACGGCAAAGTAATCACATTCTCAGGAAATTTCGTTGAGCAACTAGGGCTGTTGCGGAGTTTGAAAATACGGAATGGGTGAGCATGCAAAGGTGGAACTCGGCTTCATTGTGCTAAGCCTGCCGGTGCGTGCTGTCACGCAAGAGCTTTCGAGTGCCTGAAGGTTTAGGTGCTGTGGGGACCTTCCCCTGTTGGCGGTTGTAGGAGTGCGCTTGGGCACCACTAGAGATGTGCTGGTTAACGGCTGCTTTCTCTACCAAATTACATAATGACACAACAAGCGCTACGTAATTGCCCTTGCTGCATCAAATGTACACCTTCAAGAACATCTTTCCTTTAATGAAGCTTTCAAGTATTCACTTGCGCTGACAATCATTGGCGATTGTTTCTGTACAAATAATTTTTTGTGCTTTCTTGTTTTTTATTCAATTTCTTGCTTTTTGCACTCTCTGTGTCCCTCTGTAAAAATGAGTACCTCAAACCACTCTACAGTGATTAAAACTCTCATACAGTCGACTTCCGTTAATACGAAGTTCACGGGGACCGCAAAAAACTTTGAATTAAACGAACTTCCAATTAAGCACAAAACACAAAAAACAGCACTTTATTTGTGGCGAAATTGAGTATTTTCTCTAAGAAAAATAGTCGGTCATCTTGCTTTGCTTCTTCTTGCCGAATCGCGCTGCTGAAAGCAAGTTCTGCAGGCTGTAGATGTGGCGGAACGCTTCTTCCGCGTTACCTTCAGCGGCAAAAAAGCGCTGCGCGAGAGCAAGGCCCGCAGCTACATCGGCAGCCTTAGGTTGCGGCTCGCCTTCAACGTCATTGTCGCTTTCCTGGGTCGCATCCTGGGGCCAAATCTCTACAATTTCGCTATCCGTCAGCGCACCGCACGTTTCGACCACCTTGTCTAAGGCGAGAGCATCACAAAAATCAGTGCCGTCAAGCTCGCTTGTTGACGCTTCCTCCGCTGAAATTTCAGAGGCATCCTCCGAAGAAGCTGCCACAAAACCGCAAGCCCTGAAGCAGTTTGCGATTGTTTCTTGCTTCACACGATCCCATGCTTGCGCCAACATGTGGATGGCACTAAGCAGGCTCACCTCGTACTTTGTGGAGCTATCCATACATAAAATCATGCGCTCGAGGAGGTGCCGCCTGTACAGGACTTTAACATTCTTTATGATGCCTTGGTCCATTGGCTGCAAAACAGACGTTGTGATTGCAGGCAAAAATGCGAGGCGTATTGCACTCAAGGCTGGCACATTCACGTGAGCACTGCAGTGATCAACAAGGAACAGCACCTTGCGGTTCGAAGCAGCAAACTTGCGGTCCAATTTGCTTATCCAGCTCTTGAAGATTTCGGCCGTCATCCACGCTTTTTTGTTCGCCTCATAGTCCACAGGCAGCGTCTTCACACCTTTAAAACATCTCGGCTTCGCGGCTTTCCTGATCACAAGTAACCGACATCGTTCCGTGCCAGTCATGTTTGCCGTGATCAGCACCGACACTCTCTCCTTGCTGCGTTTGCTCCCAGCACAGTCGTCGTCCTTGAATGTCAGGGTCTTCTCTGGTAGAAGCCGATAGAAGAGTGCAGTCTCATCTGCATTGAAGATGTCTTCCGGTCTGTATTCGGCGAGATATTCACGCAGCTTTCCGTCCTTCCACGTGGCGCATGTTTCCTGGTTAACGGACGCCTTTTCACCACACACGCTCTTGAAAACCAGGTCATGGCGATCTTTAAAGCGCGTCAGCCATCCATCTGACGAAACGAAGCCATCAATCCCCAACATTGCTGCAAGCGTTCAGGCTTTCATTGCAACGATGTCTCCGCTGATAGGAAGTTTGTTGCTCCTGGCCTCCCTAATCCAAACCAGCAGAGCCTTCTCCAACTCTGGGTAAGCGCCGGTGCGCGTTCGCTTCCGAGAAGTCTTGAACTTGTCGTTCTCAAATGCATCCATTATTGTGCGCTTGTTCTTGATGTAGTTTGAGAGCGTGTTCGGCTTGATCCCATACTTCCGCGCTATGTCTTGTTTGGCGGCACCTCCCTTCTCAACTTCCTTCAAAACCTTGACTTTTGTTGCCAGGTCGAGCGTGCGATAAGAGCCACGGCTTGCCATGGCTATAAACTGCGCGACTAGGTACAGTCAATTCCGAATCACCAGTGGAACAACCCAGCCTACGAGCTACCCGCCCAAAGGCGCTCGACCAACACATGCCTCGACATACGCTGCGCACGCTGCAAGACTAATCTCGCACAATCTTGCCAATGCCAGTATGCAGCGCTGCGTGCACCTATGGCACCCGCGTGGCCTCCGCGATCAGCTCCGGCCACGTGCGGCAGCCGCGCGTGGCCTCTGGCGGGAGCCGCTTCGCCTCCCGCCGGAGTTGATCGCGGAGGCCACGGCAGCCGTAGCAATAAATAATCGCGCCGCTCCAAGAAGGATGGCGTTGCGGGCGGCTGCAGTGGCGATGACACCAACGCGGAGCACGGAACTGTTGCAACACTTGAAAAATGTGCAGCACATTCTACCAAAGAATGACGGTCACCTCGAGGATCCCGGCTGAAAATTGACTTCCAATTAAACAATATTACTGGATGAGGACTTCGAACTGACGAGACCAGCACTTCACTTATAATGAACCGAAAGTTCTAATTAAGCGGCTTTGAATTATTGGGAGTCGACTGTACTTTCATTGAGCATAAATAAATACTTTAGATTTTGGTTATTTCGACTACAGTTAATTCGATCCCGACTGACGGTCCTGGCTAGCGTCCATGCATTTCTATGGGCCCAAATTTTCGTTATTTGGATACTAAGATTGGTTTTCGCAGGATAATTCAAACATGACCAGTCAGCACTCACGTGCTGGACCCCATTGGTGACCTCAATAGCAACCCCTTTACTGGCAGCATCTGTCTAGGCAAAGCTTAGGGGACAGTGAATGTGTTTAACACACACCTTCTCCCTTCAAAAAACAGCTATTTCCCGCCTGCCCTAGGTAAGGTTTTCAAGCGATAACGGTAGCTCGCTATTGTCTCACTACGATACTCACCCTATTCCAGAGCGTACTTTTTCTTTTCTAGGGCAACTAAGCCGCAAACAGTGTTCGCGGTAGTCGTATGATTTGTCGCATAACAAGTTTGTATTTGGGCGAAGCTGAGATTAATTGGTGCAGCGAAGCTGATTTTAGGAAACCGCCTGCCACTGTGCAACACATATTAGACATTTGTCCATTTTTTTTTTGCTAAAGAACTGGGTGTGCATTAGGTTTCTACTTTGTTTAGAAGCTTTAATGTTATTTTTATGGTAGTTTTCTACTTTAGACGCACAGAAAGTGGGTGCATTCGATTTAGCAATGTGTTAGAATCAGGCAAATACTGCCAGATGAATCAACTGTGTCCTGTAGCCTTTTCTTCATCTTGTTTAATTTGACCCGCCAGATAATTCAATCAATTTCGTTGTTCCTGTCAATGTCGAATTAATAGACGGCAACTGTAAAAATAGAAAGGAATAAGAAAAGAGGGGAGTAGATATGACCATGTATGGTTTCTGCAGTTTTCCAATGCGTCTTAGTCTGGCTACTTCAACATCCTCACCGGCTTGCTTATTGCTCCGCAGGGCAGCCATGAAGATGGCCAACATTGACTCTGCCTTTGACTTCATGTTCACTTCTCCTGTGGATGAAGATGGGGTGAGTGGGCGCATCTGTTTGTCCATCCATGCTACAGCTGACAGGAGCAATCAAAGGGATCGAGTTTTTTAACGACTTATCTGGAACAAGTGTAGTGGTAATGCTTACGCGAGCTTTTGTATGGGCACTTCAGCGTATGCTTGGATCAGCTTATGCCATGCATGCCGCCGTAGTAGGTGCCACGCCAGAGACGGAAGTTGAAGCTGCCACGTGACCGAAAGTTTGCCCAATCTTGGTTGCACTTCTAGGTCTAAAGCGAGAGTGCCTCCAAGCACTCTGAGCTGGGGCATGACATTGTGAAAGAAGCAGCCGAATGTGCTCTGAGCGCTCTATTTCAAGCAGCTGAATTTAATGTGTGCTTCTAGAGCACACTGGAGTGCTTGAAAAGGGCAAGCCAAATGTACCATAAATCTTGAGCACCTCAGTTGGCCTCACTCTTCTCATATATTTATCGTGTTTATTCAACTCTTAATGTGCGCTTCTTCTTTCTTGAAAACCTAACTAAATATACGCATTAAAAAGTCAAGTATGATACCTAAACTGCAGTTGGTGGCATTAAAATAACACGCTCCAATTTCGAATCCCACCTTCCAATCTCCAAGGCCTTTTTTTGGCATACTGCCGGTGTTGGAAGCTTTCATAAATGCCGAAAGTTTGTCATCATTGGACACCAATGGACACTATCGGACACTGCTGATGTATGACGGTTGATGGCTGGCTGGTCCACTGTGGCTTGGATGTAATCAATTTTCTTTTTACAAGTGAGAGCAAGTCGCTATTTTTCTCTCTTACCCTGAAAATCTGTTAAGGGAAGTCAAGATGATTGCATTCTGCATAATCTGAAGTATGAAAATTGGGGTGCGCATTACAATTGAGGGCATGGCATCTTCCATTTCTGGCCATGAAAAATTGGGTGTGCCGTTACAGTCCACGGTGCTTCGTATCTCTTTCAATCTCAAATTAAGATACACTGTCAATAAATGTGTCAGTCACATAATCTTCTTGCAAGGTGCTCTGCACTCTCTTGAAAGAAAGCAATGTGGAATAGATCATAGGAAAATTCTTTCTCCATTTTACATTGAGTTCTTGTAGTTAGAAAGTAATTCAGTGAATAATTAGAGTAATTAGTGTGCTGTCAGTAATGTCACTTTTAAAAAAAAATATTTGAATCACTGACTCAGACCACATATACGAGGTAATTGTTGCTAGCTTGTGTCAAGAGGAACAGATTACTGCTTCATTGCTTATGGAATATGGCTTGACGAACATCCCATCCAACATGGTAGTGCTTTCAGTAAAGTAATTGTGTGCAGCAGTCCTCTGCAGTCTGAAGTGAACTGGAGTAGCATAGGGTAGGTCGAGGAATTGACTGACTGACAGCTTAGTTTCCATGTTTTTTCCTTGTCGCTACTGGAAAAAATCACCGAAAGGATTTGTGTCTGCAAATGCGGATGCCATAGCCGAACAGGATAATTGAATAAATACGGCAATTCTCACTCCAGGAGCCTGTGGTGGGTCCCGACGACCTCCTGTACTTTGCCGACATCTGCGCGGGCCCCGGTGGTTTCTCGGAGTACGTCCTTTGGCGCAAGGGCTGGCAGGCCAAGGGCTTTGGCTTCACCCTTAAGGGCCCAAACGACTTCAAGCTGGAGGACTTCTTTGCCGGGTCTCCAGATACCTTTGAACCACACTACGGTGAGGGCGTCATGGGTGCTTCGTTCACTCCCGACTTCATCAAAATTGATACAGTTGACTTCTGTTAATGTGACTGTGGCAGGACCAATGGAATTGCTTGAATTATCTGGGGGAGGGGGGTTGTCGAATACAGAAGATGCAGAAAAAAATGCTGAAACTCACTGCTGATTCATTAGGCAGTATTTGCCCAATTCTAACACGAACGAATCAAATGTGCATCTGATTTCCATGTCTTTAAAGTAGAAAACCATGAAAGCTAATGTACAAACGACATTAAAGCTCCTAAACAAGGTAGAAATTTTTTAACGTAAATGGTGTGTTGCACGATGGTAGCCGGTTTTCTAAAGTCAGCTTAGCTCCACCATGTTTTTAAAGTAATTTTCGCCGTGATGCTGCCGTGTTATGCGGCAAATCATACGAATGTGGTTTCGATCTTGCATTCGATTGCACCGCACTGGCAATTTTCGGCCCAATCTTCTTGGTATAAAAAAAAAGACCATGTTAGAATTGGTTAAATGCTACAATCAGATATTGTGAGCTACTGTGATTACTTGAAAAATCTTCCTAAGGCAGGTCACAAATAGGTGTTTTTGACATGAATTCGGGACCTGTCTTTAACACATTCACTGTCCGCCAAGCTCCGCCGAGACAGATTCTTACACCGAAGGCGTCGCTATTGGGGTCATCATAGTGGTCATGTGCACGCATGCTTAGTCAAGTTCAAATTTCCCGGCAGAGGCCAATTTTAGTAGTATCTAAATAATGAAAGTGTGGGCCTATAGAAATGCATGGGCACTGGCTGGGATCTTTGGTCAGGATCGAATTAACTGAAATTGAATTGATCGAAGTCTACTAAGGAGGGAAATGGCTTACAAAATCATCTTCCTGATTTCTTCATGGATTTTGATGAAAATTAGCTCAAATACTTGAAATGTCTCCCTGATGCTTCAGTAAAATTTTCAGATTGATACCTTGAGAACATTATATTAAGCAGAATTTTTCTCCTTTGCATTTTATGGAGGGCTTGGAGAGCTTAAAAAATGCAATGTAAGGCTCGTTGAGTATTGACTGCATAGCTAAATGCCGTGCTAAGACTAATTTAATTCAGATTGCCTTAGTTCTATGTGAGAGGGAATATAGAGGGGGAGCAAATGTGTTAGCATGCAGAAAACTGTGTTCTCTATATCATGCACTTTTAAAATTTACGTTTTCCAATTCAATAACGAGATTTTTGCAACTCTTCTCAGTTAAGGTTTCTTGTGTGTGGGGAAAAAGTGTGTTGTAAGAGTAGTTGCAGTTCTGAGCTCTGGAACTACTTTTGTGCCTAATAAAAACAATTTAAGTGAAAATGGAAACTATTTGGGACCCGTTTTGCAACTTTCGTCATCAGAACATACCCAGTTGGCTCATCCACTGCAGTGGATTCATTGCACGTTCCCATTACGCTGTCCATCGTTCGTGCACATGAGTGTTTCAGATAGCATATGTAATTAGAGACCAATTTCAGAAATAGGTTCCCCCGACTACTCTTAAAAAACTTGCTGTAAGCACCTCACATGCTTGCTACCTCAGCATACCATAGTAGGAATACGGATGCAGGAGCCCTGAAAACTCAAGCTCAACTCATCTCACGGCTAACACGAGGCAAGAAGGACACAATCTGAGTCACTCTTCTTTACTGCGACACAAAGAATGAGTTTAGAATTAAATGTGAGTGTGATCTCTATTCTGTTATTAGAACGAGACACAGCGTTGGGATGATCATACACGAGTCTTAAGAAGGCAGGCTTTGGGCAATGGGAACAGGTCTGACTACATGGTGCAAATACAGTTGTTTTTCTCTTTCTTTTGTTGCCCCATGCCTTGACCTGACGCCACTGCTGCAATAGTGGCCGGTGTGTTCATATAGTTGCTCTCACAGTAAATGAAAGTGCTCTCACAGTAAATGAAAGTGAGGTGCACGTAAGGAACCCCAGTTAGTCCAAATTTCTGAAGTCCTCCACTACGGAATGCCTCATAATCAGATTGTGTTTTTGGTGCGTAAAACCCCATAATTTAATTTTTAATTTTTGATGAAGACTAGAAATAGGTTGCACATAAAGCACGTGCATAAACTTCTGTCTTGTCATAGAGCAGGTTGGCTCGTGCTAGAGGACAATCATCTCGATTAGAGAGTTAGAGAGCAGCACTGATACATCCTCTCCCACTTTTTTGCTGACTCACTGCATGAAATTCTCGGACAGACTTTGCACGTTCATTGTTTGCCATAAAACACGAATCCAGGGAAAACTTGAAATGTGCGTTACACCAGAGCACTCTTTCATGCCATTCATTGCATCTTGTGTCTCATGTGCAGGTGTCAAAGGGGACGGTGACATCTTCTTTCCTGAGAACGTGCGGGCATTCTCCAAATTTGTCAAGGAGAGCACGGACAACCAGGGGGTGCACTTTGTCATGGCAGATGGTGTAAGGAAGCACACCTTGATGATTTTATGACGTGATGCACGAGCCTGTTCTTAACATGTTTGCTGCGTCATGGGTCCCCGGTGGTTCATGGCAGTTATTCCCCCTGTGCAAGGCTTTCTCGCAGTGCGCAAGCGACGTCTTTCCTAGAAATCAACAGAGTGAAAAAATTCCTGTTTCTGATCAGATGCGACATGGTGTCGTCTCTTTGAACCTTAAAAAAAGTTTCAAAGGAGAAAAACTCCCTGGTGACTTACCAGTGGGCCACGATGCGCAGGAATTGAGAATGCAAAAAAGAAAAAGAAAGAAACCTGTTGCAGTGAGTGAGTTAACCTTTACCTGTCACGATAACCCAGTGGCTGAGACGGTGCACAGCTGAGCTTGAGGTTGCAGGTTCTGTCCCATCTGCTCAGGCTGTTGCATTTTGATGGGGCTAAGATGCACAAACACTTATGTACCTTGATTTAGGTGCACGTTGAAGCGGCCCAGATGGTCAAAGTTAAGTCAGGAATCCCCCACTATGATGTGCCTCCTAATCCATCACAGTTTTAGTTTGTGGAACTTCAGAGCCTAATTTAATTTTTGGCTAGCATGTTTCTGTCTATCACAGTGATTGATTTGCTACTGAAAACAACACCTGAAAGGAGCTGTTCCTTTAATTTAGCAAGGCGGCTACCTGGGCTAGTTGGCGATTCATACTGACAGTAAACAGCGTGAAGAAACACAAGCATGAGAAGCAACCAGACGGGACAAGTGCTGACGGGACAAGTTCCTTTGCCGTCACACGAAGACAGTTTTTTATTGAATCATGAGGAGTTGTGCTTCGATGCACAATTAGGCGAAACGTAAGAACTACCAGCGTGCCACAAAAGTTGGAGGACAGAAGACAAGGTCTGCACCAATCTGTGTGTCACTTTGTTGCCTTCTTTTTTTCTCGCTTGCTTATGCAATGTGGGTGAGTAAACTTTATTGAAATATGTAGTAAAGGTGAATGAACGCCTTCTACAAAGACTTAAAAAAAAAGCTTTTTCTGTGCAGTCATGGTCATGCTTTAGGCCAAGCCACATTTGAGAGAAAGCCTTGCATTCCCAGATTAGGGAATTCCCTAGGTGGCACAATGCCCACTAGGGAGTTCACATAGAATGTGGTGACAGATTTCCCTCTTGGTAGTATTGCAGTAAACTCTATAATCTGAATTGATCCTTAGGTACTCACTACTATGGTTTGTGTGTTGCTTTGCAATGTTAAACCACAATAATTTTCTTTGATTTGTTCTTAGGTTCTTAAATGTAATGTATTGACACGTGTACTTATTTGTCTTTCTCTGGTAACTGCTGTTTGACCGACTGAGGAATGTTAAATGTTATCGCTCGGCGCAAGATGCACCTACACGTACCGGAAGTTTCTCGAATGTTATCGATGGTTCTATCTGTTTTTTGTTGTCACCGAACCTTGTGTAACCTGATTCCATGCACGACACAAATTGTGTGATACTTTCTGGAAGGCACATCAGCACCAGCGATTATGCTGGAACCTTCGACAAGTCATGTATAAAAGCCAACACACTTGACCTGTTGATCACGTTTCAATGATCGCTGACTGTGCTCTGAACGCTGTCGTTGTGCTCTGAGTGCCACTTTTCTCGCTGGGCATAGGTTTGCCCAATAAAGAGTTAGTTTCCTGATTTACAGTTTTTGCTACTGTGTTCTTCACCATCACTGCAACGTGACATCTGGTGGAGGTGCTGTTCCGTCCATGTACCGAATGCCCCCGTCCAGCCGACAGCCAATCGAAAGTGTGAATAGGATGGCAATGCTTCGCTGGACCATCGAGCTAGCTGCAGGCAACACAGTTGGCCCCTGGAGCACGGACTTCTATCGAAGACGACCAGGAAGAGCTAGCCATGTCAACTACCACCATGACAGACCGAGCATTGCGTGCAGCCATCGTACTGCAAAAACCCAGGGAACCACCTATCTTCTGTGGAGCTTCGTCCTACGATGCGGAAAGCTGGCCTGAGACATTCTAATTGGTTTCAAACTTCAACACCCAGAAGTCCGAAGACAAAGTGTGCCATGTCTACTTCTCCCTGGAGGATGCTGTGAAGGCTCAGTTTGAGAACTAAGAGATCACTCTAACAGTGTGGGACCTGTTTAGAAGCAACTTCCTGAAGCCCTTTACAAGCGTGGTTCCAAGAAAGGGGGCCGAACTACTACTGGAAGCCCTGATGCAACTGCCTAATGAGACCGTCGCCATCTTCACGGAAAAGTTGACCCACCCTTTCCAGCATGCCAACCTGGAAATGTCCGAGGAGAAAAAAGTCCGCTTCCTGATGCAGGGCGTAAAGGAAGAACTGTTTGCTGGGCTGATCCGAAATCTGCCAATGACCTTAGCAGAATTTTTGGCAGAGGCGACGATGATTCAGAAGACGCTGGAAATGGGCACTAGGCAAGATAACTGCGAAGTGTTTAGGCCATAGCGTGAAATTCGAGCACTGGGCTCCAACAACCTTTGAGAGACCATTAGGGCCATCGTGTGCAAAGAACTGCACAAGATGTCCCCTTCATCACATCTTCAGATGGCCTTGATCACCGACAGGGTCAAGGATGAACTTCAACGGTGACTGGGAGTTTCTGAAGTGCAGCCCAAATTGCTGTGTACCGTACTGGAAACGATGACGTGCACTGCAGTTGTCCCTAGTCAAAATCACCCTCCGCATCCGCGCCACGACCCCATAACAATGCGATTCCATTGTCTGCCAGCTCGCCCACCCATTGCCTAGTGCAACTGCTCAAAGAAGACAGATGTCAGGCGTGCTCTTGGCGACCACCCATTCTGCTATCATTGCGGAGAAGCGGGCCATGTCTGCCGTTGATGCCCATACTGGGAGATGGGACTAGTGCCTTCACGTTCGACGTGCTGTGACATCGCCGACAACCACATGACATAACCAACTACATCACCACAGCACAATGGAGTCTCCGACGATCCCATCAGCCATCACCAGAACACTGCCTGTTGCCGCAGCACTCACTATACACAGGACCAGCCCATGGCCGGTTCGTAAGCCCATATCTGGAAAACTAAAAGCAGCAACTGATTGAGGTGAGGTTGCTGTTTGCTGAAAGGTCGAAGATGCCAAAACACCTTGACTATGTAGCCACGACACTATGCCACCCGAATCAAGCCTCGAAGACAGGAAAACGGCACCTAAGGACCTGATGACCCGGCGTAACGTCACTAGGACAACGTGACACAGGTGTGAGCCAACCCCACGCCTTAACTGCAATCCAAGATGAAGAACCCCCGAGCTCCCCATGCTTTTTGGCGGCCACACAGTGACTGCTTTAGTGGACACAGGAGCCAACTTCTCCATCATCAGTGGGCCCTTCACTGCCCGGTTTAAGACTGCATGGGAAGGCCCTCAAATCCGGACACCTGGAGGACACCTGATAACATGGACTGGAATCTGCATGGCGAGAATTACCGTTCATGACAAGACTTGCGCCTTCCTTATCCTCCAACAATGCTTGTGAGACGTAATTCTTGACATGGACTTCCTGAATCAATACGGTGCGATCATCGACCTGAAGTCCAAGTCGATAACGCTATCCGAAGACCAAGTGATACCACTGGAGAGTTCTCCGAGTACAAGGATTGCTTCTTGTCGTCATCAAGAATTCGTCAAACACCAATTGCTAAGTATCGCATCATAATACATGTATCGGAAGTTTCTAGAATGTTATCGATGGTTCTATCCAATGTCTAACCCCGCAGGGGCGTCTGCGCAAGCAGGCGTTTGGTGTGTTGCGACACCACGGACCCGAGCACACGAGGGTCGGACCCTCCCGCGTGTAGCCGTGCGCGGCTTAGCCATGTCCGGGGAAAGGGGGATCCTGGGGGGTTGAGCCGATGCCGGGTGTTCGGACCTTTAAGGCCCCCCGGCGGAGGCAACACACCCCTTTGGCCTCTGCTTCACGTAGACTGCACCCCCGGACTGACCCACCCGGGGGAAATCGGCAGTCGCCTTTTCCTGTCTCTCTCTTCCTACAACCTTCGTCTTTCCCTTACTTTCCACCATTCCTGTCTCCTTCTCTCTTCTATTTACTTCCTTATTCTTGGCGGCAAGGGTTAACCCTGTGTGGCTATCCAACCTTGGGTACACCATATTTGGTTATAGTGGCGGCGTACGACTGGCGTCGTGCAGACTTGCATGCAAGCTCTGCCGCGTCCCCTCGTTGGGCTCCGTGGTGGGCGGTCGGCGCTGTTGCCGAATTTTTATATATTTTCATGGAAACTTCCTTCCCCAAACTTCCCGATCGCCCTCAGAAACGAGGGCGCACCGAAGAAGTATTTCAGTTTTTTGGACACCAAATGCAGAATTTCCCCCGGTTCCATGTTATTCACTCCGAAAAGCCAAACAAAGCAGTGCGAAACATTTCACCATTCCTTGTGTCAAAGTCCTTGACTGATGTTTTTGGTCCAGGTTACAAGGTGTCCAGGATGGCAAGCGGTGACCTCCTCTTGGAGCTCCGCGATTTGAAACAATATCAAAAACTATCGAAACTAGTGTCATTTGGGGAGACCCACATAACAGTAACCCCGCACCGTACATTGAACACCACCCGCGGTGTTGTGTCGGATGACGATCTGCTTGAACTGACTGAAGCGGAACTCCTGGAGGGCTTCAGTGAGCAAAATGTTATCAATGTCAGAAGAATTAAGATAAGGCGAGATGGCAAAGAGATCCAGACCAAGCACCTAATAATCACATTTGGTTCAAGTGCTCTGCCCGAGTCAATCGAGGCCGGGTACATCAAGCTCCGTGTTAGGCCGTACGTGCCCAACCCACTCCGTTGTTTCAAATGCCAGCGCTTTGGCCACAGCTCGCAGAGCTGCCGAGGCCGCCAAACTTGTGCCAAATGTAGTAATCAAGAACACACCTCTGAAGCTTGTGAGAATGCTCTCCACTGTGTAAATTGTGACGGGGATCACGCCGCGTACTCGCGGTCGTGCCCCTCTTGGAAAAAAGAAAAGGAAATTTTAACAATTAAAGTTAAGGAAAATATAACGTTCAAAGAGGCACGCAGGCGGGTAGCATACCTGCCAAAGAAAAGCTTTGCCGAAGTGGCGCGTCAGGGGGCAGCGTCACAACGGCCTCCGGCGACTGTCCGACCCACACGCAGTGAGTCGGCAGTTACGCCATCTGCCCCCACGGTGGTTGCAGCTAGCGCTGCTCCGCCAACCGAGGAAAAGGGGCCATCGACCCCGAAGGTGGGCGCAGCCGAGGCTGCCTCAACCTCCCAGGTCCCTTCCAGTGCTGGCAATGGCCGGCACAGCCAAACCCCCCAGGGAACCCCATCGACCTCCGGGCTGGTGGGCGCAGGGGTCTTGCCCTCCAAGGCGGGACCCCCTCGGGAAACTTCTCGCTCGCAAGAGCAGGTGTCCGGCGCCTCACAAGAGGCAATGGACACTACACCTACCCCCAAGGCGCCCCAGGCGCCTAAGGAGCGGCGAGGTTCCCTCGAACGCTTCAAAAAGAGCAAAACCCCGGTTACAGGGCCTCGAAAGGGCTCTGTAATCTAAGACATCCCTTCCGTTTCCGTAAACACAGCACCAATTAAATTTAAAATATGGATACACAAATCATTCAATGGAATGTCAGAGGTCTACTTAGGAATCTTGATGATGTTCAAGAACTTATCCATAAACACAATCCAAAAGTGCTGTGTTTACAGGAAACACACTTAAAATCCAAACACACAAACTTTCTTCGACAGTATGTAACATTTCGCAAAGATCGCGATGATGCCGTCGCATCATCGGGTGGTGTTGCAATTATAATTCAAAAAAGCATAGCCTGTCAACGTGTACAGCTACGAACGGCCCTTGAGGCAGTGGCGGTTCGGGCTATTCTGCTAAAGAAACTTATCACTATTTCCTCGCTTTATATTCCCCCACATTATAAACTAAGCAAACATGAATTTCAGTCCTTTATTGATGAATTGCCGGAACCCTATGTTGTTCTTGGCGATTTCAATGCTCATAACTACCTGTGGGGCGACCCTCATATAGATGCGCGAGGACGTCTTGTCGAACAATTCCTTTTTTCTTCTGGTGCGTGTCTGTTGAATAAGAAGCAACACACATATTACTCGCTAGCAAACAGAACCTACTCTTCCATAGATCTTAGCATAGTCTCCCCGTCTGTACTGCCTGAACTTGAATGGGAAGTTGCCGACAACCCTTACGGCAGCGACCACTTCCCTATACTGCTAAGATCACCTAAAGAAAATGAATATCCACTACACGCTCCTAGGTGGAAGATTGACACAGCAGACTGGGAGAGGTTCCGAAACTTAACTAGTATATCATGGGATGACATGTCTTCTTTAGAAATCGATGCTGCTGTGGAGTACTTCACAGCCTTCGTAATAGATGCCGCATCTAAATGCATACGTGAATTAAGCGGCTCGGCATGCAAACGGCATGTCCCGTGGTGGAACAATGAATGCAGAATCGCACGTAGGAATCAGAACAAAGCGTGGGAGTTGCTACGCGCTTCGCCCACTGCAGAAAATCTTGTCAACTTTAAAAAAGTAAAATCCCAAGGTAGGAGAACCCGCCGGCAGGCCAGAAGAGAAAGCTGGCAAAAGTATCTATCGAGTATTAACTCGTTTAGGGATGAGGCCAAAGCCTGGAACAGAGTTAATAGGATTAGAGGGAGGCAAACATACTCAGTCCCCCTGGTAAACACACAGGGCGATACACTTCAAGACCAGGCAGATTCACTTGGGGAATATTTTGAGAGCGTGTCAAGTCCAACAAATTATACACAATCCTTTCTCAAATACAAACAAACAGAAGAACGTAAGCCACTTATAAGAAAAGGTCGAAAGAATGAACCTTACAACCGTCCATTTTGTATTG
This sequence comes from Dermacentor albipictus, assembly GCF_038994185.2. NCBI lineage: Eukaryota > Metazoa > Arthropoda > Arachnida > Ixodida > Ixodidae > Dermacentor > Dermacentor albipictus. The sequence continues at coordinate 236,507 of NW_027225598.1, forward strand.
CCGAATTGAGAGCTGCCTTAAGCGCATGCAACAGCTCCGCACCAGGATCTGATAGAATCATGTATGAAATGCTCAAAAACTTACACAATGACACGCAGGTTACACTACTCACACTTTTCAACACCATTTGGGATGCAGGGTACCTTCCAACCGCATGGAAGGAAGCCATTGTGGTCCCTGTTTTGAAACAAGGCAAGGACCCTTCCTCAGTATCAAGTTACCGCCCGATAGCCCTCACAAGTTGCATTTGTAAGGTGTTTGAAAAAATTATTAACCGGTGACTCATTCATTTCCTTGAACAGAGCAAAATCCTTGATCCCTATCAGTGCGGCTTCCGAGAAGGGTGCTCCACAACTGACCATCTTATACGTGTAGAAGCAAATATCCGGGACGCATTTGTGCACAAACAATTCTTCTTATCCATATTCCTCGATGTGGAGAAGGCGTACGATACGACGTGGCGTTACGGAATCCTAAGAGACTTGTTAGAAATGGGTATCCATGGAAATATGCTTAACCTAATAGAAAGCTATCTGTCCAGTCGTACCTTCCGGGTAAAAGTCGGCAATGTACTATCACGACCTTTTATACAAGAAACGGGTGTACCCCAAGGAGGCGTGCTCAGTTGCACACTTTTCATCGTGAAGATGAACACGCTTCGCGCTTCATTACCACCGGCAATCTTTTATTCTGTCTACGTGGACGATATACAAATAGCTTTCAAATCTTGTAACCTCGCAGTCTGCGAGAGGCAGGTACAGCATGGCCTGAACAAAGTCTCAATGTGGGCAGACAATAATGGATTTAAGATCAATCCTAACAAAAGCTCTTGCGTTCTTTTTACAAGAAAGAGAGGAATGATCCCAGATCCTTGCTTAGAACTTTGTGGACAACAAATACCCGTAAACAAAGAGCACAAGTTTCTAGGTGTTATACTAGACTACAGACTCACTTTCGTCCCCCACATTAAACATATTAAAGAAAAATGTCTGAAAACAATGAACCTAATGAAACTTCTATCCCATACATCGTGGGGTAGTGACAGGAAGCGCTTAATTAATCTCTATAAGAGCCTGATCCGTTCACGATTAGATTATGGTGCCGTGATCTACCATTCTGCAGCCCCGAGCGCGCTAAAGATGCTAGATCCGGTCCACCATCTAGGTATCCGTTTAGCCACAGGAGCTTTCAGAACGAGTCCCGTACAAAGTTTATATGCAGAATCGAATGAGTGGTCGCTTCATATCCAGAGAACGTACATCAGCCAAACATATTTACTGAAAGTCCACTCAAATCCTGAACATCCCTGTTTTAATACCGTTAATGACGTGACATATGCTACACTCTTTCGCAATCGTCCCTCCGTAAGACAGCCTTTCTCGCTGCGTGTGAGGGAGCTTAGTGAAGAAATGCATGTTCCACTCCTCGAGCTTCCCCTAATGCATCCAACCAAGCTGCTACCTCCTTGGGAGTGGCAGCTCATACAATGTGATATATCTTTCATGGAAGTCACAAAGCATGCTCCAGAGATTGAAATCCAAATGCATTTCCGCGAACTCCAGTACAAATTCTCCTGCACTGAGTTCTACACAGACGCATCGAAGTCACGCGAGGGGGTGTCATATGTAGCCGTCGGTCCATCCTTCTCGGAATCCGATTTACTGCATCCGGAAACTAGTATCTTCACAGCTGAGGCCTACGCAATATTGTCGACCGTGAAGCATATAAGGAAATCAAAACTCGAAAAATCAGTTATATATACGGACTCCCTTAGTGTTGTGAAGTCTTTGATGTCGTTCTGTAAGCACAAAAATCCTATAATAATTGAACTCTATTCCATCTTATGTAAAGCATATGTATCAAACCAGCATGTGATTATATGCTGGGTGCCTGGCCATAGGGGCATCCAGGGTAATGTTCTAGCGGACCAGATGGCCACATCAATTGCATCACACACTGTTAATTCTACCGCTGCGGTCCCTGTCACAGACCTGAAACCCTTCTTAAGAAGGAAACTGCGAAACTACTGGCAACGATTGTGGGACCTGGAAACAAATAATAAGTTGCATGTAATAAAGCCAAAATTAGGTTTCTGGCCTCCTGTAACAAAGTCACGCCGGACAGATGTCCTATTCTGTCGCCTAAGAATAGGACACACATTTGGCACGCACAACTTTTTACTCACTGGAAACGAGCCTCCAACCTGCGGTAGATGCGGGGAGAGGCTGACCGTCCTCCACGTCCTGCTGGAGTGTCGGGAAGCCGAATATGAAAGAAAGAAGCATTTTCCCCTAGCATACCGGCAGCACATCTCCCTTCATCCTGTTATGTTACTCGGTGCAGAACCGCTCTTTGACACCAGCACTGTCCTAGGTTTTCTGAAAGATGTTGTATTACATGTAACTAGCCCATACGTTCGTAGCGCCTCCTCTCTATAGAGGATAGCGCTGTGATAGTTGTTTCAAATAGCACATGCCTCTCGTCCCTTGGGTTCAAGGGTTTTGACGAGGCAGTGGTGCCCTTGGAAAATTTTAGCATCTCACATATTTTGTACATTGCATCATTTTTCCCAATACATTCTAGTGTTCGTAGTATTCGTCATTAGTCATCGCCATAATTTTATAGCACGTAGATTTTACGCACTTTACAGCGACAATTTTTAGGCCACTTTACAGCCAAGTCACATCTCCATAATACATCGTCAACATCACCACTTGTCATGGCGCTTTTTGGCCAAACCTGGCCCTTGCGCCATTAAACACCACATATCATCATCTATCCAATGTCTATTGTTGCTGAACCTTGTGTAACCTGATTCTGTGCGCAATGCGAATTGTATAGTACTTTTTGGAAGGAACATGGGCACCAGTGATGGCATTATACTTGCAGACAACTTTTCTTGGCTGTGAAGCGAAAGCTACGGGGGCGGAGCTTCTGCACATGACTTTATTCGTATGCAATGCAGTCCGGGCACACATGGCATCAGTTTCGGTTTTGCCAACCTTGCACAACCTCTTTACTTTAGTCAAGGCAGATACAATTAACTCGGCGTGAATCAATGTTTATTCACATCTGATATACAGTGAAACCTCATTAAACCATACTTGGCCGGAGCTTGGAAAAAGTATGTACTAAACGGTAGTACTGCTTAACCGAAATAGCCTGAGATCACCCACTTACCTGTCAAAAACGAAGCTCGGAGAGAATGCGATGAAACTGGAAAAAGACATGCAGTATTTTTTCACTCAGCACACCAAAAGTTACGACAGCGGCCTCAAACTTACTGAAGCTGCAGGCCAGCTTTTCAGTTAGCCCCCTCTTTCATGGCAGATTCCCGATTGGTGTTGCATGTTCTCCGTGCACGTCGACAGTAGCGCTGCAGAAGTCGCGGGGCGCCTTTTTCATTGCGGGGTGCTGTTCTTGTAGCAACGATTGCATTTGTGAGACTTACTTAACGCGCAGCTTCTTCCACTGTCGGGCCTGTATTGCCCGTGCTGTTGCTTTCCGTTTCGCCTCATTACTGGCGCTAGTCGACGCTTTGGCAACAACAGAGGCAACGATGGCAAGAAGTCGAACCTCGTAGCGGACATCTCTTCGCAGTCGCAGCAGCGCTGCCGAGCAACTTCTTCGCATTCCAAATGCCACACACCGTAGTCAACGGTAGATCCCTTTCGCATGCCAGCGCCGATTTCTTCGTGTCACATTCGATAGCACAAACGATGTCTAATTTTTATTCCATGCTGAGCGCCCGGCCTCTTTTTTAGCCGAGCTTCGGCATGACGCAGTCCTTGTTTGCGCGACGCCACAACACTCTCTGGCAGGGTTGCCGTTGGGAATTTTTCAAAAAGAGCCAGAACTGAGGCTAAAAGTAGCCAAAAGTAGCCACGCCACCTGGTCTTGGCGCCAAATTTGTAGCCAAGTAGAAAAGTACCATTATTATAAGCAACCTTTATTAATGAACAATAAATAATATCATTTTGAATCAACACAAGAACACAGAGTAAATAAAGAGTAAGGAAATTTGGTTCTCTTGCTTGGCCTTCAAGCATCAGGTACGTTGCAAATAAATAAAAGTTCAGTCCGCGTAGTTTATCTAGAGTAGATAGTGTTCATGCCGGAGTAATTTTGGCACATTCTATTCAACAACTCAGCAGGAACGTCAAACGATGATGCTGTTTTTTCTTGAAGTCGTAGCCCAAATTTGATTCGCAGAATCGCCATGAGCAAGTCCAGCTTCATTTTGTTACGGATCTCTGTTTTCGTCAAGTTCACGCAAGAGAACACGCGCTCTGCTTCAGCGTTAGAAATTGGAAGGGTCAAAATTTTCAGTGCTCCTTGCGCCAGGTGTTGAAAAGGGCATTCGCCGCAAGGGTCCTTGTACGATGCCGCTGCGTGCCAGAAAGTCAAACATGATGCGCGATCATGTGCACCGCTAACACTCTGCAGCTGGCGTATTTCAGACTCCAGTTCGATTGAGGAACATCCAAAAAAATGCAGCGGTAGCTTCATTATGCATTCACGGCTCTTAGCACTTTCTATGCCATCGGGATTTATGGCACACAGTCTTCGAAGTGCAGAGGAGGCATTTGGAAGTCGCTGCTGCAGTCCCATCGCCATTTGCCTCAAGAATTGGAAACAGCGCTCCCTCACGGCCCGTTGGTCTTCAATAGGGACTAGTGAAATCTTCTCTCTGAAGACGTCACCTAGGTCCACTACCTCTGGTTGCAGGAAAATCGACTTCATTTTTGCCAGGTCTAGCGACAGCAGACTTGCCGTTGTGTTGTGCCTCAAAACTGATGCATTCAAAATCCGCCTAAGAATTTCCAAATACAAATTTTCTAGCTCTTGGAAGACAACCAGTGGGTCAGTTGTGTTTGTTTGGAACATTTTGTTCACTCGCCTAACGTTACGGAGAACTGAGGCAAGAAACACGAGGTAAACATAATTTTTTCTGTCTCGATACATCTCTCGTAAAATGCGCACGTTGTAGGTGCGATCTTCTGCTTTCTCAAAAAACTCTTCGAGAGACTGGTACTGCGCCAAAATTCTTTCAATAGAGTCTGCAATAGCAAGCCATCTCGTCTGCGAAAGCGACAGAATCTTGGGCGGTGGATTTGCACTTTCATCTTCCACTGTCATATTGGCATACAGTCTCTTATAAGCATCTTGCCGGCAGCTGCTGTGTGCAAAGTAGTTGTAGGTTTCTCGCACTAAGTGCTCAACCGCAGAAGGAATCGCCTCCATCGACTTGGATGCCACAAGGTCCAGGCCATTTGATCCATTTGATCAGAATCAAGTCTTTGTTGTCCTCACTAAGACGACTGAACAGAGAATTGTGTTTGCCGCACATGGCATTTGCACCATCGGTGCAGAGTCCGAGACAGTTCTTGATCGATAGGCAGTGCTTGTCCAACGTCTTCAATACCGTGTCGTGAAGCGTTTCTGCCGTTCCATCAGACAGCTCTACGAGATCAAGAAGGGTGGTTGCAATCCTGTTTTCTTCTAAACTCAGAAACCGCACAACCATGCAAAGTTGCTTTGTCGTGGATACATCGGTTGATTCATCCACCATTACAGAATAGCTGGAGCCGTTCAGTTGTTTGTCCATGTTTTCCGTGAAGTACGGGAAGAGAACATTCGTAATTATAGCCGTGCACTTCGTTTTGTGCAGATCAAAATCATTGAATTCGGAATGCAGAATCTCACCAAGTTCGTCGACAGCATTTATGGAAGTGTGCACTGCAGCGTACAAGGCGATCCTTAACTCTCGGAGAGCCTTTTCATAGTACGTTCGACTCGAAGACGCTAGAAGCTGCGGCAGTTTTTGTTGCGAACTTGGGATTACTGCGCACTCGCGGTGCTTTTTGGTTTCTGCGTGCTTCAACAGATCACTGTAGTGGGGTCGAATGTTGCAATTGCAGTACTTGCAGTGAACAGTCGTTCCGCCGTCACGTGACGAAATCCATCCTGTAACGCATGGTAATATGCATATTAGATACTAAGCGGCATGCGACTAAACGCCTAAAGAATAGTTTCCGTTTTGCTTACCGCTCAGTTTCTTGTCCTTTCTCCATTCTTCTTGAAACGTGCGCTTTGCTCTTGCGTCTTTTCCCATGGTAGGCGCCGGTGTCGGCAAGCCGAAGGCACAAAAACAGAAGCTTTGTCGCCTTGGGGTACACAAGTGTTATTTCACCTGTACTGCTCGTTCCTCTCTGGTGTCATGCCGTGCACACGGCTGCACCTAAACGCATGGTTTCGGATGCATGACCCTAACGGTGAAAGTACTCTAGATTAGTGTTATTTTCTCCAGATGGAGCGCAGCGTCCTTGCGGCCTTTGCTTCGCCGTGCGCTAGATTTAGCGTTATTTTCTCCAGATGGCGCGCAACATCCTCACGGGCTTTGCTTCGACGTGCGCCCATCACCCAGAGTCCGTGCGTCTGCGCACCCGCGTCTGCTAGTTGGTCTCTATGTGCGCACCGCCGGCGGAGAGAATATATGCGTACAGGACGCGCGCTCTATGGCGCGCGCGCGTCAAGGCGACCGGAACAGCCATGAGGAGAGCAAAGCTTTAAAAATAATTGTTCTTCTTTGTTCTTGCTTGCTATTGTATATGCAATTGCAAAAAAAATGGCTAGTGAATGCGCCAAAATAGAAGTTCAAAGTAGCCAGAAAGTAGCCAAGGAGCCAACGTGAAATTTTCATCGCCAGACGGGGTCGAAAAGTAGCCAATTTGGCGCAAAGTAGCCACCAACGGCAACCCTGCTCTCTGGCATGGTGTGGAAATGATGTTGATGTTGATGTGGCTTCACACGCAAATGCACAGGGTGCTTTGAGCCCATTGTTCCGATCTTTGAGGCTTCTTCCTCTAGTATGTTGTGTTTGCGCGATGAACAGGGGAAACACATGTTAACCGATACGTATGCATTAAGCTGGTACGGTTTATGTGGATACAAAACAAATTATCTTCAATGGCCGCTGAGTCGGGGATTTAACTTTACTAGTACTCTTAAAACGAAACTACTGTTTAAGTGGGTACGGTTTAACGAGGTTTTACTGTATACCAAGTTCTGAACAGCGAGCATTGCAGCCTGTGTCAGTCGAAGCTCTGAAGCAGCCGTATGGCATCTGTTAGGACTTGGACATGCAATGGACGCTGGTGTCGGTAGAGCCAGCGCAGCAGTCAGCTCACTCACTTATTTGTACATGCCAGTGGTTGCGATTTCCAGATGAATTCGTGTGGTTTCCGCACAGATGCCGGGAAAACTTTTTTTGTGTGCTTCAACAGTCTTTTGTTGCCAAAGTTGGTCAACAGCCTCTCGGGGGAGTTGATTGACGGGACAGCAAGCGGCAAACACTCACCAGAAGACACAGGTGTCATTTTGCATTTGATTAATGTGCAAAATGTGTGACAGTCTTGGGTGTGTGAAAACTTGGAAGAGCAAACTAAAGATACAAGAAAATACCGATAGCTAGCTGGTGAATGTTACGTATTGTTTCAAATTAGGTGCTGTAAAAAGCAAAAAAGTATTGTTTTCTATTTACCACCTAAGAAAACGTGAGCAAAACTGCGGGACTACTTCCAGCAGTGGTGAACAAGACACGCTTAGTTTCCGTAGCCTTCACTTCTGCGGTAACCCATGAACTTGACAAGCAAGCTATTTCCTCTAGTGCACATGTGCGCAGTATTTCTATCACACCTTCCCTCTTCCTTGCCTTTTCTTTATATTTCCGAGCGCGAATAAGACGGCGTTCTTCGGCTGGTACGACTGTCTCGTTCGCTTCGGAAGGGTCGTTGCCTCCGCCCGTCAAACATTGTAACAGTGGTGACGAGAACTCCCACGGATACGCAACAGCGGCCAAGCACCAGCCACGACACGAAGACACCCATCAGCCCAGCCGCGGCCATGGCCTTCAAGCTTCCGGGTTTTATAGAGAACACAGATAAGTGGCACGCGTATCTCGTAAAACTTGGCACTTACATTGAAGCATATGAAGTTACAGACGATGCCAAGAAGCGGGCCTTGTTGGTTGCGGCATTAGGATCTAGGACCGTGGAGATTCGTTGCGGTAGAGTGCCACCCAGAAAACCGAGCTCGCTAAGTATGAAGAAGTCATTTCAACCTTGAATGAGCACTATGGTACATCACCCAACGAGATATCAGAAAGTTTCAAGTTCTTTTATCGAAGCCAACAAGAAGGAGAGTCTATGCAGGCATTTATCATCGAGATTCAAAGGATAGCCCATAATTGAAACTTCTCTTCGATGCTGCAGTGAATGCTGAGGGATCACATCATTTGTGAAGTGCGGTTGAATAATTTGCAGAAACAGCTACTAGCAAGGAAGGACTTGACTCTTTCGGAAGCCGATGCGCTTTCTCTAGCAGCAGAAAGTGCAGAGCTAGGTTCGCAACAGACTAACAGGCAAGGTGACGCCGTCGGTGGGCTCAACTTTCAGTGGAAAGGGGAACCCACAATATTAAGGAAGGAACCGAGCATGTCATTGCAACAATGTAGCTGCTATGGCAGACAGGGGCATCAAGTCATTGTGTGCTCGCTGTGAAGGCGCCGGTGTTGTAAATGCGGGCGACATGGTCACTTGGCGCAAGTATGCTCTCGAACAGTTCCTGCCCATCGAACCTTGGCGATAACTGATTGTTCAGCGGAAATTGAATACAGTTGCAGCAATGCATTGCAAATATGGTCAGTAAAATGTAATGAATGTCTGGTTCCACCCATACAGAAACTTGTCACGTGGAATGGAATTCCACTGAAAATGATAAACGACACCCGTTCGCCTGTCTGCGTGGTGCCCAAAGCAGTATACGAAGCCCATCGTCATAAGTGGCCACCGTTTTGTGAGGTTGTGTTAAACCTTTCATGTTACCTTGGAAAGCTCCCAATGCTTAGTGTTCTGCAAATGCAAGCTTCCTATAAGTCTGTGACAGTTGACTGCAATCTCGTAGTTTTGAACTGCGAAGGCCTTAGCCTTTGCGGCCGTGACTTATTGCAGAAACTTGAGATACAAGGGACGCTGCTTCTTCACGTCATGTCGCAGTCAGCCGAAGTGAAGCTAGAGAAGCAAGGAGCTGCACCCGTGATAGCCCAGTACGCTGACCTTTTCACGGAGGGTTTGGGACTCATCAAGGGGCCACCCGCACGACTGCATATAAAGGACGGAGCAACACCGAGGTTCTGCAAGTCATGAAAAGTTCCGCTCGCTCTGTTGGACAAGGTCTCTGCAAAGTTTGACCGACTTGTGGCCATGGGCAATATTTTGCCTGTTTCCTATGCAGAATGGGCCACCCGAATGGTTCCCGTATTGAAAAGCAATGGGACAGCTTGCATCTGTGGAGATATTAAAGTAACACTGAACCCAGTCTGTGAAATGGATAGGTATCCTCTACCCGTAGTGGACGACATTCTGGCAACGCTTCGCAGTGGACAGCAGTTCAGCATCTTGGATTTACCTGATGCCTACAACCGAATTCTTCTAGACGGAGATTCCCGTAAATTAGCTGTTATAAACACTTGCAAGGGCCTCTTCTGCTGTAATCGGCTGCCATTTGGAATCGCATCTGCACCTGCAATTTTTCAAAGAATGATTGAGTATGTTCTGCAAGGTCTTCCAGGAGTTCAAGCGTACTTAAATGATGTCCTAATAGCAGATGCGAAGGCTAAGCCGAATACGAATCTGCAAGCAGTTCAGCAGCGTTTCAGAAAATACGGCATCAAGCTCTGGGTGGACATGTGCCGACTAGGCAAGGTGTCCGTCGTATCTAGGACACAGAACTGACGCGGCTGTGCTGCACTCGTCAGAGAAAAACATCGAGGCAATTAAGCTGGCTCCGACTCCTCGAAATGTTACCGAGCTGCGGTCCTTTTTGGGCTGTCGGGTTCGTCGGACGATCCTACGGCTGTCAAGCTGATGTAGGACTCGTCGGACTACCTCGCCGCTGCCACCATTTGAAGGAGTCGGAGGTCGTAGATGAGGAACTCGGTTAACAGGATTTATTTACAGGATTAACATATTTTAAGACAAGATACATTGGCAGTCTAGCGCGACTCCCATATGGAGCCCGCAAGATTAACATTCAGCAAAACAGCATTCGAGCACACAGCTCACTACTACATTTTGGCATAACATCGAGCACTCAGCTCCTTACGACGAGCACGACACGAGCACGAGCACGCTCTAGCAGTCGGCAAACGCTGCTTATAAGCCTCCGCTTGACGTCATAGTTCGACGTCATCGTTCGGCGTGGACGGAGCACGAATGGTCGGGAATGTGCGTCCAATCATGGTAAACTTGCCGCCGCCCCGCAGTACAGCCCACACACACAAAGGCTAACACGTTCGAGCCTACACACACAAAGGCTAACGCGTTCGAGGGCTTTGTAGAACTCTCGGTACAGCATAGCCCGCGGTGTCGTCGACCGAGGCCCTCGCAGAACTTTGCGCCGTCCCGGGTGGCGCGGCGGCGCACCACATTCCAGAGCTGACCGCGCGCCACGTGGCCGCCTGTCATCCGTAGTTCTCAGAAGGCGCCTCGTCTGGGGGGGTTGGAACACGCGCAGCGGGCTGAAAGCTGGCACGTCGCCACCCCCGTACGGCCATTCCTAACAGGGCATGCTTAGTTTTTATAACAAATTCATGCCTAATCTGTCTACGCTCCTCAGCCCCTTATACCGACTTCTGGAAAAAAAATGGAAATGGTCTTATGAAGGGCCTGAGGATGATGTATTGCGGAAGGCTAAAGCCGTATTGTGTCCTGCTTCGGTGCTGACTCACTTTGACTCTGCAAGAGAGCTATTTTTGGAGGCTGATGCATCACCCTGCGGCGTGGGAGCGGTCTTATTCTATCGAATTGCAGGACAGTATCAGCCCTTAGAATTCCATCTTGGACGCTCACTGCTGCAGAACAGTATTATTTGCAGCTCGAGCATGAGGCATTAGCTCTTGTCTATGGTGTCACGAGATTCCGAGATTATCTGCTGGGCGGGCAATTCACACTAATAACTGACCACCAGCCATTGTTGGGTCTCCTAAAAGCAGACAGACAAACGCCGGTTATGGCCGCTGCCTGCATTCAGCGATGGGCTATCCTACTCGGGGCTTACTGATATGGGTTGCAACATAAGCCTGGAAAATTCATGTGTAATGATGATGCTCTGAGCCGCTTACCTGAACCATTACCAGGGGGAAGCGGACCAGGAGGATAAGGCCCAAATCGTACTGACCCTGGACCAGTAGGATCAGTCTGCCAAGTGCTCGAAGCACTTGCCATCACTGATGAGGTACTCTCACAGGTACGCAAGTACACACGGAAAGGTTGGCCATGCAGTTTTGACACGGAAACGAAAGAAATGCCAGAGTTCCACAAAAAGTGGCATGAGCTGTCTGTTACTGAAGTGCTCTACTGGTGTCATCGCCTTGTAGTGCCGACAGATGCATGAGGGAAGCTGCTAAAGCTACTACATGCAGCCCGTGAAGGCATGTCCGCTATGAAGGCAAAAGCCAGGTCTTTATTTTGGTGGCCAGGCTTAGATCATGACATCGAGCGCATTGCTGTGACATGCGACAACTGCGTACAAACGTTACTGATGCCTCAGGTGAAAGAACCAGTAAAGTGGCCCGATACGCGCGAAAGGTGGTCGTGCTTGCATATAGACTATGCAGGACCAATAAAAGGGAGAATGATAGTGGTAGTCGCTGATTCACACACAAAGTGGATTGAGGCGGTTCCTGTGTCACAGCACCATTGATGCCCTCAGGATGATATTTAACCGTCTTGGCATACCGCACACTATCGTGTCGGGCAATGGGACGCTATTCATAGCATGGGAGTTTGAGCAGTCTACGAAGCTAAATGGAATTGTGCATATTCAGACACCTCCCTATCACACCCAGAGTAATGGCCTAGCCGAGCCGTGCACACCATCAAAGAAGGCTTGAAGAAGAGGAGGCGGTTGCCTCATAACGTCGTTTGCCCGGGTGTTGTGCCATTATCGAAATGCACCACACCAAACAGGCCCTTCTCCTTCAGAGATGCTATTAAGTTAACGGTTGCACACAAGACTGGACATGTCTTTTCCTTCCAGAGCCTGCCCTACCAAAGCAGCGAATAACTCGAGCTGGAATTTTGCACCGTGAGACTGTGTATGTGCGAAATTATGGAGCCGGCGATAAGTGGTCCCCGGGCCTTGTGGAAGCTACTTCCAGTGCTCGCCTCCTCGATGTTAAGACTGCGGATGTGCTTGTCCGCCGCCACTTGGATTAAGTTTGTGAGCTTAGCATAGATGAGACCCCAGCAGCCGTCAACCTGTCAAGGCTTCCTACAACAGGTTCCCCGGTATTAAAGGAACCAAGGGCAGCTGAACGATCCGAGAGAATACCAGAAGCGCAACCACAGGAGCTATGTCACTCCGCACGATCAAAGAAACATGTTGTGCGTTTTGGTTACTAAGGGTGCAGAAATGCGGTAACCCATGAACTTGACAAGCAAGCTATTTCCTCTAGTGCACATGTACGCAGTCTTTCTAACACACCTTCCCTCTCCCCTTACCTTTTCTTTTATATTTCCGAGCGTGAATAAACCCGACATTCTTCGGCTGGTACGTCTGTCTCGTCCACTACGAGAGGGGTGTTGCCTCCGCTCGTCAACCATCGTGACAGCTTCATAACCAAGAAATGTTGTCCGTGAATATAGAACCTTCGACGAGTTATGTATAAAAGCCAATGTGCTTGACCCGCTGCTCAAATTTCGAAGATCACCAACTGCGCTCTCCGCAATCATTGTGCTTTCAGTGCTATTTGTTTTGCTGGGCACAGGTTCACCCAATAAAGAGTATCGTGATTCGTAGTTCTTGCAGCTATGTTTTTCACCATCACCACAATGTGACAGTATTTTTGGCTTTGATTTTAACGCTTTAGCGTAGGTGTTCTCAGTTGGAGCTCTATGGCCCTTTTGGAGGTACAGATATACTTGGCTGCAGAGCAGCAGCTAATGGGCTAATTATCCTAAATCTCGTAACTTCATAGTGGTTGTGCTTGACCATTGCCAATCTACCTGAAAAGTGTTATGCAATTTCTCTCTCATATGAATAGCGTTTCTTACTTACGCTAAAGAAATATTCATTTCTTTGATGTCTGTTTGAATTTGGCACCCTCTGGGTGAATTCGCTCTCTTACAAAAGTTAGCACAAAATCTCCATTCTTGTCCATTGGCGTAAAATTTCTTTCTGCCCTAAAAGCGTAGTGAATAATAACAGCAATGCATTTGCCTTATTTATTAAATCCCTATAAAGAACACTAACTTCTCCAGTGTCTCCCTTTTGTCTTAAAGAATGTTTATTGGTACATTTTCTTTTTCTTTTTTTTGCACATGCAAAACAAAAAAGCTTCCAAATTGGGAGACAGAGTTGGGAAAAACTGCTCTGGTTTGTATTTAAACATAAATGTTACACTGAACTAACCAAGTAAAAATACTCAAGCCAAGTCATTTACTAAAGCTCCTTATTGATGCACAATTCAAGATGGCTTAGTGAATCCTCTTTTTCAATTTAATTAAGTTGAGAAAGATTTCAAACACCCCTGTAACAGCGTCACCTTTTAATTTTGTTTTGTTGCAGGGCTTCTCAGTTGAGGGCCAGGAAAACATCCAAGAGATATTGTCTAAACAACTTTACCTGTGCCAATTCTACATGGCACTCTCTATCTTGAGAACAGGTGAGCTCTGTTTGTTCATTCAGCTTTTTGTTTTTTACCTTTCATTTGTGTTTACTTGTCCTGCTGCATTTTTTTTATTTTGCATCATTTGGTTGTGAACTTTTATGACACATGGCGGTGGAGGACTTTACTCACATGTTTGTAACAACTGCATGACAAAGCCAAAGACGATAAAGCTAAGAGAAATCATAAAAAAATGAAATGTTCTTTTGAAATTGAAATGTAAACATAATCAGGAAAAGGGAAATGAAAGTGGACGAGTAGACAGTTTACTGGTAGGAGCCCCAACCCACAACCTCCGTGTCTCATGCATTGTGTGGAGGTCGTGGGTTTTGGAAAGTTGTCGTTTCATTGAATTTCATTTCCCTTTTTATTATTATTTCTACATTTCATGCGGATGACGCAAACATGTCACCCGACTTGGTGCAGTGCGCTAGATACTGTGGGTCATGTCAGCCACCAGTAAAGAGAACTAAAATAGTAATATCTCCGATTTCGGTCTCCCATTGCCCTCCATGTGGCACCAACTGAAAGGGAGCTTCACAGAGGATTGGACACAGTGGGAAAGCCCTCCTCCTTTCTCTGAAAAAGAATGCCAGTTCTCAATATTGATTGGCTGACACAAGCTCTAGCCTTTGTTGCACAGTACAGTGTTGGTGATACAGTACTTCGGTATACAGTCGAATGTAAGTAATTCGAACTCGAAGCCCTAAAATGTGTTCAAATCAAATGTTGTTCGAATTAAAGGCAGCTCATTCGACGGAGGAATTATCTGTAGCGTGGCGTTAGGCGGCACATACGCACTGAACACGAATGACAAATTCGGGAAGTGTGGCTTCACCGCGGTGTACTACGGTGAAGCCACACCTCTAGGCGGAATTTTAGCTGCTGTGAAGCCGCATATCAAGGCAAAATTCGCATGTAACCTTCACCCCGACTTTATTGTCAAATTTACAAAAATTTTGTTGCTGGTTACACGCACCAAAATACGGCTCTTGCAACAGGGATGGAAGCAGCAGCCAATGCATGGCCACACTGCCGGGTCGAAAGCGCCACTGTGTGAGCCGCACTAGCAGAGCTAGTGCTCTGCTAGGAGCATGGTCGGCGGCACTGCATGTTACGCATTCGAATCATGAGGCGTTATGATTCATTGAAGTAGACATTTCAGGTAGGACCACAGCGTCAGTTCAAATTAACCAGAAGTTCGAATTTAACAGGTTCGCATTAATGGGATTACACTGTACTATATAGTCCACTGATTACTACGAAATAAAAGATTGAAGACTAGTGTTTGGAGGTATTCTGCTTAACATTAAGAGGAAGAAGCAGAATTGGGCAGATCATGTGGAGCGTGTTTTCATCAGTTTGCTTTTTCAAATCACCCTCTGTTGGCCTATTTCGTTTAGGGGGTCACTTTGTCTGCAAGCTGTTCGACATCTTCACCGTGTACAGTATTGGTCTAATTTACCTGATGTACCGGGCATTCAGGCACGTCTGCATCTTCAAGCCAAACACGAGTCGACCTGCAAATTCTGAAAGGCAAGTTTAAAACATAGAAAATTGTGCAGCTATTTGCATGGTGAACTTGGCTATGGGTGAAGATATGTCAAAAGGAAAAGTGGGATGTGCTCGATACATGTGCAGAGCTACAAATTGTTTGATTAGTTCAAAAATGGTATTTAACATTTCTAAGCGATGCTGGGGCTACGAGAGACGCCATTGTGGAGGGCTGCTGATTAAGGGGTGACACGGCTTTCGTGTCGCGAAAAATGACCAAAAAATGTATTTTTTTGAAAAGCACATATTCTGTTTCTATAATTCTTTTTTTATCTGATTCCAAAATATGAACACTGAAAACCGCATAGAAGTGCTCAAAAAAGTTTTTGTAGCAGCCAACGTGGCGAAATAGTTCCACGGAAATCGCGAAAAAACTTCGTTTTTCAAGGCACGATATCTCCCCAACGGAGTAGCTGAGCGCCGCCATTTTGCACGTGTTGGAAAGCACATTTCTCAGTCTTCAAATTTGCCATTCCCGCCACCTCCTCCGTTCAGAAGTAAGCGCACAAAAAGCAAATGATTCAAGGCCGTTCCGAGGCCTCTGATTGGCCATGCCCATCATGTGGCCAATTGGAGCTTCGCCATTGGTCTCAATGGTGCTCGTCTTCTGCTACCACACCACCACGCGCAGGCCGTGCCTCTTGGCGTGCGATGTTTGTCTGTATGTGCAGTGCATAGGTTCAGAAGCTTACATCTCATATCGCCCATGACTCGCGCATCTGATAATCGCCCCGCATTGTTCGTGGCCAGTACTTACCAAACGTAGCTGACTTGTGTTGTGATATGTGCCTGTGTACATGTCGGCTCGCTGTCATTGCATGAAGAGCATAGTTTCGGAAGCTGGTTTGCGTTCTGATACGCTGTTCTGGGCATATCGGCTCGACGCATCCATCAGTACTTGCGGAATGCAGCTGACTTGTGTTGCGATATGCGCCCCTGGACATATCGGCTCGCTGTCAGTGCGTGAGGAGCGTAGTTTCGGAAGCTGGTTTGTGTTGTGATACGCGACTCTGGGCATATCAGCTCGACGCATTCATTAGTACTTGCGGAATGCAGCTGACTTGTGTTGCGATATGCGCCTCTGGACGTATCGACTCGCTGTCAGTGCATGGGGAGCATAGTTTCGGAAGCTGGTTTGTGTTGTGATACGCTACTTTGGACATATCAGCTCGACGCATTCATCAGTGCTTGCGGGGTGTAGTTTCGGAAATTTACTGGTGACCATGGTTGGCTGGTACTGGTGACCATGGGTGACCATGGCATGGCCACAATATGGCTCATGCTTATGGCACTTGTAAGCGAAAATTGCCGACGGTGAAAAAGACTGCTTCGAAATCGCGTGGCAATACTGTGCGGCATAGCGCACAAGTCACAGACACACAGCCGAGGGCTCCACATGCGGGCAGAATGTGTACGCGTGCCGATGATGCCGTTCAGGAGCCGCTGCCGAGCACTTCACATGTGGATGGAATACCTACTTGTGTCGACGATGTTGAGTCGCTCTCTGGCACTTCTTACGCCAGTGAAACATCTCGTGCGAGCAGCAGTGGCACCGTTGAGCTTGTCATGCCACGTTCCACATCGTCGGATGCATCCAGCGATCGCGCCTCGGATGTGTCCGAGTATTGTCTCGGCACTTCACACGATGTTGCAACGCCGTCTACAAGTATGGGCAGCACCATTCAGGCGTGCCTGAAGCTGTGTTTTGTATCGGCCGAAGCATCCTGGGAGGTTGCCATGAAAGTGCAAGCAAAACTAAGTTCGGTGTCAGTGACCGCGCAGAAAATGGAACTGACAGGTGAAGGCGAGGTCCTTCCCGGTACGGAATAAGCAGTGGAGTTTCTCATCGTTCAAATGACTGCCGTGAATGCCCTTCTCGGGAAATCTAAGTGCCAGCAGTGCTCCCAACCAGGACTTTCAGTTCAGCTGGGAACAAGACATGGATTAGCAGCGTAAATGATACTGACATGCATGTTTTGCGGTGCTGTCACGAAGCGGTGGTCATCGTCGTGAAAGGAAGGTGCGAAACACACCTGCGGGGACATCCGACTTCTCACCGCATTCAACCCGACTTATGATCTCGAGCTTCACGACAAAAGGTGAATACTGCCGCTTCATCCCTGCAACACTGCGGGAGAAGGCCCGCAAGGCACACACACAATGAACCAGAAACCAGCGAGACAACTCGCACTTTCGCCATGTTGCACGACGAGGGCACAAGAGCCTCTGATTGGCTGTCTGAGCAAGAGCTGCGGGCGGGCCGGGATCATTTTTTGCAGAGGGGTGTCGACAGCTTGCCCGAGGCAGCGCGGTCATGGTAGGGAGATCGGTTGGATGGAGCTGCGCCGCCAGGTTTACTTGGCACCGCGAGGAAAAGCCAACTTCTGGGGGCACTTTTCTGCCCCTTGACATTTGATATACTATCGGGAGTCTCTGCTATTTTTGTTCGATGTAAGCGTAATTTGCTATATATACTCATTGTAACTATACCATGTCCAGAAATTGTTCGATATATAGAATAACTCGATGTAAATGGGTTCGATATAGACGGGTTCGACTGTATTGAAGTTTGTTATATCAAGGTTTAACTGTACTACAAACGTGAATAACTGTAACACAAACGTGAATATAACATTGAGGGGACAATTTTTGGGCTGTTGGCATCAGACTTGAGATGCCAAACTTTAGTTCTTCCCCATAATAGGGAGTTATGGGACAAGGGCACATAAGCTCGGGGAGCCCCAACAAGTGATCGCTCTGTGTTCAAGGGTTACTTAAAGCGGACGCCCTTTTGTGTACGGTTCCAGATTCGCAATAGCATAAAGCATTCGCAGTGCTGTTATGGCTGCAGAAAGAAGTTCTAAAAGCAGTGTTAATAAAATAAAATAACAAATTATTGCAGTATGTGCATTTGTTATGGGCTCAAAGCCTTATGTGAAAGGTCAAAACTTCATATCAAGCTGGTCAGTTCATGCCTAAAGCAATAACCATAGTGTTAAGCTGACAGCTGCAAGAAAGATGATGGGACAAATGTCACCTTTATGGTGACGATCGTGCTAATGCTGCGATTATTGCTTGAAGTAATAATTGCCAGAGAGGCAGTGCTTAGATAAATAATCTGTCTTTGAGGTGTTTACCACAAAGGCAGTCTTGGTTTTCTTGTCGGTTTTCTTGTCGCAATCAGCCGAGGCAATTCCAAACTAGGCTACACTAGCCGAAAGTATCTTGCTTCAAGGATGTGAGCTCTTGATCGACAAACAATCTCAAAACAGTGGTGATTTGTTGTTTAATCTTCTTTATTTAAGTGATAATGTTTATCAGGATTGTTTTGTCACAAACGTTACCAGTTACTCAGAAATCAAGTCAGATTTGGTGCTAGGTAGGAGGTGTCATCAGGATGGATACCACCATGTTTGTTTATAGAAAGCTTAGGGGGACCCTAAGCTTGGGCGTCCCTCTCCTAAAGCTCCCTAATTACTGCCAAAATATTGCTAATCCTCCTGTTGCTTTCTATCTCCTAACAGTGCACATCTTAATTGTGAATGTTTAAAGCTTCTCATACAAAGCTGGAGTTATCCTTGGAGTTGTCCTCTGACTGCTCTCCGACTTGGGACAAGTAAAGAACTGCTAATTTTGGGAATGTGCAGGTACATCATCTGCAAGTGGCGCCGGCCGGACACCAAGGACATTGAGGACTACATGTACGAGCTGTCCTGTCGCTTCAAGGAGATTTCAAGCGTCATGAGCGAGCTTGACATAGTTGAGGTTGTGCCCCTGGAAGTCATCAATGACGACGCTGTCTTCGCAAAGTACATCCGCGAGTCAAATGACAGGTGGGTGTGTGTGCTAGGCTTCTGGCAGCAATTGGTCAGGGGCATGACTTGGTCACAAACGCAACTTGTCATTGAACCACAGTTGTGGTGCACGTCTCGGAATACAATTGAAGCTCGTTACAATGAAGTTGCAGCAAATATGGAAACACAGCCGAATCTTAATAATTGGAGCTGGAAGGGGCCCAAAAATTTGTTCAAACTGAACGAACTTCGAATTACCAGACGAACTTGTTTTTTAATTACTCGTTCACCATAGCGCGATGCGCGAACAGTGCAAGTCGTGAAATATTGCAGCACGCAAGTACACAGCGAGCAAGGACCACGAAACTGCTCAAGCCGGCCAACACTTGCTTCAAGATAATGTCAGGAAATGAAACTTCAAGGAGCGGGCTAAGCACATGCCAGGCTGGTGGGGCTGGCGGCACTGGCGCAGAAGTGCATGTGTGACAACTGTCGAAGATGAGGGAGTTATGAGGAAGTTGAGAGGGAAGGTGAGAGGAACGCATTTGTGAGGATGGGCGGAAGGGAAGTGGATTTGCTTTCCCGCCAGCTTGCTGGATGGCGCTAATTACCGTATTTGCTCTAATATAATGCACATTTTTTTCTCGACAAAATGGGTAAAAGCATGTACGTTAGAATCGAGTACAACCCTAAATCTGCGTCACCATATCGCCATCGGCATATCAAAATGGCCGCCTCGTACGCGCTTCGAGCCTAGCTGCGGTAGCTTCCTTCGTGTGCTGCAGTACACGTACTTACGCAATGCTTCCTTTGGCTTTGGTTAATGCAACATCTGTCTTCCCATTTTCTGTGTTTGCTCTATCAGCATGGAAGTGCCGACTGCAAAGACATGTTAAGTTGATCTCGATGCCGCAATTGAAAGGAAAACGATCACGTGTTCAGAGACGAATGGAAATCAGGCCGTATCACGTCGTTCGGAGTTCCCAAAAGTTGCGTGTGGGACTGGTGCAAACAGGAGAGGTGTTCTACACTGGCGGCTGCTACATACGGCACGGCCGCGCGGCCCCTATCTTGAAAGCGATCTGCGACCGAGACAAGTGTCTATGCATCTAGGCGCACTGCACTGTGGTCTCGTCGCTTAGTTCGCGTTGCAGTGAGAGGACGCACAAAGGTCAATTCCCTGGCTCGTGCTACCGCACTACCTCGCTCCAGCATTTTGATAAAGACTATGCGCAGTCATTGAGTGAGACGTGTTCATGTTTGCTTGTGCTCGCATGACACCATGCTTGTTATTCAGCTTGAATGTTTGTTATTCAAATGCTTGTTACCATGCTTACCATGTTAGCATGTTACCATGCTTGTTATTCAGCAAGTGAATGTTTAAAAGTTTATACGGCTGATAAAACTTGTGGGGATGCGCGACCCTCGCGCCTCCCCTGATGTTTTTCCCGCATAGCGCGTCTCCTGTAGTGCGGCTTCGCCGCACACGCGGCGGTTGGAATGGTACAGGTGCAGTGCGAGAGATGGCGCGAGCGTCGCGCCGCTGCGTGGTTACTTGGGTTCGGAAAAGACAAGGCGCTCTCTCTTGGGTTCGAGACAGCAGGCCGCACGGACCTGCCGCGCGTGCAGCGCCTCTCTTTCCCGGCGGGTCGGCGCGCGGCGGGGGACGTCTCCCGCGAGCGCGCGGCGACCGATGCATCTGCGAGACCGCCTCGCGTGGCCGCCTTCGAACGCGCCACTATTCGCATGACTATACAGTTGAACCTCGCTACAACGAAACTGACGGGGCGCGCGAAAAATTTCGTTAAAGCGAAATTTCGTTGAGGCGAAAACAGGCCAAAAACACTGTCAGGTTGGACCACATAGTCCCAAAACATCATTTATTTCCAAAGAAGTCGGTCAGCTTCTTCTGCTTCTTTTTTTTTGCCACGAGTGCAGTGGCGCGGCTTTCGCACTCGGTGAACAGTTGCATCGCGACGTCGTCATCGTGAGCACCGAAAAATCTGCGGATCACATCAAAAGCATCCATCACTTTTATTGCAGGTGGTGGCGCTAAGTCCTCCGCGTCGCTGTCATCATCCGATGATGCGTCGTTGTGGCGAACGCCCTCAATTATAGCTTCGTCACTCAGCTCCTCGTGAGCTAGCACTTCACTGTCAACAGCGATGTAGTCGCCGATGTGAACATCGGCCGGCACATCTCCGGAGTCCTGAAGGGCTGCCCATGCCGCATTGGCCTCTGTGGAGGGTGGAGCAATTGTACTGCAGCCTTCCTCGTCCGACGTGGAGTTCGCTGCCAGTTGAGCATCGGAGTGAAAGCCGGCGTGCACAAAACAGTTGTAGATGATACTGCGACTGGTTGCCGTCCACGCTGCTGAGACCATCTGTACAGCCATGTACAAATCCACTTCGATTGCCCGACCGGTGTCGATGTTTAACACCAGCCGCTGAATCAGTCGCTGTCGATAAGCGCTTTTAACGCTATTGATGATACCTTGATCCAGCGGCTGGATTAAAGCCGTGCAATTCGGCGGGAAGAATCTTACTTCCACGCTTTGAAGCTGAACGTCTTCAACGTTATGCGCTGAGCAATTGTCGATGAGCAAACAAACCTTACGTTTCTTTGCCGTCATGTCACGGTCGAAAGCGGTTAGCCACTCTTTGAAAACGGCCCGTGTCATCCAAGACTTCTTATTGGCAACATATTTGACGGGCAGGCTCTTGCCACCTTTGAAGCACCGCGGCTTCGCACTTTTGCCTATCACCAGTGGGCAGCACTTGTCAGACCCGTCCATGTTGCAGCACAGGAGCACAGTCACACGCTTTTTGCTATGCTTCCCTCCGCTGCATGGCTGGCCCTTCATGTGAAGCGTCTTGGAGGGGAGGAGCTCGAAGAAAAGTCCCGTTTCATCGGCATTGTATATGTCTGATGTGGCATATTTCTCCATTAATTCCGGCACAGTAGCTGATGCCCAAGCAGATGCAGCGTCGGCGTCTGACGAGGCCGACTCCCCACACAGCACTTTAGCGACGATTTCATGCCTGGCCTTAAAACGGGTCAGCCACCCTGAGCTGGCTTTGAAATCATTGATGCCCAGCATACAGGCATAGCCAAGTGCCTTTTGCTGCAACATGTTTCCGCTGACCGGCATCTTCTTTGCGCGCACGTCGAGGAACCACGTGTACAGAGCCTTCTCAAGGTCCTCATGAGCCGCTTGCGTCAGCTTTTTCCGCTTCGCGGATGTCCCCGAAGAAAGAGCTTGCGCTATCGCGTCTTTCGACTTCAAGATCGTTGACAGCGTGCTCTGTGAGATGCCGAAGTCCGCTGCAACATCTCCCTTTTTCCTGCCACTGGATGCCGCGCTGATAATCCGTGCCTTCTCTTCAAGCGAGAGGAACTTCCGCTTTCTAGATGAAGTCGCCATGCTCGCATTCATTACAGCGCACTAGCAGCACAAGCACGAGTGAAAAAAACTAGGGCAAACGCGCTGCTGTTGCCAGGCTGCTGCGTCCTTTGGCAACGGATTGGTTGCGGCTCTGAATTGGATTGGAAGAAAACGGGAGCTTGCCCCCGCGCCTTGTCGCAAGGCAGCCAGCCCGATAGTCATCAACACCAAGCTATGGCGGTGATCATGTGCGTTTCAGTGAGTGGATTAGTTTGGTCCAGCGAATGTTTAGCGAAACAAAGCAGCGTGGGCCTATGGAAGTACATAGATGGGCGGCGATATGCTTGTTTTATTGTAAGATATATTTTTAAATCGAGCTTCGCATAGCAACAATTTCGTTGAAGCGGAAACGCGCCCCAAAAATGGTTCGTTGTGATGAGAAATTTGTTCCATTACTTTGTATAGCGAGCTGACGGGGAATTGGAAATATTTCGTTGAAGCGAAAATTTCGTTGAAGCGACGTTCGTTGTAGCGGGGTTCGACTGTACATGCGAACGACCAGGCGTTGGGATCCAGCATGGAGCGAACATATTCGCTCACGAGGACGCGGTGAGTCGGACTTCTAGATTTGTCGCGCGCCCATCGGCATGTTTTGTGGATAGCAACTCGGCTAGCAGGCATTGTTGTATGAAAGGTGCAATAAATGCCCTTGTGATTGTTTGCACTACTGTGTTGTCGTTCCTTTGTCCCAAGAGTACGGTGGGAGAATTCCCATATCAGACCCCACAAACTACTGTCCTTACTTTTTGTATAGCTGTCTACTAAATCGCTATCGTAATCGATGCTTCGCCTTTCGGGCGAAACTGATGTTTCTTTTTCTTTATCGCAACTTTCATCGCAATTTTCGCTTTAAAGAAAGAAAGTAAATGTGCACCTGAACGTAACGTGCCCCCGACTTATAAAAGAAAGATATACAGCATAGACCGCTTATAGCGGAAGTTGCCGGAATCGTGAATATTTGCTCTAAAGTGGTACCGCACTGTAACCAAAACAAGTGTTCAAAGTCTTCACGGGCGAAAAACATGTAGACCAAGCAGCGGCTGTATCTAAGAATCGAAGCATGTGACCAGGAGTTTTGCATCGGCTTAAATTTACAAATGTTGAAAAGTTATTGTCTAAGTACCTGCTGTCTTCCAATGAAACAGAGAAAGTAATAAAAATTTTTCAAAAAACGACGCTGGCCGAAATTTCAGACGCAGTACAGTGCCTCGTCCGATTTCTTGAACTCATCGGCATACGCACGGTGTCGAAAACATAGCGACTGCAGACCAGGTTGCCACCATTCGAGTGTTGCCCGTGCCCTCGCTTTCGTTATCAAGGTGGTTTCTTCATTTTCCATGTGCCATACAGCTACTGCAGCACGTTTTATTGACTTGGCACTAAACCACAACTTTGGTTGCCGATGAGGCATGCCGGTTAGATCTAGCCTGTGGGGATGTCGGGTGGCATGCCGTTGCGGGATTCTTGCCCTTGATACGTTTGTACCCGTAGACAGTTGCATAGAGATTGCACATGTGATCACGCGCACGGTCTGAATTGACAGCAGCGCGTGCAAAGCAGAGTTTGGTTTCTCGGGCAATCAGTCGCGGCAACTACTGTGCATGCCTGTCAAGCCTATATGTGTGCACACTGGTAGGAATGGCCGAAGCTCAAAAGTGTACATAAAGCCTAATAGCTCCAATCTAAATTTGCAGAACACTGCTTAAACTGACAGCAGTCAAGGTTGCACGCGTGAGATATGCACATCACAACAATGCACATTGCAACAGGTGCATAGAAACTGAAGCTGCGTTCAGTGCAGAGCATTTCGCTGGTAAGCAGCAGCTGAGCACAAAGCCTCTCCATTGCCTAGGCAACCACCGAGTGCCCGCATAGTGCTGCCGCTGTTTTTTTTTTTCCGTTCATTCGTTCACTCGCTCCTCATCTCATGCTCCTCCTTCTCTGCATCGCCTTCGTTGCTCTCCTCTTCCATTGGCCGGCACACCTCATTGAGAAGCATGCTCGCTACCGTGCTTGTCTGCAGAATTTTCCTGTGGAAGCCACATTATAATTGCTATTTCAGCTTGCGCAGCTGCAATGTAAGCAGTATGCATATACATGGAGTTCTCTGGGAGGGTAAACAGGAGTCAGAAAAGGCCGTCTCGTAGCCAGTTGTGCACTATAAACGGTTACGTTTTAAGTGGTCTAAGTTGTAGCATGCCCCCCCATATTTGCGATCAGAAAAAAAACGAGGCATGCAGAATTTGTCTTTGCAGAAGGGAATTTATTTTAAAAATCAGCTTTCATTATGAAAGCAGCATGCCGTCATCGCCATTACCGCTTCATTGCCCACAGATAAGAAGCATGCAGGGGCAATCAATATTCTCGAGCGATCACTACAGACACTGCTATCACTTTCGTGAGATTTGTCGAAGTATATGACCAACTGCCTTTCTGGCACTCTGCAGATAACGAGCTTGGCACGGCACCAGAATCGCTGTCGGCCTTATATGCTGACCATCTAGTGCTGAGTCGCGCAAAATTTTGTGAAAGGGGTGGTACCTCCGAAAGTGATTGTGAGTTCTGCTCCAGAATGTAGTCGAACACAAAGTGGGCCCACAGCAAGCTTCATGAAAACCAGTGCGAAAACATTCTCTGTCACCATCTGATGATGGTGATGATACTACTTCTGACAGCTTTGATGATAGGCTGTTGCCAACACTGAGAGCACAGTTTTGGTTTCATGCCTGGTTGTAACGTGCAGGAAATTTTTGGACCCATTTTCTTTGAAAAAAGGTTGTGTGTTAGATTCAGGTAAATGCATTAACTCTCTGTCCTTCTGTGTTCTTGCTTTATTCTTTTGTGCTTCCCTTCTTGCTCATCTAGGCTAGGTCGTGCCCAAGTCACACATCTCATGAAGATCAGGGCCTTTGCACAGAACAGGTGAGTTCTCTTCTTGTGGTGTAACAAGTAGTTCTAGTATACGTAATTGCATTACCTGCTCATCCTTCCAAAAAGTAGACAGTTGTTAGGAAAGATGAGAAGAATGCACTTTGCGTGACATGTGTAACATAACTGGTAGCACTGCTGTGTCAAATGTTTACTTGTTGAAGAAAAGAAAAGAAAAAAAAAAGGAAGCTTGTTGCAGCTTCATTGGGCCATATGAAAAGATTATTCCTCGGTAATAAGGAAGGACAGGGGTCTGCAGTAACGAAGAAAACAAAAACACTTGACACGGTGCACCAGCTCAGCAGTGCCTCTTTTTTGTTGCAGTTAACAAAAATATATGATGTAAGTAAATGACGTAAATATATATGGCACCACGAACAACTCCAAAATGGTCGATGCCGTGTATTCACGGTGCAGTCTGTACATTTCAAAAACATGCTTCCTGGTAAAAAGCTTCCTGACATGTGCTGCTGCTATGTGGGAACACAGGGAATTCTTTTCTTGCACCTCCCTTTCTCGATTTTCGTTGCACGTTTTTTTTTAGATCTAGTTTGTTTGCTCCGGTGCATCTACGTACTACCGCTCGCGCATTGTCGCTCGGGCGGCCGGATGGCGGTTAGTTTAGGTTTTGTTCTGCGGGCAGTTTCGGTTTCTTGCACTCGCAAAACTGATGGCTCTCTCTTTACTAAAGGGCAACCGCCTGTTACTCGCTTTTTTATTGCTCACGAGGGCACGCATATGAAGGATGCCACCATGCATGCATTTCCTTTCTTTCTTTCTTTCTTTCTTTACAATTTCTTTTTGAGACTTGCAAAAACTAATCGCTTCTGATTGGCAATAAGGTGAAGGTTAGCGGAAGTTTGTCACATGTTTTGCTTTTTTCACGGGCACACAACATGGTTTTCTTGAGTGCACTCACCTATGCAGTTCGATTATGCTATGGACGTAAATATCAGTGTAAGAGCAGGAACATTTGAGGCTTGCGAAATATTCTCGTGTGCACATTTTCTAAGCCTTGAACTGTGTGTATAACAATGCATCAAATTTTTTAATTCTTATAAGTTTATTTCCTTTTTTTTATTGTTGTTATCCATGAATAAACAGTGCATATACACCCATGCAAAAGATTTTTTTCTCACTGTACAGTCACCCTAAAAAAGTTACGGTAAATTTTTTTTCGAAATAGGTCCCTCTGAACAATTTGAATCTGCAATAAAAAAAATCGACCCTGGGCAGTCGCATATGGCGAAAAAAATCGACCCTGACAGGGTTAATAAATGCCAAACAAAAGGATAAAAAGCACTGGCTCCCGAGAGTTGTACTAGCTTTTGCTCTTGGTGCTGTGAACTTTTCGTCAAACTGCTTGTAATGCGTTCTCTCTTTTGTGGTTTTGTTCTTCCTCTGGCTGTGCGGCATAGAATTTGTAAGGCATTTGTTGTCACTGTCGCATTGCTGCAATTATCACTGACACATTTTGACGTGCTTTGCAGTGTTCATGTCACAGCTTGTGGAATGCACAAACTTAGTGGCATCTTCGGTGCTGTAACCCACATCATGTCTAACGATTGTGCTTTTCTTTTTGCCTTGTGCAGTGAGTTGTATGATGGGAGGCAGAGCAACCTTCGGAAAGAATGTTTGAAACTCTGGAAGGTGCGTGTTTTCTTGTGCTTGTTCATCTGTTTCGTCTTATAGGTTAAATGGCTTGTGTGCTAGGTTTGGGAAGTAAATGGGTGCTGAAACACTTTTTAAGGGCTATAAGAAAATGTTCCCAATCTGTAGACAATCTGTAGCTTTTGTTTAACATGCGCGCCGCACATTGACCAACTGCAAGCAATAGGGAATTTTGGTGTCTCACGTAACAGGTCACTAGCTCTCCCCCGTGGCACTTGAAACCCCTGCTCTTTTTGGCCTTAGGCACCATCAATGATGACATTTCACGAAGCACAGTGGCTCACAGGTGCCAGCCATTGTGCACGGACATACCCCACTTTTTGAGATATGGCAAATGGGGAAGCAGCAGTTGGTAATGCATCCCTCAAGTCTTTCACAGCTCCTTTGTCCATCTCAACCACATTTTTTTAATGGTTGAGATGGACAGAAGGGTTGAAATCTGGGCCAGTTGGTACATACTTGAAGGAAAAACCACTCCTCTTGTCCTTTCCTCTTCTCCTCTTGAACCTCTCCTCTTGTCCTTTGTGTTTTTTGACTGGTCTTTCCTTCAAAATTGAGATGGACAATTTGTTGCACATCAATGTACAACAAAGTCATTTTGCTTCGTGAGCCCTCTTCGGGAATTATTAAAATATTGTAATCGTTTAAATAAATAAATTCAGCATGCTAAAGAAACAAAGTAATATGTTTTCAGAGGGCTAAAGAAACACGATTGTAGCTTGGGGAAAGCTCAACTTAGTGCTCGGTAGGAGGAATATAGTACTATGCATGAAATTATTGTTAATGGCCAAGTAGTTCAATGTGCTGAACTAGCCGATATATTGAGCAAGTACCTTGTAAACCTGTCTTTTTCTCTGACTCCAGGAAACACTTTAGGGTATTTGAAAGGCAACTATGCTGATACGGTGTACTTGAATCGTGTTTCGTAGGCCGAGATTTGCCTGCTAATTGTGCAGCTTAAGAGGTAGTTGTTGTTGTGATGTTTTTGGAATTCAGGTATGCCCCGTTAAATTTGTTGCAGATGTAATATCCAAGATGTAATTGTTGATGTAATCAACCTTTGCACTTCCGATTCCATATTCCCTGTTAACCTTGAGAAGGCAAAAGTTTTTGTTTTGTATAAACAGGAAGACAGAAATGATTTAGCGAATTGTAGACCGGTTTTAATCCTGTCTATGTTTTCCAAAATTTTCGAAAAGGCTCTTTATTCTTGATTAATCTGTTTTTCTGATAAGCACAACATAATGGCAGAATTCCAATTTGGCTTTTGTAAGAACTATTCCACACAATACTGGCACTCCTTAAAAAGAATGTATACTGTAGAAAATTGAAGAGAGGAAGTGTATATTAGGTATATTTATAGACCTTACAAAGGCATTTAATTCCCCTAATAGAAATCTGCTTGTACAAAATTTAGAATTCTACGGCATTCATATGCAGCTTGTCAAATCCTCTAATATCACCTCAGTCACAGCCAGCAACATATTTCTACTGATAACACCACATCTTCAGTTAAAAGGCACTTCGTCTGGAGTGCTGCAATGTAGTATCTTAGGTCCATACTTTTTCATTACAGTTAAACCTTGATATAATGAACTTCAGTATAACGAAATTTTTGATATAACGAAGTATTTAACTTTTCATAACCTCTTGTCCATAGAACACCATGCATTTAGAACCTCTATATAACGAAGTGTGTTTGTATGCCATTTCAATATATTGAAATTTCACTGCCACCGTAAAGGAATGCCAAGACAATAAATGGAAACTTTCACAGACACTGATGGTCAGATGATTTAATTACAAGCGGCTGTTTGCAAATGCACCTCTCAAGTCGCGCGCGGCGTGGCAAGAGTGACCGCCGAAGGGGAGCCGTATCATGTTCTGTATAAAGTCCGAGTGCGATAAGATCCTATCGCGCCCCGCGCACTGTGTGCTGTAGGTGTGAGTGAAAGTGTGCGAGGGTGAGAGAAGAAAGATCGTGGCTTGACGAGTGCCGCCTTCCCACGCAAGCAAAGGGAAAGAGGGGAAGGGGAGCTCGCTCGCGGTAACGCAATCAAGCATGCGGGACAGGGCAGGGGTGGTGGGGGTTAACTGGCGTGCATCTAGGCCGTAGCTGCACGTGGCTGTAAGCGCAGCTGACCATATACGCAGCTGCACACCCTGTGTTAAAGGTAATCTGCTGCGTGTGCAAAGAGTGGGCGTGCCAAGATGGCGTGGCACCATGTAAACTGTCTTACCGCATGGTTAGTATTAGAGGTTGCGTAATCTCGAGTTTCAGTGACCTGTTGGAGCAAGAGGCAGACGAAGGCGGAAGCTGGCGGCACTTTTCATGGTAGTGTCATCTCAATGTGGGCGACACTGTCAGTTGCGAGGGCGAAAAGCATGCGAAAGCGGGGCTGTCTTCGCTTAATTCGTACCGCCTATGTGAAGATATCATCCACTTACATGGCATGAAACCGTATGATTCATTGCCGACATATATTAAGGCGAACGCCTGAAGTGGCTCATAGGTCAAAAAATCCATTGTCCAGCATTATCGAAAAATTTACCATCCGGCGTTATGGCACCAAAATTTAGTGGCACCAAAATTGCTGGTGCCACCCATGGCCACTGGTGGAACTCAAACACACAACCTTTGGTGTTAATTAAGGCAAAGTTAATTAAGGCACTCGAACACTGAAGCTTTGGTGGGAGTCAAATCCTCGACCTAAGGTGGAAGAAAATTCAGTGGCACCAAATTTGATGGTGCCAGCATTGATGGTTGAACCCACGGCCTTTGGTGTTAATTAAGGTGAAGTTAAATAAGGCACAGCTAATTAAGATAGAAATAATTAAAGCACTTGAAGCCCTGACATCTGGTGTTAATTAAAGTGGTGTTAAGTAAGTCACAGTTAATTAAAATAGTTAAGGCACTCGAACCCACGACCTAT
Organism: Dermacentor albipictus; assembly: GCF_038994185.2. Taxonomy (NCBI): domain Eukaryota; kingdom Metazoa; phylum Arthropoda; class Arachnida; order Ixodida; family Ixodidae; genus Dermacentor; species Dermacentor albipictus. The sequence continues at coordinate 266,561 of NW_027225598.1, forward strand.
GGTGTTAATTAAGCTCAAGTTAATAAGACACATTTAATTAAGATAGTGTTAATTAAGGTGATAAAATCTGTTGGCCTTAATTAAGGCAAAGTAAATAAGGCACTTGAACCCACAACCCGTGGTGGGACCAAAATTCAATGGCACCAAAATTCATGGTGCCACCATTGATGGTCAAACCTACGGCCTTTGGTGGGAGAAAACAAGCGATAGGATGTAACCATGCATTCAAGTGAGAGTGTCAAGTAATTAAATTAATGCCTCATGAGCGTTGAGGCTTTGAACATATTTTAATGCGCCGTTCAGTTGAAACAACTTTAAAATTTTGGTTGACCCATGGTGTTTTCAGTGCATTTTGAGGCTGCTTGATTTAAGCAACGCTATCAGTAAATTTAAGCTTTCTGGCTTCTCAATCAAGAGCAGTACATTGAAAAGCAGCCGATGTAGGGATACTAATTAGGTGTGCAAGCTGCACAGGGATGCAGGGTTAGTGATGTTTGCATGATCTGTGAGCTTCTGTTACTAATAACACAATAATTTGATGGTATATTGGCTGAAGAGGGAAGATAACTGATAAGGGTTATGGACTGGATTCCAAGGGAAGGGAAGCGTAGCAGGAGGCGGCAGAAAGTTGCATGGGCGGATGAGGTTAAGAAGTTGCAAGGACAACATGGCCACAATTAGTTTATGACTGGGGTAGTTGGAGAAGTATGAGAGAGGCCTTTGCCCTGCAGTGGGCGCAACCAGGCTGATGATGATGATAATGGCTGATTGTGAAGTCATGAATTATGTGACAGCATAAAAACGCGGTTTTCAGAAAATGCTCCTGGAATGCTTCTTGTGAAAACATGGGTGCATGTTCACATCTCTCCTTTTGAATATACAGGGTGTTTCACTTAATTTTGGCCAAAAATTAAAAATATGCAACTGCTATGTAGCTCGACAGAACCTAGGTAATGTTGTTTGCCGTCGCTTGGAGATAGATAACTTTTTTGCATTACGCCTAATTAGATAATTAGTCTTACTTAAGTGTGAACACACACAAAATGCCTCGAGCGGCCAGTCGCGCAGCACTTTTGCATGTATTCATGGTCTTCTTTCACGCTCGGAAAAACACTTTTATCTAACATGTATTGAGCAACAGAAAGCTGTATCTGGAGTTTATCACGTTGCGCTACAATGTTCTTGTTTACACTTTTAATCTAATTATAATAATTGAGAAGTTGATTAATTAAGACTCATTATGTAATTAGGCATAATGCAAAATATAATCGGAGTATCTCCAAGCGACGGCAAGCAACGTTACCTTGGTTCAGTACAGCTATGTGGCATTTGCATATTTTTAAGGTTTGGCCCAAGTTAAGTGAAATAACCTGTACGTTACTTGTATGTATGCAGCAAGACGTGCATCGCTTTCTGAAAATTTAAATTGGATGCCAACCGGGAATTCCTTGTGATGATTTCATTTATTAACCATGCAGGTTCCAGACCTAGCGCGGCTAGACCCAAAGCGGCCACCCCCTGAAGCAAAGCTTAAAGAACTGACCAAGGTTGGATTTTTTTTGCCTGCATAACAATAGAGATGAGTTGCAAAGTGTAACGTAATGAAGATATGACGATGCTGTAGCAGTAGAACCCAGATATGTCAAACTCTGATATGTAAAATTATTTTCTATATCGAGCTATTGTAAAATCCTCTTGAAAATCTCTTGCAAAAGTGTAGTGATGTGCTGTGCATACGTCGAACTCTGCAAACTATGTACAGAGTTCCAAGTTAGCCAGACAGTGATGTGCAAATTGTTTTCATGTGCTTGCGAATGTGTACTGCAACTTATACTGCATGAAATAATGTGAACCGTAATGCAAGTAGCTTATATTATGCTAGCAATTATTGTTGCTGCTTTGCACTTCAGTCAGAACTGCTAATTTTTCATCCTTCAAGAGATCAGTAGAAAAACAGTACAAGAAGTAATCTTAATCTCCACTGCCAAATGAACTGGTATAGTCGCTGACCAATAATTCAGACATGCTCTAGTTTCCGGACAGTTTTGCAGCACGACCACTGGTGTCAGAGACCTAATGTATAAGGATGACCGAAATTTCAGGCACCTTACCATGCACCTTTCGATAAATGCACAATCGCCAGCTAATTTATCCACTGAGTCGGGACACAAAGAGCTATATTTTTGTTTGATGTGTCATCAGCATCAACACCAGCGTATCCTCAAAGCTGAAACAAGTGGAGCCTAGTAAATTCAGTAGTTGCTGACCATGCTCTAACCACAGGACAAGCCAAGCCAAGCTGTCGAGTTGTAAAGGCTGCATTGTTCGTCATGTGGTCTAGGGTTTGTTCTTGTATGTGTTAAATTGTGACACAGACCCAGGTGACTTCTTTGATTTTTAGTCGCTAAGGATCATAAAACAGCTTGAAGTGGTGCCAATTCCACTTCCAGTGTCTGCGCCAACAAAGGCGGTGATGAAGTGAGGGGAGTGCCAGACAATCACTGTTGTGAAGAAACCTAAAGTTATTCAGCTATCAGAGCACAGTCGACCTCTGTTTCACGTTGCCAAGGGATATAGATTTGGCGTACACGTTGCCTTAACTTTCATCACTTTGTAGGCATGGTAAGACTATGGTCGAAAAACAGGTTGACCAGGTCACAGGCAAGCGTACACATAGTCGCACAGCAATTCGTTGACAAGTGTGTTTTTGGCCACTTGGGGAATGAAGCCACCTATCTTCTGGTGACTCCAATGTTCGCTACTTTTGATTACTTGGACATTTAGTCTGTCCTCATCATGTCCACTTTACCATGCAGCAACTGTATCTGAGTAATTCTAAATGTTGCAATTAAAAACACTCCATGGCAAAAGCAAACAACATTAGGGGTATAAGAGGACTGAACACATCAACCAGATGCAAAAACACGTTCGCCACCTGTGAAACTTTGTGTCATTAAGGGGATTACTTGGTGCTTTATATCCAATTAATGATCTACTTTGACAGTAGCTAGCATTAATAAATTGTGTTAGCATTGCATAAATTGTCTTAGATAAATTTGTGCTGATTTTGTGGGAATATAGTAGGCCATACACATTGTTTCGTGACATTCTTTCATCGATCTACCTTCTTTGCTTTCTGTGTTTTAGAACGAACTGTCATACTTTGACAAACGTCCTGACGAGCTCAAACCAAAGTTTCTTGAGGGCATCAAGAGCATCCACGACTACCGGTGTGTCGTATGTGGCGAGTGGAAGCCCAATATTCCGGACAACAAATATTTCTATCTCAGCGCAGGGGTGAGTGAATTTTTCTGTGCTTCCTTCAGTATTTTGGGCTAACTATTTTTTTTGGCTTTTCCTTTTAGCAGTGAGAACAGTTCAAAACAGTTGTTCTAAAGGGTGATTGTTAGCTGTAGCAGTCAACACTGGATAATTTTTTATGGCCTTCACTGAACCCATATCCTTCTATAACTATTGGTGCCATCAATGGCATTAGTATTGACAGGCAGCGGCATTGAATAAAGCATGCCCACAAGCAACCACAAGGAGGCTCATTGTGGCACCCTCATAGGTTGTAGCCAGCAGAATATGCAGCAAATCAAAGTTTTGGTGTTTGGCTGTGCACAAGATGCACTATGCATAACATACTATTTATGTTCCTGCTGTCTGGAACAGCTTAGTTTGGTTCGACTTATCACATACTGCTCTCATAGACCACCGATTTCTTGATCGCCGACTGAAGTGGTGCCATCACTTTTTTTTCATTGCTGTGAGATTAGCTGCTGCATACCTCCTAAGGTTGTTGCCATATCTTATCGGCAGAATTTGCAGCGTTTGTCTTGGTTGCATTTTCAGCACTTCACCTCGGAAAGCACGTGTCTTGTTTCGTTGTTTTTAAGTAGCTCCTGGCAAATGAAAGCTGTACAGGAGCTTTCTTGAAGCATGCTTGCAGGCACTACAGATTACTTCAGTTAAGTTGACTCTGACAGGACCGACCGAATTGGTTGAATTATTCAATGGGTTGTATTAAGCAAGAGGCAGAAAAGATGCTGAAACTCACTGCCGATTCATCAGCAGTATTTTCCCCATTTCTGAAGCGCCCCTGAATCGAATGCGCACCCACTTATTAAGGGTTCAAAATAGAAAACTAATGCAGAAATGACATTAGAACTCCTAAACGAAATATAAATCAAAATGCACGCTCTATGTTTTAGCAAGAAAAACATACAGCGCGTCTGTTCCTGGCAATAAGGAAAATAAATCACTAATTGAACGACATCCCGTCTGATCAGGAAGTAGATGCATATTAGACAGAAAAGAAACGACGAAACCAGTGAGCTTTACCTTCACAAAATGTAAATTTACATATCTACGTGGTGTCCATCACCAGCTCTCTCGTACCGCACTTTATTGCTGTCAATTAAGAACCACCGCATTTCCTCCTTCGTTCGGTCCATAGCACACTTTATAATCTGCATTTATCAAACAACTCCGCCACAATCGCTAACAGGATTATAACCACTTCGCTGGTTTATCCTGCAATGCGTACAATTCTCTGGAAAGCCAAGAACACGTGACACGACTTCTTGCCGCTAGCTTAGCATGTAAAGTAGCCTATCGTTTGAATGTGCTTTTGTAATCGAGCTGAAACCGGCGCATGACGTCGTCATGCTATGCAAGAAAACTTGTTTTGTCACCTTCCGTGCTCGTCATATCGTAATGGAAATGGTGGTGAAGCTGGCTAGGCCGGCTATAACAATTGAACACTGCAAACACTGTTTTGGTTTCAGTTTCGTATAGAGATTGCCCAGGCCAAGCAATTTTCGTATGAATTTTCTTGGGAAAGAAAGGCACATATTAGAACAGGGTAAATACCATAATAATTCACTGTGCACCACTGCTTTCACTTCAAAATATTCCTGGAGCATGCCAAAAAACAGGGGTTTTCAACGAAAGATGACATGAGCTCAACACGTTCACTTTGCCCTAAACACTGCCAAAATAGATGTTGCACCTAGTGGAGTCTGTGGTCACCATAGGGGTTGGGTGTGTGCACAATGTCCAGCCAAGTTAAAATTACCCAGCGAAGGCTAGTTTCAGGATCGGAATAACGAAGTTTGGTCCAGTAGAAATGTATAGGGGCCAGCCAGAACCTTCGGGGATCAAATTGACTGAAAAATCTAAATAATCGAATCAATAACTAAAGATTGAATCAAGTTGAATTAACGAAAGTGTACAATTTAAGGTCGGTCAGTAAATCAAGTCATTCTACATTGGTAGCACACCCTTAAAGGATAACAGACATGCCATTATTGTCGGTGACAGAGCCTTACACATAAAACCCAGAATTATCATCTTTTTTTGGTGACAGGTCTGTCATTGGCAGGATAAGTCTCATTTTCTTATCCAGTGAGCACCTTTCCAAGACAGTTTCTTAGGAAACAGTTTGCCAATATGTCTTAACCTTTATATGAGGTCGAGTCTTTTGAAGCCACAATAATGGCTTTTTGATAACATCAGTCGGTGCATGGGGAACTTAAAATATGCACCATTCCAGCTCATTAGCAGTCAACAAAGCCTTGTTGTGCTCAGAGCTAGAATGTTGCTTTCATTTTTAACTGCACAGAATAACTATTAGAGTGTAGGGGTAAAGACCATTCTCTTTAAAGCCTTGTCAGAGTCTGTAACCTTCCTCATACTACTATGTTCACTGTTTACAAGAAAACAAATTTCCCTATATGCTTCCAGAGATTCATAGAAAAATTGCTTAATATGGCTTGCTTGCTACATCTTAACTAGACTGCTTGTGGCATGATAAATTATCTATTTTATGTCAACCTATGTCACTTGTCGCACTGATACAGAATGCCTCGTGCTAGTGGTGAGGTCTATTGACTTTAAGAAAGGACAAGGCATCATTGCATGACAGAAGCATTCCACTTACTTTTCGCATGTCCCCTCATAGGCTGCACATAGTAGCTTGGCATGACACTATCTGAAAGAGTTGGCACCTCACACACCCTAGCCAACACTTCACCAACATTCAGCACATTAATTTTTTTGCAAATTATTGCCAAGTTAGCAAAGCCTAAGGGAAAAAAATGGGCAGGTGTTGCAGTATAATGCAGTTGCACTTGACTTGCCAAAACTGTGTCTGACATTTGTGAAGATATCTCACTTCTGGAAGAGCTTACAGCCCCTGCTTATGCTTCCATATCACCTCCCAGCTTTTTGATATTATTGTACAAGGCACAGTTCTCAGAACTTGTTTACAGATCTCATGGCAGTAGTAATATTTAATTTGTGTTTAGTTTAAGGCAGTACTGATTTCACAAGAATATAGGTAAATACAGTTGCTTATCAATTTTTTTAAAGCATGACATTTCAGACTCTTTATTCGGACCTACCTGCAGAAGCGACAATGACATACAGAACCAATTTGTAATAGCAACCAAAATATCTGTTGCCTTAACACAAATATTTCGTGAATAAATTTCATGAACATTTGGCTAGTGGCGCAGATTATTCTTGCTGCAACTATTATATAGAGCTGCCTATTTATAGCATCCTTGCATTACAGAGTCAGTGAATGTTTAACAACCAACCTACATGTTGAGTAATCAGACAACTTGTGGTATATTTCATGAAATCTTGGTTGTTACTTCCTTTTTTTTTTGCACTTTGACCAAAGGGTTTTCGTGTTCTAAAGTCAACAGGTGGCTGGCACGGGAGGTCTGTTTTCTTTTTTTTTTCGCCTATAGTATGATAGATAACTGCTTACATTCACTTGCAGCGGAAGCAGGTCTACCAGTGGACAGGCAACTCCACGGACCAGTGGAAGAAGGTCACCGAAGGCCTGGAACTCCCACCAGACACGCTTTTCTATGGCGAGATGGTGCAGGAGTTTTCAGGAGAGGTCAGTGCTTGCAGATGGCGTGCACGACACGTCAGGTTTCTATGACCTTAGCTGGAGGAGAGTCGTGAGAGCTCTAAAAGCCTAAAGATACACCTACTTTGCAATAGTGCTTCACGAACAAGACATAGGCAAAGAAACGGGTACTACAAACACACCTTCAAAATCTTTTGCAGTTAGAAATTTTTTAATTAATTACATCATTATTTACTGTAAAAAGACAATTGCATGCAGGAGATTATAGAGGCAGCAGAAATTTGTTTTGACAGAGAAGACTGCATCAGCACTCTGTCTTCGTCCTCATCAAACAAAGAACGCTGGTATCTTGCACACATGGCTTGATCACATTGATGACAGCGTCATCTTCTATGTCTGCACATTATCTTTCTTCTATTATATGTTCTGTTGAACTGAATAAACACCACTTGGAAGTAGTGCCATATTTTTTGTACCTGTTGCTTTGCCTATGTCTAATTCATAAAGCAATTTTTCAAGTTTACTATGACTTACCAACTCGCCCAAGTTTGCACCCTGTTTATTTGTTTTTGGTGTTTATTTGGCTGGATCACGGAGAACGTTTTATACTGAAGCACCACTTGCTTCATTTTGTTTTGGGCCGTGGAAGTATTATAGCAAGCACGGTTATAACAACTTAAATCATATAAAATTAATACCTTTATATAGCAAGCACAAGTATACAAACTGTTCGATACAGTAAAGTAAATCTTCATGCCATGTTTTGTTCACTGAGTACTCTACTGCTAGAATGAAACCAGATGTCCAAGATCCAAGACAATTTTGGTTACAGCGAAGTGAACATCTGTTTGCTCAGCAGCTGTATGTTCCCTGGTAGAGAAATGTCGAATTCTGATCAGATATGGCTCGGTACAGCACACACTGAACATGCAAGTGGATTTTAGCCTAAATTTGGCTGGCCTCCAGCGTTCTGGCCATTCTTACAATCCCGTGGGGATCACACCAATTGCCTGCCTACGTATGGAAGACAGCGCAAAGAGTGCTTTCATTTTTAGCATTGCTTGTGTGCCATACATTGAAATGGTGAGCCACTGGTGGGCCGTTAGAATCAGAAGGAAAGCTATTGCTGACTCATCAGAGGCATCATTCTTGCATTTTTTCTGCATGGACTTGATCTCAACTTTTTTTTCCCAGTGATATCAGCATGTACGCTTATACAGCCATTACAGTGGAACCTGGTTACTATGAATGCCGCATTAACAGACTTTTCAGATCAATGAACATTTCAGAAATCGCCTGCTGACTTATAGTTTCAATGTGAAAATATTTCAGTACTATGAACTTTAGAGTACCGAACTTCTCAGAATAATGATTGTTGTTCAGTTACCCTGTGACATTAACAATGCCTCAGTACTATGAACTAATATTCTGAAATCTGGGGATTCTTAGATTTCCGTGTATCCTTCGTGGCAGTTGAAACAGTAGGTTAGCAGACGACAAGGCAAAGAGAGCGGACATTGTGGCGCATGGTTTCGTAAAACCTGAGACGGTGCCCAAGAATAAAAGAATGCGAGCGAGCAGAGGCAACAATCCATCAGGTTTTCCGAGCGTATGCTCCACCCAGTAAAATGCTGCCTTGCAGTGGTGCATCTCTTGCTTCTTTCACCCTTCTTTCTGGGCATGCCTCTTTCTTTTGCGCTTCTTTCTGCAGCCATGCTAGCTACATGCATGGTGAAATGTAACCTCCGTACTCGCAGGGATGCCACACAGTCGCACTGCGCACGTTCCAGACGGTGTAGTTTAGGCGCCCTTGTGCTTTGATATAATTCGGGTGTCTTCCTCGAGCGAGACAGTTGTGGCGTGCACGGCAAGAAATGTGGTAAACAAACAAAAAGCAAGAAACAGCGCTTTGGAGGCAACATGGAGCTACCGTTTTGTCGGTAGTTTTCTCGGCATCAGCATCTGTATTGCATGCATCACTCTTATTATACGATGCTTCAGTTGTGCGTGGCAGCGGAATCTGTGGATAATAGCAACAGCACATGCTGACAGCTAACAGTGACATTTTCGGAGATAGCTTATATGGTGAGAACTTATGAACTGATGGGTTGATGGGCGGAATGGTTAATTTTGAGGCTTTCACTACAGTAAAAGCTCATTAATTCAAATTCTGCGAGGATGCTACGAAAATTTGAATCATACGAAAGTCGAAATAACGAAAGTCAGAAAAAAAATTGGAGGATGCTTAAGCTTCGCCTTCAAGAGTGGAACGTGATAGCGTTCCCGTCGAGCCGCCAAGGGGTGTAAGACAATGGGCTACGGCGCAGCGATCACTTACGAGGCGCCCCGCATCGGACGTGAGCGTTGAGCAACACAGCGTTCGGCGTGGCAACAAAACGTGCGCCTGAGCAAGCGGAACGAACCAAAGAACTCGATGTCTCGGAGGGGGAAATGATGCACGCGAGCCAAACGTCATGATCGGCACGGGCAGAGAGATAGACAGATAGTGATCTAAAGAAAGGAAGGACGCTTGATTCTGCAACCCGTGAGAGAGCAAGGCGAAGCGTCGTCAGGGGAGAGGAAGTCCGGGCTGCAACGCGCCTCGCACCGGTTCCCGCACGGCCCCAATGCGCGCGTGGTGCGCCATCTGTTGGGCAGCGCCGTACATTGAGAGGAGGGGGTCTTCTGTGTTTGTCGCAAGATGGCTCTGCGTGTGCGGAAAGCGCAGAAGAAATGTAGCAGAAGCGCACTTCGCTACTCGTGTAACTGCGACTTCTGTAAGTTGCATGTTCATAATTACCGATATACACCGCAGTATAACTTTCTACGGCTCGTTTCTAAGGCAACACCGCATTCACTAGAGGCGCTTTTGTACCGCTTTGAAGCATCGAACTCGTGGCTGAGTGGTAGCGTCTCCGTCTCACACTCCGGAGACCCTGGTTCGATTCCCACCCAGCCCATCTTGCAAGTTGTTTTTTATTCATGAAGTGCCTGCTGGGATTTATCCCTCACGGCCAACGCCGCCAACATCAACGCCGACGACACCGGCTTTTCTGCGACACGAGCTCCTTAACGCTGTTGCGTTAAAAATCGTTCAGTTAAGGCACACATATAGTCCGACGTAGCGGGAGCGTGTGCGCGCACGTGCTGCGTAATGTCGGTGAGAACAACAACGTCTATAATTCGAAGCACTGGCACAGCCAATGTGACTGGACGCGGCCAATGCAGTCTGATGTGCCCGACGTCGAGATGGCTCTTGCTCCATCCGCACGTTTTTTGCGCCAACCCACAATGTATGGCGCGGAGAAAAAAGTGCCCACACCACCTCATGAAAGTCTCAGACAGCCGTTCAAAGTGGCACGTGGGTTGGGGATCGTTCTGCGCATGCTTCGAAGAGAGCAGCGCTCACGCATATGGCGCATGCGACTAGAGGGGACGGCATCTCGGCTGGCACAGCGCAAGTGACGTAGTGTGACTGGCCGCAAATGACCCACGCCGGAAGTGTCGGACAATAAACACGCCTTTGCGCCACCGACGCTCACCGCAGGAACAAGAGCTGCGCTCTAAAATGCACTTGCAAAACACACCACAACCTGCTGCGATGTTGGTCTCCATTGTACTTTCGTACCTGCACTGGCTGCATGCCAATATAGGTGGCGTCGAAACACATATCAAAACGACGCTTTCCATTGATTAATGGCCACCAATCTCAAAGGCTATGCTTTTTCGGTACTGCGAATGCCAATAGACGTCACGGCTGCCATTTTTTAGACATTACCTGGTGCCGCTTCTCGGCAGAAAAACCTCGTAAGAAAGAGCATAGCCTCCAAGATGTAAAATGGAAAAAAGAAGGAAAAAGAAAAAAACACGCCACGCCACACATGCATGTTTATTTTGAAGGTTGTGAGAGAGGGAGAGAACTGACCTGCAACAGAAGCGTTGGCCATGCCTGGCCTGGTGCAAACGCGTCTCTCTCCAGTGAGTCCTAAGCAAAGGGCAGCAGATGGAAAGAGCAAAGCTGCATGGCCTGCATGGCAACGCCAGTGTCGCCAACATCTCCTGCGCCATAATTTGAACTCTGGCGCAGAGTTCGAATTATTGGCGATAGTGCGGATTTCAGTGTTAATTGGCGAGACGCATTACATGTTGCTTTCAATACATTCTTGGTCAGACCGCAGTGCTACTTCGAATGATCTTTCAGAATAACGAAGACTTTATCACAGTCACCAGAAGTTCGTTATATCAAGATTTCACTGTATATATAGTAAAGGTATTTTTGTTTAAGGAATGACTCATTAAAATGACGTTGAATAGTGAAATTGTCTGTTATCAGTACTCTTTGCAGAAGTAACGTAGGCAGTGGTGCCAAGGTGATACAGAAGTCACGCTGCAGTGCAGTCAACTGCATGAGCAAAAGCATTGTTTTGTAGTCATGCCAGCTTGTAGATGAGGATGGTGGAGTTTTGTGTCCCTTAGCGAGATGTTTCAGTGATGCATTTGTCAGCCCAGGTTTAGGCATAGCCCTTGTATGTTTACTTTGCGGCCTAGAATTGATGCATTAGGCATTATCTTTCAATTCTTTTTTTTGTGCCCACATGTCGTGAGCACTAATTTCTCGGCACTAATGTCTCACTAATGACTCGGCACGCATGAGTGATGAGTCTCCAGTTCAACGTGCCATGATTGTGTCACACATTTGCAAGCTTCAACGAAAGTGGCCGTTCTTATAGTTCACTGCATACAACTTAAGGCTCTCTTGACTTAACATACGCCAAAGAAGCAGTTATCGGTGTGAATTGACCTAGAGAAAGTATAGTAAAATAGATGTTGAGGTGTTTCCAGCCAGTACTGGCACTTGATCATGTAGTGGGTTCTCTATCGTTTTCTATAGTAATGATTTATGCCAGGCAAGTTTCTTGTAATGCTGGAGCGTCTTCTTGTTACACTGCATTTGAAGGAAAGGATTTCAGTGTCACAACAGAAAAATAGTTCTTTCTTGGAGCACGGAGCTCACATGTGGTAGTAGAGTCATAGCAATGAAACAATATTCTAGCTCTGGCTTTTTTAACAAGCCTTAACATCAGCATTCATTGCAGTTGATAAATCATACGGAGTTGCGAAAATAGGCCTGGTTGATGTGTGGCCAAGATGTGATGCAGCGAAAGCATGGTGCTTAATAAAGATGTAACAGATTCCATTTCAGAGCAATTTATGATGATCCTCGTAGTGCTGGTTTTTCTGCTTAATTAACTACTAGTATGCGGGTTGCTAAACGGAACCATCCTGAAATTCAAGTCTTTCACTTTCGTTCCAGTATATATCCTCTTTTGAGATTCATGCAAGTTGAAGCACTATGTGAGCCTCACACACAGGAAATTCTGTTGCATTAAAGAAGCATAAAGGAAAATATAGTTACCTTATGAAGCTTCTACACACGGTGAAGGTGTTAAGTTTTTTGTAGGCCTGTTTTTCTATTATGTTGTATAGTTGTGTCTTCTATTCGAACAGTTTATCAAAATTGCATGTTGCCACACAAAAATGAAGAGAGGGGAAGGGGGGGGGGGGCATGGAGAAGAGATGTTTAGAAAAGTTAAAGCCATCAGCAGCACATTTTGCTTGTCCTTTTTTTCCTCTTTATTTCAGGGCCGACAACAGAAACGTTTCAACACAATCCACATTATTGACGCTCTTGTTTTGGGCAAAGTATCTGTCAGAGATAAGCACTATGAGGAGAGGTGAGTGGCATCTGAATTTCTTGTCAAATTTTCTTTGCATTCATCCAGCTCTGAGAGGCAGCCAAACCATTCCATTTCACAGCTTTGATTCCATGTAGTCAAGCTACTAGATGCTTTTCAAAAAATTATCCGAGGACACGTAAGCACTTCTTATGGGTTGTGAATGCGAATGCATTAATGTCCAATAGAACGCTGCTGAGAGATCCTTCATGTTATGGACTCCTTCTGGGCAAGCGAGCATCTACTGGCATAATGATAACACTTGTCAAAAACATTGCTGCAAATTAAGGGGTGCGATCATTGCGCAGGTTAAATTTCCTGCAAAACGAAAAAAAAGAAATTTTCATCCTGCATTTGCTGCTGGATGACAAGTCAACAAACAGCCGGCTGCCGCTGTAACAGTGCGGGACACCAAAACAACAATAGCAGCCGGCGGAGCAAGCCGAACGCGCCGAATGCGATGGAACAGTTTCTTCTGTATTAGTTATGAATAATACTGTATTGTTAATATCAGCAAGTCTGTGGCAATAACATAGCCATGTCCACTTTGAGGGGACAGAAACAGATGGGCGTGCTTAGCTGCCAGTGACATAGAAACACATGGTGGGTATGCTGCAGAAACTGCGGCATTTGTCTTCTCTACTATTCTAACACAGCACGTTTCCGTTAAGGGTGGGCATCTTAGCTGTGTTACGGGTGTCGGTGAATGAATAGGGTACACTTCTAACATATCATCGTAAATGTGGCTACTATTGTTGCCGCTCGCAATTTGTTGCGTGCCCATGAGTGCAGATGCAAAGAATCAAAAGGCGCCTTTTTTGTTGTTGTTGACCACAACCATTATAAAGCCTACAAATAATAAAGCCAAGGCAAACTTGGTAGTAGCTTTTTTTTTTTTCATGGAAGTGTGGAAAGTGATGAAAGGAATAAAATGGGGAATCTGCTTACGAATGTTTGGTATGTGCAAACCGCTCGGTATGTCTTGAGGAGTTGTTCGCATAGCATTCGACAGCATTCAGCAGATGGTAAGCATGATCATCATTTGCTTGATTTGGCACACGACACATTGCCTCGGCAAGTTCGGAGTGCGATCATTACACGGGAAAGAAAAAAAAAATGAATTTTGACGACAAAATTCATGGGTGCGATCATTATGCGAGTGGGATCATTATGCAGGTAAATACATTTCTGGCACTTGCCAGAAGCCTTATCAGGTCCAAACGAGAAAAGATCTCACAATCTCGGCTTTGTAGCCCAATGGGCCATTTGATGTTTTCGCATTAAAGGAAAGAAGAAAGAGTTGTGGATAAAAAACGACAGCTGAAGGATGTGTCGTAAGTATGTGTAAATGAGAAACATCACTGATTGTAGCATAAATAGAGCTACTAGACTTCTAAAAACACGAAATGACAGACTGTAAGCAGAAATCACCAGTTGGCTGGTAGGCTTCTATCATGAAACCAAGCTTGCATTACCCATATCGTTTTTGCATTTTTTCGAAAACTTTGGTCCTTGTCTCAATTCGAGTAATTTTATGATACTTTGTTTAGCAGATGGACAATAGTAACAAGAATTGAACAGTTGTTGTGAAATATGAAGTTAGTTTCAAATAATAAAACATACCGAACAATTCATTTTCGAATATGAATATGAATGGTGAGCGTGTAATATTCGAGTTGTATTTGAAACTGAGTATTCCACCCTAGATACTACACTAACATTTCCGGTTGTATTTGAAATCTCTCTTTCTCTGTGTTTGGGGGACCAGCTCCCGTCTGTTCAAATTGGAACTCAAGTATGCCGTAAGTATGTAAATATAGGTTGTAAGTATCTGCAGTTGTTAAATTACCAGTACCTGTTAATGAATCGTGTATTATTGGAAATGATGATTGGTGACTGCACACTTATTCTTAAAAAAAAATTTTCAATTGAACTTGGGACATCTTAGTGATGCTTTACTGCATAAATGCAAGTCTTTCTCATTGATTCTGTTTTTATTAAGATGAGGGCGTAAGATAGTTCTTATGTTTATTGAGTTTAGGTAGACTAACGTGTTCATTTTTAAAAAATATCTTTTCATGCTTATTCACCCAAACGAGATGACTTACCACTGTGTTCTTAAACATTCCTCTGGCTTGAATTTCAGTGTTCGACGTTTTCAAGGTATTCGAAGCAAACGTGTATACATACCTTCCGCGCATAATCCACACCCACAATCACAACCCCGAAAGAAAAAAAAAAAATCTGTGCATATAACCTGCAGAAATAACTTCATACAATGCCCAAATTTTTGTGATAGCGTTTTTCATTTGCAGATGCATAAATCGTCCATGTCATATTTTTGGCCAGCTGCTCTGTTCCCCACTTCTTCAGCGATGCTAATGACGGAGAACTGTGCCCTAAATGTCATTTCACAGCAGGGCAGCCCGCGCTGTTGTGAAACCACATTGCAAGCCGAAATTCACATTTAACCCGCATCCCAATTTTATTGTTAATGTTTTGCATTTTTTTTTGTCTGTGCGCTTGCGAAACGGAACGCGTTAAGCTTGCCTGTAGACAGAAAGCATCAAGCTGAATTTGCGCAGTACACCATAAACTACCACCATCACGCAGTCAAGGTTGCCTTTCACAGCATTGCAACGATGCAGGACAGGCGAAACCAAAATATTCCCGTGCCTCAACCACCACAAAATCTTAAATAGAAAGACATGACAGGGGGCAAGAACCTGTGAACAAATTTTCTGTAAAGCTGGAGTAGTAGTAAATGTTGAACTTTTGCATGAAAATATCTGCATGGTACGGCACTTTTATAATAAAATGACTTTAGAGATAAACCCTTTTCCTCGGTGCAAGCAAAGAGCCAACTTTTCCTAGATTTGCCAACGTCTGGCTCTTATGTTAAGGTTTGATGCAAACCATACGACTATTCAAACCATTCGCTTCTAAATTATTCCGCACTAAATACTTTTTTGCTTTGACCTTGCTTCGAACCAAAAAATTTATATTTGTACAAGCCTTCTTAGGAGCATTCCGTTTGAATTTGTGAGCATTCCATTTCGTCATTTTTGTGGCTGATGTTACCAAGCCTACTGCTTTTATCTTTGTTCTGCATTAATTATGGGTCAGCAGTGCAGCCCACCGGCTGTGAACTGGCCACTACACGTTGACGCTCCTAATCTATTCACCAGTTAAATTCCTTAACCAGGTGCTCAAGCTCACTGTCTGCCTGATTGAGTTGAGATGTGTTTCTCAAGCAGCACCTCATTGAAGAAGCTGCCAAGCAGTGATGATGAAATGTAGTACCGACTTTACTTGGAAAGGTGCTACAGTCCAGTTGAACCTTGATATAACCAAGTCTGTAAAATTTGCAATTTGCTCCAATATATTTAAATTTTGTTATATTGAAATTCGACGTTTCGGGCAAAAAAATTTTGGTCGCCAGTGCATCTTTTTTTACACGGAACGGGCCACAAAATTTTCTGAATGATTGGACAGTCCGAAAAGGCAAATTTGAATCAGAAAAAAAAAATTCATTAATCGGCGACGGAAGGTGCTGTTTTGTGCCTTGTCGACGGTATCTTCACATCGATGATACAAAGCAAAGCCAGCCATGCTTTCGCGTCTCTTCAAACCATGCTGCTGATAGTGTGGCACAATTAGGTTAGGAAGTTTTCGTAAATGTGTGCAAGCCATTTGCTCTTCCACTGATGATTTTCACTGCTTAACTTTCCCAGGATGAAATGGGTTCAAAAGTTTGCCAAAGCCGTGTCAAAGCCCAGTCGATCTGACTTGACGCCTCTTCGAGCCAAGGAGGTTTTCAAGCTTCGAGATGTAGAGTCGCTCTTTGAACGGTAGTACCATCTTTGTTCATTACTTTTGTTAAAGGAAGGGTTATGTGCCTATTTGTCATGTAGAATGTTTGCGAATGTGCAAGCAAGTTAGCATGCATTAGCTTTGCACACTTGTCTTGTTGGTAGATACTTTTTGCTTAGAGAGTAGTTTTCTTGCAAAGTAAGAAAAGGATTTACATGCAAGGCCGTATTCTGGTATTCGCGGGTATCAAGGCCACCTTCGGCACATGTGAACGCATATTGTAGAGTGGTTTCACGTAGCATTTAATTCCACATTTGTTAATAATTCTAGGGATAGGCTCCCTTTTAGGCAGGCGCTGTTGAGTTTACCTGTTGAGCCATGGCAATGTTGTTTCTCCGTCTAATCTGCCACCGCCGTACTAATACTTTTCTCTCATGTTGGCACCAGGATCACCTTGAAGCTGGAGAAAGGCGCTGCCCGAAACATGCGGCTGAGTTGCACGGTGCCCAAGGAAGCGAGGGATCGGGAGGAGAAGCACTTCTCGGCCACGGGCGTCCTCTTCTACCGTACCACCAAGGGTAAGGGAGAGTTGCTTTCACTCTTGTAGCAGCTGTAAGGGTCTATTCCCCACCTGGCTCAGTGACCATGACCTTTTGCTGCTGAACATGAGATCACGGGTTGGACTCCCAGCTTGATTCCCTGCTGTACTGGCAGTATTTCGTTAGAGGCAAAATGTTAATTCTAAGGATGGTTGAGTAGTCGGAAGTTTTGTAGGCTTATGTCTCAGGCACGAAGGAAAGAGACAGCTGATCCGAATCGACGCCTGAATGGAACTGCGAGCTATGGCTTCGCGTGCCACGACCAGGCGCCGTCTTTATTTTCTTCTCATGCGGGCACGCACTATCTGGGTTCCGCCCAGGCCAGGGCACTACAGTTTCCTATATAAGTAGAATGTTACCAACTACAGTAGAAACTCATTCATATGTGTAGAAAAAGAAACGTGAGAAAAGACATACTAACCAAGAAAACATACAATCAGAAGTCACTAAAAAAATCTAGACTCAACTCTAGTTGACATCTGTGTAATGTAAAGCATTATGCGAATCGTTGCAGCACGAGACTAAAACACGAGCCATGCTGGTGGGGTTCGAAAGGCCCCGAAACTTGCATTGCCATTTTTACGGCTTCAGCAAGCTTAAGTTTGTGCTTCTCAACTTCAGCTTGGGTGAGCAGCTTCTTCAAGCAGGGCATTGTGCTGGGACGTTTGGACGTGCCCACTCGGCGCAAGTCATTCTGGCACAAGATGCGGACGCATGTCGAGCTTGTAGAGCCTGAGCAACCCGAGATGCACGTGGTCATTTTTCTGTTGCACACTGTTTTTAGAGACTGCGATTGGAAATGTAAGTGAAATTTAGCTGGTGGGCAACACTGGAATACAATGCCTGTGGTGCCACCAGAGCGGTACATGACGCCCATGCACATGGAGCATGGAGCACATGGAGCATGACCGCACATGCAGCAGGGAGGTGCAGCACGTTTGGATTATCGCCTATTAAAAGCGTGCAGTACGCTTCCAACAGCAGTATGGCCCGCACGCTGTGAAACAGATAAGTGAATGTGCTTGTTGCAATAGGATTGGTGGTGATAGCTATGAATGCGATGTGCGACAACCCAGGAGGAGATTTGCTGATACCTCAATAAGAAACTTAGTGCCTAAACTAACATTGCGATTTGTTACTGTTGCCGTGCGGGCACAGGAAGTGCTCTTATTGGCTGATGCAGATTTAAATCGCCAAGAGATTTTTCATGTGCATTTTGACAGCAGCAAGCTGCGAATTTTTTGTCCCAGTGAAGTTTGGCAATTGTAGTAGGATGCATCACTGGCTCGTGCTAGTTTTGTAAATGCATCTAAAATGCAAAATTGGTGAAGTTACAACTAAAAATTGTTGGTCGCAAAATTTCTGCGGAGAACCCTGCTGTGAACCCATAAACGCTGGGTGTGTTTGGGTAATTTTTCTGCCTTGTTCTTGTTTCTCTCACCGCATAACTTTGTTGGTCCTGTCAAGGTTAAAATAATGAAAGTTTACTGTATTTGAAAGCAGTGGCTCACTTGCACAGCCCTACAATGTGTCAATCAATCCGATACAGTATTATTCCTAATCGATTGTTCATGTTCCCATGCTCGGTCATTGATGCATCTGCCATTCTGGCCAATAGAATCTTTTCTGTACATGATTGGAACATTGCTTTTTGATGACAAGTTCTTAGCTGACTTCAGATGGATTTGGCGTATCTGGGATCTGGGTATCTTGCAACCATTTCAAAGAAACAAAAATGGTCGATCAGGTGACTTGTATATGTATGAACATGAAAATCGTATCAAATGAAACCTCTCCGCGTCAAGAACACGAAGCAGTACAGTAAAATTCCAAGCAAGTGCCCCTCCCCCCCTCTGGGGTGAAAGACTATCCCAGAAAGTTTGCAGGTGAGAGGTGGGCCTTGCTCAGTTGTAGAGCGAAATTCAAGGCCTGTCATCCTGTGGCCAGAGAGCTAGGCCTGCCAGCTCCTAGTCATAGGCGGCTGTCAACAAAGCCGACACGGCGGACGTGGCCTTGCGGAAACACATCTACTGCTCACATACAGTAGTTGTGTTTATATTCGCATCTTTTGTTTAAAACAAAAGAGCTTTGCAAACACGTTTGTTTTCACTTTATTCGCGAAGTCATTCTGAGTGACCATGCAAGGGCGCCAGTTCGCCGCTCACTCATTTATGCCACATGTCCTGAATTATCAGTTGTGGCAAGTCGGACTCCAACGCGTGATGGATCGCATGCAAAATTGCACCATTTGTCTTGCACTACGTGACGCTTGGCATGTTTGACCAAAATAGTGACTGACAAAGGCAATGGCTATGCAGATACCTGGCTATGGTGAACTATCAGGCCTTGGCAGAAATGCGGCTAAGCAATAAATTTATTTCACACTGAATCGCGTCATTTTATGTAATTTAATATGACATCTCGTAAAATGATAAAAAAAAAAAGCAGTCAGGTGAAAATGCATGATGCGGTGGACAGGGTGAAAAAAGGGAGGGGGCGTTTGCTTGGTGGTTGGCACCAATTTCAGGTCACTCAAAAGTGGAGGGACGTGCTTGAACAGGTAGGGGGGCTTGCTCGGAATTTCGCAGTAGTCAGAAACTAAGGATACAATTAAAGACAAGTATAATTAGCCGTAAATGGGGTGAGATGTCAATGCCTGTGTCGCCGGTGTCCGCTGTCATGCCATCAGCAAAGCGCCCTCTAACTTGATTGCCCAGCCCTCTGCTAGATGGTGCGAAGTGCCTGAATTTGGGACGGAGGAGAGCTGGGTTAGAGAAGCAGTGAGAGTGGTGAGCCGCCGGCCCTGTGAGTGCGTCGCCTGTGCCTTGAGTGTGTGTTTTGAAGAAGCTGTAAGCACTAGGGGCTAATAGACCCTACTCCACGTGGTAGCGTGAAAGAGCACTAAGAAAAGCAAGGCGAGGGGTGCATTGCAGAGCATGAAATGCCGAAGAAAGAAAGCTTGAACCAAGTTTTGATGCTAAACAAGACAAGGTCGATGTAACTGCACATGAAATATAATACGAATAGGATACAAGATGATTTAATAATGAACACGAGAAATAGAGAGAATAGAGAGAAATAATCAACATTTAATCAGGGAATCATTTGAACCACCATGTATGTCGACCTTGTCTTCTTTAGCGTGAATACTTGGTTGAACCTTTCTTTTCTTTAAAGCAAAAAGCCTTAAGTGCCTCATGGGTTGAAAAATCAATTGTTTTACATTATGAAAAAATTTGCCATCTGGCATTATGGCACCAAAATTGTTGGTGTCACCCACGACCATTGGTGGGACCAAAATTCAATGGCACCGAAATTGGGGCTAAGTTAATTAGGGCTAAGTTAATTACAGCACTTGAACACAAGACTTTTGGTGAAGTCGAACCCTCGATTTTGGTTGGACCAAAATTCAATGGCACCAAAAATTTATGGTGCCACTATATACATAGTTAAACTCACGACAATTAGCAGAAGTTGAACCCAAGACCTTTGGTGTTAAGGCAAAGTTAATTAAGGCACAGTTAATTATGATATAGTTAAGGTGCTCGAAGCCACGACCTTTGGTGAGAAAACAAGTGATACGAAGTAACAACTCATTCGAATGAGAATATCAAGTAATTTCAGGGATGTCTCGTGATTGCGCAGGCTTTTGCCTTCATCCTGTTTAGTGTGCGCTCAAGTGACTGTCAACATTTTGTATGTTCATGCCTGTTCAAAAATGAATCGAAACTAACTTTCCGGATGGCCCTTGTATTAGAACACCATCATTCAAACAGTAGGAACTTTGGTACTTCTGCAGTAGCAGCTTAAAACCACTCCTTTTTTGTAACCTACGTTTATGCAGAGCCGTGGCACGAAGAGTTCAGCACGAGTTCACAACGCACCTACTACTTCAACACCATGACGAGAAAGAGTGACTACGAGATGCCCAAGTATGGGTGCGCAGCCACATTTAAGGATTGCTTCCAGTCGGCCGTGCTTTGGCCGTGGGTTCCAGGCCTCCGAATCCTGCCCCCCCAATCACCATCCGAGACATGCCCGAACGATGGCCGTGTCCATCGCATGACCCTCATCAACTTTGTCAAGAAGAGACTGGAAAAGTGAACTACTATTGGAATGGACTGCCATGAGAATGTACATTAACTGCGTGTGCTGAAAGCAGAGTGATGACGAATGAAAGAGTCTGGCATGTGATGCGATCCTCTCCTCTGTTTTGCTTTATTTATTTTACTCACTTTGTGTCCACGAAAGGGCAGTACATATCAGTAATAGTGGTAGTATATATTACTGTTGAGAAAATGGAAAAGTGTGATCACAGGCATCATAGTTGTGTCGGATTCATGCAGACACCGGAATGGTCCTGAAGAAGGGCAGGGTGGGGGAGGAAGGCCTGAGGGGAAGGGTATTAAAAAAAAAAGCCAAGTAAGATGCATAAACAAATGAATGCATATGCGCTTGAGATATGTCCAGTTGACCAACCCTGTCAATGTCCTTGCTAGAGCTGTGTCCATTGTGAAGTTTAGCCAGGCTCACAAATGCTCTAGCACACGTGAGACATGTGTCCAAACTCATGTGTGGACCACTAATGTCAAGCATTCCTTGCAATCCCAGGTTGATATGCTAACCCCCCAGTAATATACTGCAGATATGGAATTATCAGATTTGGTCATTTTCAAGCTTTACGGAATTTTTAAAAGTAACTTGTGGCTAATTGTACAATTCTCATCCCTGAGCAGGATGATTTCAAGAGGCAGACATTAATTGCATGAGAAATCGAAACGCATATTCAACTAGTTAACTTCCTAGTTATTTACTTCGTGGTGACTATTGCAATTGTAACCGGAGAGTTTACAAAACATATCCACTTGAAATGAATTACCAGGATTACACCACTTCCAAGATATTATTTCCCTAAGTGTGGGATGAAATACTCGGGTGTTCCAGTTGCTTTTGTGCTTCAATGCATAAACAAGCCTTTTGTTAAAGAGGGCATGACACGGTCACCCAACAATTTTCGGTTTTCCACAAGAAATTGTAGTAGGGGGTCTAGTATGGCTATACATGTGTAAAAACTGGGCTGTACATATGCCTGTCCAAAATACGAGATAGAAGTCGCTGGCTCTAAGCCCCGCCCTCCGGCGCCGACTACCATATTGCCATTCCATGTGTAAAGTCATGTGCTGCATGGAACTGAGCCATTGTCTGCTACAAAATCGGCCACCGCACCATGCGACGTCAGAGTATGGCTGCCGTTTGTTGCCATATTTGCTCGATATCGCATGCGTTGTCTTTGACACCGACAACTTCGTGTGAAGCAAGCAACGAACCTTCAAGCAGCAGAAGCAGCGATGGCATCGTGTACGCTTCACATTTTGACTTTGACCCCATCGTCACCAGCTCAAGAGACAGCGTAGAAGACGTGGTTGACAGAGACGACGACATTGGTGTTGCGCAAAATGCTGGTGATTCCCTTCGCACTGGTGAGTACTATAGCTTCATTTCATCATATTTCATGTGTGCAGCACTGCTTAGCCAGCTGTTCACGTTAGATGAAGTGTGGTGCTACTTCGCACAATGCAAATTGTGCGAAGTAGATTGCTTGCTGGCATGAATTCTATGCATGCATGTATCTGAGGTCCGTACTCAACAAAAGTACGATTTCATTAAGCTGCCATGCATTCCTACCAGTCTTCATTTTTTTTTCCTCCCCTGTACTTCCGTGCACAACATGTGCCCACGGTGCAAGGATTTCGCACAATGTATGCTTTGGCTGAACCTCTACTTGCACTTGCTTTATTGCACCCAATATCGGTAAAAGAATAGCAAGTCTAACATTTAGCCGGGGCACTACCTGCCTGCAGCCTCAAGAAACATCAATAAAGTGCTTCCAAGAGCATACTCGCTTAGAGCTCACTAGGCTGCTTACAAAAGATCGCCAGCGGCGATACCATTTTATCTTTTCAGTGGGATTAGTTCAACAAACAGTGGACATCACAAGTTCAAAAAATTATAGTGAGAAAGCCACTGATGAATGTTTTTAATTACCATTTTAACTAATGACCACAGGGCACATGTTGCAATGGCACAGTCGATAATATATTTGGCTGCAATTATGTAATAGCATGAGTTCTGATATTTGAATGCCTGAAGTGTGCTTGCCTCCTGTAGCAAAAAAGATGTGCAGAGCAAGAGTTAAGCAACTGAGACAATAACGCCTTTGGCACTCGATTATACCATGTATATCTTGAAACAGGTGTCACTTCAGAATACAGGCTACAATTCTGCGATGTCAGCATGTTGCATACACGCCTTGTCTTTCCGCTGTTTTGTCAAACATGTGGTCTCTGCCTTTTTAAATGACCACACAGGAGAAGCAAAATAGTTGTATCTCAGACAATAAAAAAAAAATTATCTTGATTTTACAGAAGGCCAGTGAGAATCAGGATTCGACTGTCTTTGTCGACGCGGCTCAGTACGGCAACTCTAGCACGTTCGCTTTGGCAATCATTGACGGCAAAGGGGAATTACGCTCCTCGGCGTCGGTTAGGTTTGCTTCAAGTGGAGTCGCGGAACAGGTCGCCATAGCCCTGGCCATGACCGACCCCTCGCGCACCAACGTTTTCACCGACTCACGAGCGGCCATCAAAGCTTTCGAATCGGGTAACCTAGCCCACGAGGCTGCCTCCATTCTGGAAAAGAGAACAAACCCTGGCACTCACTTCATCTCTTGGTTTCCCGCCCATATGGGTGCGGACGTTCATCAGAACATACCTAACCTCAACGAGCTTGCCCATGACCGTGCACGAGATCTAACACGCCGCGGCGGCATGGAGGCCTTATGGGGACAGGATGAAATCCAGCAGAACGATCCGCTCCTTACTTTTCACGAGATAACATCTCACTATCGGCTTAGCAGAAGGGCCTATCCTCTTCCTCACCCGAAGTTGGACAGGTCTCAGACAGTTTTACTTAGAATGCTCCAGACGGGCTCATTCCCTTCGCTGGGCTTTCTCAGCCGTATCTACAGAGACGTCGATTCAAGCTGTCCGGACTGCAATGAGATCTATTGTTCCTTAGCGCACATGCTCTGGCAATGCCCCGCGTTACCTAACGGCCCTCTCTCCAGCGAAGCCGACTGGGAAGAGGCACTCCGGAGCCCATCGCTCCAGACACAACTAGAGGCAATCCAGAGGGCCCGAGAAAGGGCGGAACATCACGGCGTTCCTGCCCCGACTTGGACGCGGCCAGCGGCTTCCGCGGGTCCCCGATAGGGGCCTCCGCTGAAGCTCCTCAGGATCAAATAAAGTTCGTTGTCTGTCTGTCTGTCTGTCTTGCACGTTAAAACAGAAGTGCAATGCCTCATTTACCTTCGTCCCTGAGTTAATAGAAGTTTATGTCTTTTTGAAAGCAAGCTCACAGCATTGAGTAATGCTTGATAAAAGACATGGCAGGAGGATTTGCGTGCTACCTGATAAAAAAAGTGTCACTGTGGCCTGTGCAAGCAGATGGAGACAGCCACAGGAAACATCTGCTGCTATAGCGTCGCCAAAGTCCAGGTCAAGAGGAAAAGCAGAGCCTGCATCACAATGCACCCAACCTTCATGGCTGAAATTTTAGGTGTGCGTGCCATAGAGATTGCCTACCTGAACATGATGGCCCTGAACCAAGCAGAGGTCAATGCTGTCAACATACACATGTACAGTCACCGACGACTAAAACGTTGAACTCTTCATGTTTCGGAAACTAACAGCACGACACAGACAAGGGCGAAGGAAAAGAATGTGACACTGGCGCTATGTTCGTTTCCTTTGTCCTTGTCTGTTTTGGGCTGTTAATTTCCGAAACATGAATGACCACCAACTCGCCCAAGTTTCTCTTCTGGTACAGTTGAACTCTTCAAATTTGACTATGCAGTAGCTGTCATATCAGCTGTGTTACAACAATTTCTCCAATAGAAAGCACTATTTACCTTGGCTTGATAAAAACAGTAGCAAGCATTTGAAATGGGAAATATTCCTTTTTTTTTGCAGGTGGTACAGAAATGCAGCGTATTGCCACTTTGCAAGGTTGATATGGCACAGGTGTGGCAGACACAACAGAGAGCCTCTTCCAAGCTGCATAGTGTTGAAAATCAAGAAAACATTTCTGTCGGAGCAGTGCGCAGACTTTCGATGTATAGACTGTTAAGGTGAGAGCCCCCCCCCCAAAAAAAAAATTTTTAAAACAGAAGTGAAGATTGAAATAACTCTTTTCCCTGAATGAGCACGTTTTATTTAACATGTCCCACTGTTTAAACTGCAAAAATAGCTCGTTTAGTTTTTTGCAGGTAATTTTTGTGGTAAAATGTATTACAAGTGCTAGTTGCACCAGCATTGATAAGTAACTAATGAATTGCTGAATTGAGTAAAGCTGTTGGCATTTATGTAGCTAAGTGTATGACTTATGCAATGAACTAGAATAAATGTAATGTGATAGACATCAAAGAAGTTATGTTTGAAAGACTAAGCAAGTTGGAAAAAAGAATTGCCCATTTTGATTAAAGTTGTTTGCAAAATATGATGCAAATTCAAAAATCTTGCACCTGTTTCTTTTCTTCTAGTTTGTTGCACACATATCTATGTCAAGAATGGGTATGAAAAATTTTATTTGAATGTATTCATTCAGAAAAAAAGTTCAAAGTTTGGGTAACATGAGGTGGAGCATAATCTTGTTTTGAGAAAAATGTAAATGAATGTTTCAAACCATGTAAAAGATGTCAAAAACACACTAGAGACCTAAAATGCACCAAGTTCATAGCCGAGACCCCCATGAGATGCGCAGGAGTCTCTCTTTGATCGTGTGGCTGCCCATCAACAACGTAAGAGGGAAAAAGTATTTTGAATAATATTTATCTATATATAAAAAATTTTCGGAATCAATGCAATGTGGTTTCCGTTTCGCAATATGAGGGTATGAGTTACAACACTCGCTAACTCCCAATCATTTAGGAGGATAATTTCTTTTGCAACATATTTGCGAATGTTGAGGTGTTCTTAAAATGTAAAAAACGAAAATCAATATTCTGCAAGAAAATTGATTTTTGAATGTGGCTTTCACCTCAACTTATTCTGCATTTTTCAAATAAACTTTGTACAGCACTCAAGATGCATTCTTAAATTTGGCACTTCAGCTGCCTTGCTACAGTGCCATGACAAGCTATGATTGCTAGGTACATGACAACAGATAAAATAAAATTCTGCTTCAATTCATACACAGCACAGGCCTTGCAGCACACACATAATACACACCAAACGTTATGCCTTAGGGCAGGTGTTCATTTTGTACCTTATCTGATGATCAGGGTTCCTGCTACAGTGCCATTTAATATAAAAGCTGCAGTTAGTAGTTCTGTTCAATCGAAGTGCACTGAAATACTCAAGACAGACAACACAAAAGCAAATGGCTATGGGTAACTGACAAAATGTTATTGTTATTGCTTGTACAGCGTCTATGATGAAAGGCATCAGCCACTTCCTACTGCAAGTCTCCCAGCTTTCGCGATCGCAGAAGCTAAGCAGCATTGAAGTTCAGTCATCTCGCAAAAGAGGGACTACTTGTTGGTACGCTCCACACTTTTGGCTCCTCCTGTTGAGGAATGGTTTAAGTGCCTCGCATGAACAAGACAGCTATGAGCCGGCAGCCGACTTTCTTAACGACATCACTGATCGTTCTGCAAATCCGGCCATCTGTTCTCACCGCAGTCACCAAGTCTGTCCCACCACATAACAATACCAACTACAAAGACACCAAAACAACAGTTCTTGCACATTTCATGTGTGAATATATGCCACCCCATGAAGAGTTTCCTGCACAAAAGACGCAATGTTTAGAGGCACACGAGGACCCACAGAGTGAGGACCCTCTCACTCAATGCGATTAGCCTATCGCAATGCTGTGTTTCTACAATATGTTGGTGCCACAGGCTTCCAGCTCAACATCCACTCCATAACTTTTGAAGCTGCATGCTTGAAGAAAAAAGGAAGCAACTCAAAGCACACGATCTTAGCAAGCTCTACCAAGCTTCATGCTGTTGCAGAGAATCGTTCGAACGCAAAGGTAATCGAGAAACTTGTGACTAGCTGTCCACTGTTTTTCAAGGTAGACTCCGGTGCTTAACTTTCTGTCGTCCCTGGCTCATTTCTTGTCATCCTGCTGCAGCTTCATGTCCCAGAAGGCAAGCTAAGGGTCCCAATAAGCATACATTGCCTGTCCTAGGTATATATGAAGCCACGATCACGTGGAAAGTCTCTGGAACAGAAATTATGTTGGCTGCCAGAACAGTTCCTCTGCAATGTTTTCCTGTAATGCAGGCCCTGAGTGTATGCAAGTTCCTTGACCATGTTTCAAGCTCACAGAAGCCATCCAGGGAACTGCTCTTAGACCCTGGCCTGTTCAAAGGACTGGGATCGCTTCCTGAAGCATACAAGATCCGCTGCGGCTTGAAACCCAGAGCAATGCCATTCTTGCTAAGTGCACCTCGACACCTTAAAGAAGAAACTGGACAAAATCGAAGCAAAGGAGGTGATCCGTCGTGTCGACATTCTTGAGTGACATGCTGCTGGTCTGATAGCTGTGCCAAAAGGCCTGAGTGGATACAGGATCTGCATTGATCTCTGTCAGCTTGACAAGCTGCCACATGCTGCTAACTGTGGAACAATGCCTGGACTTGCTTGGAGATGCCAAGTTTTTATCAAAGCTCCTCTATCTAACAAAGTATCATATCAAGCACCAGCAATATCAAGTTTCTAGGAGCCATTGTGAGTGCTCGGGGAATTTCACCAGACCCCAACTAATGTAGCAGCTGTCAAGCATATCATGTCACCCTCCAGAGGACATCTCTAGTGTCAATCGTCTACTTGGACTGGTGAATCATGTGGGAACATTGTCTCCAGCTGCACCAAGTGTGCCGAGACGTGTCCAACGCTCACAGCCCATGATGGCCTCAGTCACCTCTAAGTCTTCCCGACCTCTTCCATCTGAACAGCAAAGATTACATTCTTCTGCTCAACTACAGGTCCAGATTCCCTGAGGTTCTCAGCTTCGGCTCGATATCAGCAGCGACAGTTATCGCTGTCATCAAGAGTGTTCTTGCATGCTGTGCATCCCCAGGTTACTGTGCACAGACAGTGGAGCTTACTTTGCAGCCAAGAAATTCAGGGACTTCTCACAATTCTATAGCTTCTGTCATGCCACCAGTAGTCCTTGAGTCCCGCAATCAAATTACGAGGTGGAACGGCAGGTTGGAACTATGAAAGACCTCCTTGTCAGGTCAGAAGACTCATACTTGGCCCTGTTGGCCTATCGAGACACATTTGGTATCAATGGAGCTAGCCCTGCTCAACTGTTTATGGAGAGATGCCTACAAACACGCCTCCCCAAGACAAGTAACCTGTTGAAACCAGGTTGGCCGTCTTCAGATCAAGTCGACAGCAGAAACCGCGCTAACAAGCAAGGACATATGACGAGCTTTACCAGAAGGCATGCTGCCCTTGAGCTCTGTCCGCTTCTGCCTGGTAGACAGGTTTGAGTCACTGAAATCAGTTGTCCAGCAGTCATCTTGAGCCCTGCATAATGTCCACACCCATATGTCATAAGGACCTCCATGGTGCGGCGCAATGCAAGTGCATTTACCTTGTCCCGACATCCCCCAGGTCAGCAGCTAGCATCTCCAGCCCAGTAGCTGACACGGCACTGCCGGAGGCCACTGGAAGGGACCCAGCAAGCCATTCGGCATCCAAACCGGAGGAGCCAAGCCTCTTTACATGGGGTTGCCCCATCCTATGGTGCTACACCAACAATTGTGCAGGAGCCCTCGGGGCACATTTCTCATTACAGCTGAACTATTCGTGTTTCAAGGAGGCTGAACTTGTAAGGGGATGTAGAAAGGATGATGTAGTGTGCTTAACATAGATAGTTCCAGGGTGCCAATCATGATTTGTTGTAATAAAGCGAGTTCCTGGACACGGGCAGGCAGTATCCCGCTGGATACAATTCGTGTCTGTTCGTTTTCTGGGGCAGTGTTGTCGGCATGCCAGTCTTTCAGTGTACCCACACGAGTGCCCTCGACAGTAACTGCAATAAGTAGCGGCAAGCCAAAGGTGCAGCTATCATTGCAAGATTATTACTCGTTCTACAGCATTACGGTTGATGTTCTTGTAGTGTCGTTAGACAAAAGGCATCACCACCTACCCATGCTGCGTAAGAGACCTGGCACTACGATGGGCTGGTGAGTATGGGCCACAGAGAGTTTGGCCACTGGCTTGTTGCAACTTAATGTTTGTTCGATTCATTTCATTCCCTTGCCTCCAAAACAGATGCAGTTATCACCCCAGAAGTGCACATTATATTTCTTTCATGTCAGCACAGGCTATAGCAATGCCTTCGCTTGTCTACCAAGTCCTGGATTGGAAATTGAGGATAGCTTTTGCTAAGGGGTGGTGTGAATCTGTTGAGAACTGGCGTTGCAGCTTGAGCAGACTCCGCAACACACTGCAGTAAATTGGTCACATAAACAGCAGTTTTGAAGATAAATGGAATATGTTACATCTGAGGGAGACGGCCATAACAGCCCTAACTGTTTTCCACAGGGTTGGCTTATAGCTGGGCATAATGCAGAAATTGCTTTTATCTGTACTTCAATGCAAACACAAAAAGAAGCACAAAAAATTTAAAGCAAGTGCCTATGACGCATGAAAGTTGTGTCTGCATTTTTTTTTGTAGAGCTAATGGGAATTCTAGCTGATATCACTATGCTTCTTTTTTTTAGTTATCAGTACTATAAAGGCCTCACAGGTAGGAGGTTACACAGAGCATGAACATAAAATTGCAAAAACAAAAGTAGTACGGGGTTGTTTGAACGGCAAGACGCTCTGATGAATTTTCTGAAAAGCAATGTCTATAGTGTGCTCTGACAGCACAACAACAACGTCTTGCAATTTTGTCAAGTGCCATCTGGAACTATATAGAACTGTTGCTGATGTGCTGTTTGCTTCCCTCAAAACGCTTATTAGCAGCGCCGTTGACGACACTTTAACTCTCCGTACCGCGTCCATTGGGCATCGTTAGCCCGCTATTATTTGAAACGCCGGTTTGAAGACTTTCCGCGCCGCTCACGGGCACACTGCACTTTTGGACGTGAAGGAGGATAGCTAGTCTTGTTTCCTAAGCAGTTAGCCTTTTCCCCCCAGGCGGTGATTTTTGAACGCGCTCTGAAGCTTTCGCACTCGTCAAAGCAAAAAGCAAAAATGACTACCTGCTATCGATGATTTGAAACGCAGCTTTCGCGACTTTCCGCTCTGTTCCCGGCCACTCTGCACCGTAGGATGTGAAGGAGGAGAACTATATTTTTGTTTTCTAAGCAGTATTGAAGCACCGCAGTACTCCGATCCCCTACACCTGCGTGACATGGGTTCCTGGGCACGAGGGACTGGAGGGGAACGAAGCGGCACACGCCGCGGCCCGAGGCCACACCTGCCGGGCCAACCCTTCCTACTCTCGAGACGCCCGGTCTGCGCCAGCGGAGGCAGAGACCGTACCCATCACGTACTCAGGGATGCTTCAACATCACAGGCTGGAACGCAGGGTGTACCCACCACCTCACCCAAAGCTCAACAAAGAAGAAAGCACTACACTCAGAAGACTGCAAAGTAATACTTATATCCACGGAATCATCATGCATAGACTGTACCCAACGCTACAAGGATACCACTGCCCAATGTGCGGCGTACCGGACACCTTAGCGCACCTGATCATCGAATGTCCATGGCATATAGACAAAGACGCATTGCCTTCACCGAGAGACTGTTGCAACGCCAGACAAAGCGAAGACCTCATGGAAACGTGGGAGGCCAAGCTAGTCTCCGAGGACCTGGAACAACAACGAGGTCTCGTTGCCAGGGCCAAGGGAGCAGCGAAGGCCAGAGGGTTCCTGGAATGAGGAGACCTCCCACCGAGAGTTGAACCAGGGCTTACCCCGGAAAACTGTTTCCAAAATAAAAGTTTATTCCTCCTCCTCTAAGCAGCTCGCTTTTTCCCCACCAGGCGTTAATTTTCGAACGCACTCCGAAGTTTGGCGATTGTCAAAGCAGAAATAAAAAATGGCCGCCTGCGCGCTTCGAAAGGTCGATTTTGCAATTCCGCTGCGTTTGTGGCTGACTGTATCCATGCGTTATATTTTTTTCTTAGTAGACACAAGCGTGTCACTACAAATTTTGTTAAATTTTATCCCACAATTTTTATTTTGGCAATTTATATTTTTTTTATGGCATACATCTCGTTAATAAAAATTTTATGAGTGACAGGTGCATCGTTCAGCCTTTTGTTTAAGTATTACATAAAATATAGAGTGCATTAGTTTACTCAGAAACAAAATCTGCCGCAGCCTACAAAAAAGCCTATTTTCTCCATGGTCGGGAAAGAGTTAAACGCATCGAGAAGGTTAGCATGGAGAGGCCGTTGTCTGTGAACTCGTAGCAAGAGCAGGCTTCCATATTTCATTAGTACGTCTGCTAAGCCTCTGCAACACATTGCCAGTTTCTTTGGCCAAAAAAAAAAAAAATTCGTTTCAGGTTGTCGATATCTGGCAAGCCTTAGAGAATCAGCTTTGCATAAGGACTGTTCACCATTTTGCACTGTTATCCTGCATTGCACGTGCCTTTGCAACCAATCTAAGCCAACTGTGCAGAGCATCAAGTAAACGCGACCACCACACGAAGCCAAGGCTTCTAATATGTTTACAATATAGAAAAACCGGTCATACCATAAGAAGCTTTCTCTTTCAAAGGCAAGGCACAGCTTCACCACCTTGTGCTTTTGGGTGCTTCTGCTTCCACTGAAGCTTTCCATCGCTTGTTTTCCCTTGTTGCCTTTCACTATTCTCATCATTGTGCAAGGCGGCAATGTATGACCTTAAACAGGAAAAAAAATCACATTACTCATAAATCACGCTGATAATTACGCAATTAAAGTGATATAACAAACAGTTCCAATTGTAATGCTCATAGCTGATCGCCATGCCATCAAAGGAGTGAGCTGTGGATTTTGGGGGGCAAAGTAGACAAGGCAAGCGCGAAACGTCTCATCACTGTAGGTCTGTCCCTTTCCTGAGAACTGTCGCGCGTCTGCGTCCGGTTGACTTGGTGGCTTTTGCGGCCAAATGCACGCGCGTTTCTGTAGGCATTCTAACCCTCCACGCGTGGGCCACGCTTGACAACGCCAACGGCGGCGCAACACCCGGCGCGCTGGCGTGGCAGCAGGTGTTCCGATTCGCCCGCGCTGGTCCGTTGAGGTGCGCTAGGGACGTGGCGTCGCGGCCAACGGGAATTTAGGTGCCGTTTCGCTGTTACAGACGCCGTCTCTTTCGCTCAATGGGCCTTTTGATTAGCATCAAAATATATTTCTCCCAAGTGTAAAATTACTGCTCTTCTTTCACACCCCGAGCCACCGGCTTCTCTGCTGATTCCATGTAGAGGGTGCTATTGTGGGCACATCTGAACAAGCGGGAAGGAAGACGAAATCGCATGGTCTTGGCGGCACGATTGCTGTAGGTTACCAACACCGCGCATCGTTCAGCATGCATAAGCTGCTCTTTCTTTCGGAATTCGAGCGAGACGTACCGGGGACGCTGGAAGCCGCTCGTGTAAACGTGCAAAAGGCCGCGTCCAGCGCTACTCCCGTCCTGGAACCGATGCACGAACTTCTAGTGTCTCTGGTGCCCAAGCCACTAGTAGGTGCCTTCGAGGACGTGAGCGAGCCCGCAGTCAAGGTAGAAAAAATACCGGACGTCACAGGTGGCCCCCCCTATTGGGAAGCGAGAACAGCACCGCGTGCGGCTAGGGTCCTCAAGGACGCGAAGATCACGGAAAGCGATTGGCTCGACAGAGGAGCGAACCGCCGGCCTTCGCATAAGGAGCCCGTCAGTGGCCGTGTTCTCAAGGAGGAAAATCGTGCCGGAAAGCGTTCCGCCTTCGTACCATCTCTTCGGGCTGTTCGCGAGGCCATCACGCCGTCCTCCGAAAGCTTCGGACCTGTCCAGGTGTCGAGTTCCTCGCCAGATCGGTCTGAACCGCCGTGCCTGGCCAGCGTCTTCGGCGAGGGCATTGATGCTGACAACGTTCTCACGTTCCTGGCTTCCGGCTACGTGCCGCCGCAGAAACCGGAGACACCGACCATTAAACCGAGCCTTATTTTGGGGGGTGAAGGCCCTTCCGACCGTCCTCTCAAGACGCCGGAAATCAAGCGTCGGCTGACATCATCGCCACGAATAACCGATTCGTTTCCGATCAGCATGGGTTGGACGATATGGGACAGGCCGCCTTCCATACAGGACACTATGACGCCACCGGAGAAACCGAAGAACATGACCTG